>NC_090850.1:22010000-22610000 GCF_024217435.2 Syngnathus scovelli
TTTTTCCCTAATGAAGTGGCTTGTGATTAGGTACATCTGAAAATGGCGGTGTACGTAATGGAGTGTCCGAATGACGTCACAGATCAAACAGCCAATCAGGAGGTGGGGGTGAGGGTAAATCCATTGGTTTGCGCCGCCAACTTGGGGGCGGGGCCACCTTATGTATTTACACATAAATACTTGAATTTGTTGTATTTGCATACAAAGCGAGGTTCCAATTCTAAAAGCACATTTAAGTATATGCTTGCACCTAGGATCGAACCAGGTTGTTTCCGAGTAACAGCCCGTGTCACTAACCAGTCGGCTATTTCGACCTGGCAACCCCTGGCCATGTGCACTCTTTTATAATAATATTAAAAGTAAATTTCACCAGCAATCCAATGTGAAATTGCAGTAGATATATTGGATAACAATATTAAGGTGTATATATGCATACACATTATTTAAAAACTACTGTAAGTGTTATAAAGATGCTAAACAAATGCTAAATTCCCAAAACAACGACCGGCCAAGATGAATCATCAAGCTCGTTGCACATCCTAAATATGTAAATCCCTTTTGTGGCATCAATGTACACAGAGCAGCGTGTCAAACATTAAACACTCCCATTCCTCGGCCCTTGCTGTCCTTTATTTCCCCTTCCACTATGGAGGAAGGCCCTAGCTGTCTTCCAACGCCGCAGGGCAAGAAGCTAGCCGGCAGTGAGTTTCCATCAATTAGTGCATCCCTGCGGCCTCCTGGCACAACCCACCTTTGAGTGCACGGAGATATTGATTAGTTGAGCTTGGCTGTCACGTCCGAACTGAGCAGGCCAGGGTGATCCAAGCCCTTCACCTGAGACAAGTTCATGTTGAGTTTCCAACACACACAATGCACACACATTCAGAAATGCTCCCTCAGATGATGGCGAGGTGAGCGTGAGGAAAGATGAGAGGAAAAGTCCACAACAGTGGCCTGTCAAGACGCTGACGGCTGAGCACTGACAAGCGCTTGTTAGTTTTTCAGACTCATCTTGGCACTAGTTGCTATGAAAACTACCATGTGGAGGCAACAAAAAAAGAAAACACACCAAACCTCTAGACTGTTCATACAAACAGAACATTCATAGATTTTTTTGTTTGAGGATGACAATAAAGCAGCTATTTGAACAAATAAGAAGACGTTTGCGGTATTGCAAATTTTGCGTCAATGAAAGCAAGGCTTCAGGAGGATAAGCCGTTCACAAAATGGATGGATGGATGGAGAAATCAAACTAAACCTAAACCGAGGTTAAAACTAGGGCCAGGGTTTAAAACTAGAATTAGCGTTTCAAACTAGGCTTTAAAACTAGGGTCAGGGTTTCAAACTAGCGTTTAAAACCAGGGTTAGGGTTTCAAACTAGGCTTTAAAACTACGGTTAGGGTTTCAAACTAGGGTTTAAAACCAGGGTTAGGGTTTCAAACTAGGGTTTCAAACTAGGGTTTAAAACGAGGTTTAAGGTTTCAAACTAGGGTTTAAACCTAGGGTTAGGGTTTTAAACTAGGGTTTAAAACTAGGGTTAGGGTTTCAAACTAGGATTTAAACAAGGGTTAGGGTTTCAAACTAGGGTTTAAACCTAGGGGTAGGGTTTCAAACTAGGATTTAAAACTAGGGTTAGGGTTTCAAACTAGGGTTAGGGTTTTAATCTAGGGTTTAAAACTAGGGTTAGGGTTTCAAACTAGGGTTTAAAACTAGGGTTAGGGTTTCAAACTAGGGTTTCAAACCAAGGTTAGGGTTTCAAACTTGGGTTTAAACAACGGTTAGGGTTTTAATAAAGCATCCATCCATCTATTGCAATTTTCTAGTTTCAACAGTTCGGGAAAGCAGAAGGGAAACCTTGCTCATAAGGTGTGACTGCACAGTATTCTCACGCTTCAACATAGATATCACTCCCCCCCCCCCCCCCCCCCCCGCCCTCCCCTTGACTTTAACCGAGCAGAACAAAGTTAATGTTGAAGAGCTGAGCCCCCCTGCGGTTCTTAACGCTGTGATGAAATGAAGCGTTTCACCTGCTTTTCATGTCTGTGCTCACAGGAGCTGCCGTCCTATTACGGCGCCATGTCGAGCTCTCTGTCATAGTCAACAACAGAATAGCTACAATTGCTGAGTCAGCCCTTTTCACGATCATGTTCTCCTTCTGACATAAGCGCAAGCATGATCATCATCATCATTTGTTAAAGCCTCCTCAACGTGTTTGCAAATGAAAAAATGGATCCTCTGCTACTGCAACATGACCAACATGAGCAAGGTATCACTTCCATGCCAAAAAATCTGGACCTTTCCCAGATTGTCTCTTTCGCTTCATTGCTTCCAGGGCCAACAGGGCAAAGCAGCAGTTGTAATTGACAGCAGAATTAGCAAAACCTTAAATATATGGCAGGTGATATATCATTACCCATAGACTTGACCCCCGGTGACCCATCCCGACTCCCATGTGGGCTCCTGCTCAGGCTTGCGTGGAGCAGACGGGGGGGCGACGGCGTCTGAAACAGCTAAATCAACAGTGTCTCGCCACTGCGTTTTGCTTGAATGGTTTCATGAAAAACTAATCATCTGTTCATCATGGAGATCAAACATGCGCGGCGCAATGATTAGGAAAAGCAATCTGATCAACCTCGAAGAGGATCGGGGTCCAGATAGAATCCGTTTCAGATGAAAATTTCCACTTCCACCTTCTGTCAGCTTTTCTATCATCCTTCAAATTCAAGAAAGGACCTACAATTATTTCATTTTTAATTGGACTGCGTAGTTGCCAAAAATTTAAGGTTAGTAAGAAGCAATAAAAAAAAAATTGGGTTTGATTTTGTTGAGCAGTGATTGATTTTATGTGAGTCAGTCACTCAATAAAAAAAATAAAAAAAATATATAAATAAAAAAAAAAATAATAATAATAATTAAAAAATAATAATAAAATAAAAATTAAAAATAAAATAAAGAAAACAATTATAAATAAAAAATAAAGAAAAAAAATTACAATAAATAAAATAATAAATAATAAATAAATAAATAAATAAATAAATAAATAAATAAATGCAACAAATAAGGATGAGAAAGTTGAACCGAGTTTGCGGAGTGAAGTTGAACCGGTTGCAGCAAGAGAAAGCATTTAAAGTTGGCGCATTCCGGCATTCCCGGGAGATAGCAAGAGAAAACGATGATTTATGACACGCGGGGACTCTCCCGAGCTTAAAAGAATTACCTGCAGATGCGCCTGTGCAGCCCAAGCAAATAAAGAGAAAATAAATAGTGGCTATGTAATGTTTGATACACCCGCTGAACGTAATAACATTTTGTCGTTTCCCACAAAGTGGATCGGAATGAAATTAGAGGTCCCTGTAGTGTGTAATGAAACGTGGCATCTCCCAACTCAAATGCATTTTGTCATCATGAGGCCGTATTAATGCTCGTCTCCAACTTTCTATTGATTGATGGGCGCCTTGGAAATAGAGACAAGCACAAACATTAACATCAGGGGACTGCGGGGGCTCCATTCACTTTAAGACTAAGAGATGAAATATGATGCGAGCAGCTACAATGACATTTGCGAGATTTACTTAATGCACTTGATGTTTGCTTATGAGACGGGTTCCAGCTAAAAGTGACTCGATAGCGCCACTTATTTTTATTTTCCACTTGAAAATGATATGATTCAAGAATATTTGTGCTTTACTTGTCAGCAGCTTGCCAGAAAGGTCCGAGTCACGTGACTGTAAATATGTGTCTAAAATGGAGCTCATTAATATAATTTAATAATTATTTTGGTAGAATCAATACAAGGTCTGCCTTCAAATATCATTGTACGCTACATTTATTATTGTGAATGTAGAACTGTTTTGCATCATACAAAGGGCTGGTGCGAATAAACTGAATAACATTAATATTATTATTATTTAATATTTTGAATATGAGGTAATAAAAAATAAAGAAAGGCGGGGGAGTGTTGCAGACCCATATTTTTGGTTTGAAAATGATGTTCAATAACATTCCATACTCCTCATGAAGCCCCCTCCGCCTACCACAAAGGTCAAAGGTGGGTGGGGGGTGTTTCCGGAGCCCCCCCCAGAGAGGCTCAGTGCCACTCCCTTGAACATACTAAGCGGGTGTTAACACCCTCACCAACTAGTGTTCACATCAACACATGTATACTAAGTTAATTGGAAACAAGATGATGAGGATCCCGGCCAAAGACATAGACGGCTTGTCCAGACAGAAAAATTGCCAAGATAAAAATTCTCATCAATTTTTACGATTGAGTACAAAATGCCTGTAGTTTAATAATGCGAGTATATAACAAATGATCGCAATAATACACCATCAGTAAAGACAAAGTACTCAATTGAGGACATTGGCACTATATTACTTCAGTGATTATTTTAAATTAATCATTAGAGGGACATTTTCACTGTCAAAAGCAGAGCGATTGAATACAGTAATTACGGACATTGAGGATTTATCAGGTGGTGAGGATGGAGATGCTGCTTTGATCAAATGCATTCGACAAGATGGAGATGATGACTTTAGGCCTGTGAAACAAAATAAAAAAATAATAAAAATAAAGATAAAAAAAATTAAATACATAAAAAATAGATTAGATAATTTATAAAAATAAAAAAACAAAGCCAAAACAATGACAACAAAGACTTGCTTTTTAATGCCAGTCATTTCTTTTGCCAGCTGTCACACTTGAAACTTAGCAAAGAGCAAACCGTCTTTTGTAGTTTGCGGGCACAGCTGAAATCCCCGCAAGAGATGGCCCTTAAATGGACCGCCGGCCATCCCACTGGGACCCAGCGGGATGAAATACTGTGTGGGCCACAATGGAGCACGACTACAAATCTTCAAGGCTGCACTTCAGATCACTGGCACCTCTATTGCATTAGCGCTCATTACAAAAACTCTCCTCGGGGCAAAACCAGCAGATACACACCGTAAACTTCACGGCCGCATTATCTTACGTAATAACTTGAATGAACTCACACCTTCTGGTGGTTTCGGGCTCATTAATTGTTACCGGGAGGCGAAGTCATCGCCAATTAAGCTCAGCGTGTCTAATTTTACCGTCACCCCGCAAATGCAGACGAGGAGGAAGAGAGGTCATTATCGGGTGATGGGGAGGCGTTGGTTAATCTGTGAATAATGGCGGCGGTGGGGTGCGCCCTTTTTTAGGGGAGAAGCTGCTTTGGATTGTGTTGTCTGGCAGCTCATCTATATTTGATGCTGCCACTCAGACAAATGAAAGCCGAGCCACCCGGAACAAGGGGGGGACCTCTGACACTTCAAAGTGAAGTCCTATGGGTGGGTTCTTATTGAAGCTAGGCCCGTGCGTAGCCCGACCCACATGCAGCCTGCCCCCAGCCCATGCTGGGAAGCTGCTGGGGCCTCATTAACCCTTAAACAGGCTTGAGAGGGGTGCAACATCCATGAAACTAATTACCCGAGCAACACACGATAAGACAGCTAGCACACACACTTTGCCGAGTAGGCCTACTGATGAGAACAGCGTTAGCGTGATTGGATATGTCACAGTGTAGCCCCTAATTGAAACCCCCCAACCTTAATTTTGGGTGGTTATTATCAGTATCAGTGTTACTCGCCCCTCCTTCTCCCCATGACCATATTTGCCATCTCGCAAAAGCAGTATGTCACAATTAGCGGAATGCGAGCGTGATAATGAGGAGAAAAGGAAAGATGAAAGGAGAGAGAGGGGACACAGGAGGAACAAAAAAAAAGGCAAGTATCAAAGAATGGTCTAATTGAGGTAACATAGTCCGCCCCATTTGCATGAGCGCATGCAGCTCCACTTGGCCGTGTCTAATGACGCTAATGTCTTAACAAATTAATTTTGCTAATTAGGCACGCCCAGTAGTGCTCACCAACGGATTAAGCAGATTAAACAAACAACTGCTGATGATCCCTAGGTGGCCTGAAAGGTGCATTTTCTCGCGGTGGGTTTCTCCCGCTGACTTGACACGCTTTCTATATTATTATTTGATTTCTTGGGTTACTGCTTTGACACTCAGCAACCGATAATAAAGCAATATTTTTCAAATGTTTTGAGAATTTTAGCTAACTGTCGGATGCGGCCATCTTGACTCCAAGTGATAATCCTTTGCTTCACAGTTGGGGGCATAAGTCCCGCCCTCCCCACCCATTAAGCCCCACCCACTTCCCAGTGGCCAAGTGGCGTGTGTGACAGCTGCTGCTGGTAAAATGAATAGATTATATGCGGTAATTAGGTGCGGAGCCGAATCAATGTAGTCTGGGGCGAGCCCTGAGGGGAGAGGCCTTGGCTCTCTATTTCTGCCAGATAACAAAAAGACCACAGTGATGTCAGGAAAGGCACAATTCTCCCCCAATAGTTATATTTCTATTTTTACATTCTTTTATTGGACATTAGAATTTAAATATAAGAGCAGAACCACTTTAGTAAAGGTTGCTGACGGGTAGGAGGGCGGAAAGTGGGGGAGAGGGTACACATGGAGTTGTAGGCATCCCCAACCCCTAAAATGCCCTCCAGTGTCACATCTTAGTCATTTTTTTGGTGGCAGAGTGCTGGGTGACCTGTTTGTGATCTCCTCCATAATTAACATATGCTTGTTAGTCAAGGTTGGTTGAACACTCTCCGACTCCCCTCCCAGACATTTCCGAACGGTTTTCAGTTTCTGGTCCCGTCACAAATAACACTTATCAGCACCATCGGCTTGGTTTGAGCTGATCAAATTTACTCAACAAATGAGTCCAGATCCTTTTAATGGGGTCATGAATATGAAGCACTGAATGCCGTATTTGTCCAATCTCAGCCAACCTCATTTGGACATAATGAAGACATGGAGCCACGTTTGATTATTCTCTCCGTTTCCCAGAGTTCTTGACCTCGCTTTGAGAAAGCAAACACAATCTGCGTAACCAAAATCCAGATAACGGACGATGATAAACGTGTATCTTTGGAGACAAAAAAAAAAGCTAGTTTAAAGGGGAAATTGGTGATGTCATGGTACTAAGCTAGATTGGGCAGTAGGCGAATAAATTGCATGATGAGGTCCTGATGACTCGGTTCCGCATGTGGAGGTGTCTTGGCGACGTGTTGTTTGCACTCAGAGCATCTCAGCGACTTCAAAGCGCTGTGCAAACTGAGCCCCTGGCAGCTCTTTAGAATCCCATCTCCCCTTTCTGTTTAAAGCAGGCAAGAGAGAAAAGACCCCAGCTAATAAAGGAAGCTGTTATTCAAAAAGAAGAAGAGACAACTCGGCGGCGTGTCGTGTTCACATCGGTTTGAAAAGACGGAGGAGAGAGGAAATGGGCGGCTGGCTGAAAGGTGTTTATGGTGGAAAAGAAAAAAAATGAAGGCAGGCGAGGTCACCTCCTTTTCATCTCATCTCCATCCTCAATGGTGTCGGCGCCGGTAGCAAAGCAATCGTTTGAATACCGAGACAAAACAGAGGGAAGGAATTGCACGGCGTCATCCCAAATGCTTTGAGGGGGGGGGGGGGGGGAAAGGAGCAGCTTGTTGTCCTACATAATTGCGCTCGCGGCCTGTCAAAGTCATCGGCGTGTTAAAGAACGGCTTGTGCGAATGTTTTCCTGCACATCATAATTTGGTTTTATTATCATTTAGAACCCCGACAAGTGTATTTGTGCCGCATGCGTCTTCATTGTTTGCGTCTCCATTATGTGATGTGTCTAAATGGCCGTGCTCTTTTCTCTTTTAATGGCGATGAGTGAAAACAAGAGACAGAGGAAGGAGTGCAGAAAGACACGGGGAGCTCGATGCAATTGACGTTGTAAAATAAAATACTTTGTAAAAGGGAAATAAATGCTGCAGCCAGTGGAAGATTCATGCGCTCAAATAAACTGGGGCTTTTGAATTTTTAATTGGGGAGCTCTAATTATGGCCATCAGACAGTACTTCTAAACACACTCTCTGCACTTTCTCCCCATTGCTCTTTCCCCCAACCTCTTCGGTTTAGCTGCGGACGCGGGCTCAGTCCGCGTGTATTTTTCCATGCTATTAATATTTGATGAAAATGGGCCAGGCTGCATCAGCTGCTCATCGCCACTAAGAACATGGCCTCCATTATGAGCCCCGCGCTTCCTCCCAGCCCGTGTGCATTAGCAAGATGACGGAATGCGACGGCAGGGGCGGGAGCTATACGAATGAGCACGGCTTCAATTATGCGCGCGAGCGAATGTGGGTGCGTGCACACGAGCTGGCTCATCAAGCATCCCTGTCGATTGGCGCTATTAAATGTTGAGAAACAGTTGGGTGTGAGCTATAATTGAGCTGACACTAATAACCAAAGCAGATCGGGCCTGCAATGCCCTCGTCATTCAGGCGTTGGGCAGACTGGAAGAATATATTTTCTTCTTTCCCAGGAAGAAGGCTACAAAGATTTAAAATGGCTGTAAAATGAAACGGGGGCTCCATCTTCTAAAAATGCTGCACAAATCAGGGAAGGGAAAAGTGATAGAGACAATCCAAGAGATTGATCCTCATGTTATTAAAGTTACAATCGGGCACGGTGCAATGATGTGGAGGTGATGCTTGATTGAGGTAATTACGCGCCAGTTCACGTCCCCCTGCACAAGCACGCACATTCGTGTTTTGTTTCCACGTTTTGCTCACTGGGGAATGAAGGAGGGCCATGTTAGGGATCGGGAGTTGGTGTAAAGCCTCAGTCAAGGACCTCTATAATGATCAACTCAACCTTGTGACTCCTGTCTGAGAGCTTGCTCCCAAGGGATGAGATGAGCGTTTGTGTGCGCCCGTATGAGTGGCGTGAAGTGTGTAAGGGGATTAACCCCATAATTTGAAGATGATGAGAAATAAAGAAGGGATTATAGAGATTGTGGACCCATTGTCAGTTTTAAATCTTGGGCAGAAAAAAAACAGGATTTTTTGGGCAATCAAATTCTAGATAGAAAGAATACACATTCAAGTATTATGTGCAAATGTTGAGCCAAAAAAAAAGAAATTATTTTTTTGGGAGGACTACAATGCTGGTTAGCCAGCAAATATTCCTTCCATGATGCAGAATATCTTAGAGAAAAAGTAAAACATTTCCTAGTGCCATTTATTTATTTATTTATTTATGTATTTATGTATTTATTTATTTATTTATTTATTTATTTATTTATTATTTTGACCATGGTACATCAATCATTACTAGTTGTTGTTTTGACTTTCAGCTTGTCCCTACAACGGCAAGTCACTTGCGTAATTTCTTTGGTAAATTCTTTTCCGCAAAAATACTTTTGTGTTTTTGAGAATCAATTAGAAATTCTCAGGAAATAAGTTTCATGAGATAAAGATTAATTTCAGAATTGATAAAAGATTTTTTAAAAATGGTGTAGTCCAAAAATTATTTATCTAGCTTCTCTCAACGCTTTGCTAGCAATCATTTACACATTTGCACAACTTTAGGATGTCGTTATGTTTAAAAAAAAATTATGAAATACTGCTCCAACATCAGAATGTGGACTAGGTCTGAGAAGCAAACCACCATGGCGTGTTGCTGGGTCACCAAGCAGCATATTAATTACATAAAGTTGCCTGCTCTGTAAATTTCAACTAAATCTTGTATGATCACAAGTTCTTGTGAACTTGATTTTCACAAGAAAGTCCCAGCGTGCTCGCAAGCCACATTTGCTTCCAGTTTTTCCCATCACCACCCCAGCTCAAATCAGTCATGCACCCTCGGTCCCGACCATAACTGCGACTAAAACATGAACTGACTGACAGGCAAGTTCCATTTGATGAGGCCAAAACAGGGCAACTTTGTGTTGAAGCTCAGCACTGATGGCAAATGCAAAGAGACGGGGGTAAGTAGAGTAGAAAGCACCTGTCATCTCCGGCTCTCGGCCGACTTGATCAACATCAAATTTTAATTTCTCCCTCCGTGTTGGGCACTCAAAGGTTGCTCCGCTCTCGCTGCTGAATTTGTTCGTTAGCAAGCGAAGGCAAGCGAGAGAATGAGGTATAAAATTCGCCAAGTATAAATCCAGATGGTGACAGAAAGACAGAAGAGGAAGTCAAATAAATGTCCTACATTTAAACTTAACACCATACATTCCCATATATTATTGATAACCGCACATGCTATTTAAATGAATTGTACATTTGTGAATACAATATCCATCTGTTACATACTAATGGAGGCCAACTTCATTAAAATGAATCCCCAACCTTCATTGAATTATAGTCTATTGAGTTAAACATGTACAAATAAAAATCCTACCGAGGGAAATATATAACACAATTACTTCAAAGGCTTTCCCAAAAGCACAACACCAAACTACATGAATACGGGACCCAAAACAACTCTAAACGCTTGCAGTCTCAACATGGCGGCTGTAATATTTCATAATTGGACGGCGGAAATCACACGGGCCTTTTGTTGAGCTACATGCAAGCCGCGGAGCTCTCTCCTCCACCGACTCGCACTTGTTCTCTCCTTCTCATTTGCATATTCATTGAGATATCAATTATTTATCCCTTAGCACAATGACTGGCTGCATTACCATGTGACTCAGTGCAGTATAACATACTAGCATATGCAATTGACTGAATAATACATAGGATATGGCCGATAAATCAGTGGCAAATAATAAGAAATAACAATGCTATAATGCTGTGAACAGGGATAATGACGCATCCAAGAAATCCCCCCCCCTAAAAAATGCGGAAAACAGAATCTGCCCAAATATATATATATATATATATATATTAAAAAAAAATGTATATATATATATATATATAAATAAATGAATGAATAAATAAATGAATAAATAAATAAATACATAAATAAATAAATACATAACACACACACACAGAATTGCTTTGCGAACATTTAGTCAGAATCAGAGTGCGTGCAACAGTAAGAATGGAACACAATATTCGGAAAGCTCTCATTCAATAATGTCACGACCCCCGAGACACATTCCTGCTTCCATGCAGGTGCCCATGTGAGCTGTTTGCTCACCCTATATTATTATTATTATTGCTGGAAAAAAAAAATGAGATGACTAATGAAAACCTGATTTCAGCATTGCAGAGCTGCAACTCAACCAGCTCTGACCTGAGAGGAAAGAAAACATGGCCTCAGCAGCACAACACATTCTCTTTCAAAGCAGCACACACACACACGCACACACGCACGCGCACGCACACACACACACCGCTCTACCCAATAGCCACGTGCACAATCGCCCGTTGCCGTAGCACAGAATAGATGACCACACTTACTTTAAATGTCCCGTGAAGGAAAGTTTTCATTTTTTTCTTCTCTCCCGCGCCTCCCTCAGACCAGACCTAAGAGTCGTGCGACCGCCATATGCTCCCAGCCGCTACTTTCTCTTATCAAAGCGCTCGGGCTAAAAAAGCATCTTGCTGCCATTCATTTTCTACATTTTTCCCCCCGTATGGTCTCCCACCTTGCACGGATGCAGACTGTGCTCTCTGCATCTGGTTGCACAAGCACAATCAATATGGAAGGAGAGAGCTATTTTATGATTGGAGAAGTTGTTGTGTTTTTGGTGGTGAAATTCATTATTTAGTATCTGAACCTTCAGCAATTCAGTATCATTTATTCATAAAGTCCCTTTTTGCCAGGAGGAAATGGATACAGCTGCAGCAGTCGAGAGAGAGAGAGGGAGGGGGTGGTAGAGAGGGGGTGAGTGGGAGGAAAGAGAGAGAACGAGGGAGGAGGATGAAGAGAAAGAGGATGTTTGTGTGTGTGTGAGTGTATGAGGGGTGCAGGCGGGGTAAGTAGACGGATTGATGATATTGATCAGCCACCTCCTGAAATAAAGGCATCGGGGGGGCTTTAGTTTTTCCAAGCTGCTGCGATTGACAGATGAAGAGCCGAGATGGCTGGGAGGAGGCGAAGGCCTTGAACGCCACGCGCCGGCGCTGCGATGAAAGAAGTGCTTCTGACAAGCTCAACCAGCGCAGGCTCAAGCACACTACACAGGCGCAGGGGTGGATTGTGAGGAATCACTCGAAATGATGTTTGTTTATTTTGCAAAAGCACAGGAGAAGGAGAGAGAGAGAGAGAGCGAGAGAGAGAGAAAGAGCGAGAGAGAGAACTTGCTTTGTAAATTTGCCCTTCTGAAGCTTCAGCTATGGACCCTACAAGTGCTGACTGATAGCGCTGCTTGCTCTTCTCTTTGAAATAAAAAAGAGGTTGCATCAAGGAGACGCTTGAGAATGCCAGTGCTTTTTATGAAAACGTTCACTATGCATAGTTAGAAAAGTAAAAAAAAAAAAAAAAGAGTAGGGAATCATTTACGGCGCAGTGTTTTTGTCTGTGCTTTTGCTAGGCTATGACAAGCACATCACTCTGTAGCCACAGGAAAAAAAAAAGTGGAACATATTCAGCTCTTTAAAGTGTTTATATAAAAGCAGTGGGAAAACAATTGGAGGTCTACAAGTGCAGCAATAGTAAACACATATTACTGAGATCCATCTCAGTCAGGTGCACCTGTAGCTCCATTGGCCTTTAACATCCAAGCTGTGATTGGTTGCCTGGTGTGTGTGTCTGTGTGTGTATAGATTGAATTATTAAAGCTCATATCTGAAAGCAACACAGAGTTAAGTCATTAATATGAGACATGCATCCATGCATCCGTCCGTCCGTCCAATCATCTACCACTTTTTCAACAGACCTTGTGCAAAGTCTCTCTATTATTTTAACATTTGCGTCACCTATAAAACATTAACTGTCCTTATTTCTTCATCCTCGGCCATAAATCGTGATGGCAAATGTGATCCTGCTGGTGATCGCGTCGTATGAAATCCTGACACAAATGCCAAAACCTTAACTCAGGTACATTTTATGTTCCGAAAAGCCATAAAGCAAAACATAAGTGCAATAATGTAAAGTCAAGTTTTTGGAGGAGCCGTCAGTAGGTGACTTGATGATACCCCCTTTTCCGTTTTAGTCGGATTTCCATATTTCTATCCATTATAACCGTTTTCAATTTGACTATTGGAAGCATCCATTTCTTTTTCTCCCCAAACTTTGCAAAGAATATTTCCACGTGTTGAACTAGCAGCTCTGGAACGATCCGTGTCGATCGGATACGGAGAGGGCAGCCGGCTGTATGGGGAAAGAAAACTTTGAAGTTCTGCTTTGATCGGCAGACATCCACACCGGGGATACTTTTCTGGTCGGGATTGACTGGCAACTCCACACTCACTCATGTCAGCTGTCAATCAAAGTGTCAGTGCCTCCGTCAGTGCGTATGGTTAGCAGCGTGAGGCCACTGAGGACCAACGGCATGAAAGCTCTCCCTTCTGCTTTCTTACCAGAGGGACGTAGTAGCTCCATGACGACAAAACCCCTGCGAATAACTTTGGCTTGACAATTGCATGTACCTGCAGCCCAACGTGATGCAATTAGGGCCCGATTATGTGCAAATGAAATGAAGATGCCCCGACGTCTGGCATGTTAGCATCCACGACTAGCCAATCCGCTGCCACTCAGTGTGCTAATTGATTCCCAGCTCCCCTCGGGGAACGCAGCTCCGCTCATTTGTATGGCAGTTGCTCACACACATATCTTGAAAATCACCAATTTGGCCGAGTGAAAACATCCCTGTTGTTATCGACGAGTGAATTTGGATCACAAGCCACATTTGCTAGGACCTTCTCCTCTTCTCTGAGAGTTTTGGGGTATTTTGGAGATGACATTAATGCATGCTGAAAAGTGTTTTCATCTCTGATTTTTGTGAATGTGTGTGTGTTTGTGGCTCGTGCCAAATCACTGCCTTCTTTCTGAAGCCCCTCTGAAAAATTGATGAGGCGTTGATCCATTGTGTTTGTGTGAGCACATCCTGTTGTGTATGTGTTGGTGTACTTCAAAGTGTGCATGCTAACCTTTACTTTTCTACCCACAAAACAATCAATGTCGTGTGACATGTCGTTTACCGCCTGCTTATTTACCATTGTGCACAAATCAGTTTGAAAACTTTCCTATCAAATGTCATTCCCCGCTACAATCGCTAATTGGCTTGGGGTGCCTGCTGCCTATTTCACACACAGCACTATGAATAATCCAAAATAAAAAAGAATTTAGGATTTTCCTTAAAGATGTGTGTGGAAGCTTTTATCGTCCTGCTGAGCACGTTTAGAAGAGATTCTAATCTATTGGAACTCAAATATCCTACACTGAGAGCTGGACTTAAAAAGAAAATGTAAGTGAGGGTTTTAGACACACTGTGACCTACTAGAGCTTTTCGGAGAGCATTGGTGCTAGCAGTCTTCAGATGCATTCGGTCGCAGATCTGGGCTCGTATTCCCAGTGAGACTGATTATCCTGGCCTGTCACAGACACGGAGGATAATTACAGGGTCTCCCTTAGGTCACCGTGCTCTCCAATCCCCATGAATGGGAATACACTGCTCAGTGACACACTTAAAAAAAAAAAAAGCCACGGATCCGAGGGAATTACTCGGTCACAAAAAAGACATTTCCTTTCTGTTCGGATTCCGTTTTCTCACATGAGATTGTCACCTCAAGATTACATTCTGTAAAATTATCTTGAATCTTTTATCTCCTAGGTTTTGTTTGTTAAATGCTCAGGTTCCAATGTTGCACTCAGCTCTAACACTCCCCCTTGTGGCGTGATTAGAAATTACACAAGGAAGCAAACACTCATTTTCAACTTGGATGGAAGCTAAATAAGCAAAAACATTTGACATCCACTCAAGGCAGAGCTCATGCTTAAGACCAGCAGACCCCCCACGGCCCAAAGTTGAGAGTGACACCTAATAATGTGTTTATTAAAACTATTAAAGAACTGCTGTCGCATCCCTGCCATTTAAAAAAAAATAAGACCACTCCCCACCCCCCCACACACACTCAAATTGTCTTTGGTGCTCTTTTGCCTCCAAGACAGCATTTAGGATGACTTGAGAGGCCAAGTGTTCAACATCCCACCTCCCCACTGTGTGTGTGTGTTGACTGCTTAATTATTGATGCGTATGTATTGCTGATTTTGGTCTTTGTGTTGTCCCCTGTGCATGCTCTTGTAAGGAGAATGGAGGTATTTATCTAACTCAGAAAGTGGGGCTCTATTCCTCATCCTGTCCACACAGCGCCGGGCCATCCCAATGGATATGACCTCAGCAGTGCCGCAAACAGAGGACCTTCTCTCACACTCACACAGGGTATTTGTTTTCATTCATCACTGAAATGATACACAGGGCTGTCCTTGAGGGCTACACTTTGTTCTGAAGTTACAGAGGAAGCAGTATTTGAAGAAAATAAATATTCCGCCATTCAACAACCCATTTGCACGGTTTAAACTTCATATTGAGGTTATTTTTATCATCACGTTTGAAATATTATGTTTTTTTAATTATTTATAAAAATCCTGAATTTTAGATTAATACTTGTCATCAACATCATGGGAGAAATGATGATGGAATTATAAAAAAAAAAAAGTCAACCCAAACAGAATAGATTTTCTAATTTAGATTCTTCAAAGTAGGCAAATCTTGCCCGGATCACAGCTTTGCGCATTTTGCTATTTTCTCAGCTAGCTTTATGACGTCATGATGCGTTATGACCTGGAATGCCTTTCCCCTTACATCCGAGCAATATGAAATTAACATCTTAAATTTCTTGACCTCTTAATGTGTTTGAAAGCTATTGAATTAAAAGATGTTTCCAAAGTTTAGACTGTTCCTGCACACACTATACACGACAACAAAACTAAGTTCACCAAAACCAATTCTCCAAAATGCATTCTGTAACCATTCAAGATTAATAATAGCATAGAACAAATAATCCCAGCAATAGAATGTTAAAATTTTGCAGAAATGCAATGGCGCCCTCTTGCGGTAGGCAGGCCTCATTGCTCTCCTGCCATTTCATTCTCCTGTAAATTTATACAAGCGGTATTATTGCAAGCGGACCTTTTGTAAATAGAAATTATACAGTGTTTAATTAATCTGTTTATTGAGTCTATATAAAGACACGTTTTGTAAATAGCACGTTGCAGTGGTGTGTAAACTGTCCACTACACAATTGTGTGTATCTTAAAATCCTAATTGCAGCAATTGTAAGTCAGTCTAACACACGCATGCTGTATATAGACGCATTGAGGACTCTAAAACAATTATCAGGCATGATTGACCATTGTGTTGCCATTCTTAATGAATCAATAGTTTGATTTGGACTCCCAAACAGAGGATGCGTCTTATTAGTTTTCTGCGGCCCGTCTCCGAGCTGCTCAATAGATCTTGTCAAACAGATCTGGTTGCACAAGCTGTAGCTCTTTGGAGGTGGAGGACCTCCAAAAACAATATTAGCAGTATTGACAGCTTTAAAAGTAGGACAAAGGTCTAATCCCAGAGGCTTGCCGACTAATGGGGAAATATCGAGTGTTGCCAGAACAGACGATTTCTCCTAAATTGTCCATTACGTTCCTTAGACAAGCACTTCCATCCGAGATGAATGTACACTATATGCCGCATGTAGATTGTGATCAATTGTGATGCAATTAAAGGGGTGATAAATCAAAGTATGTCACACTTGCCAAGCATTAGATGCCAGAAAGAAAAGTATTAAACGAAGATCTCCCATCCATTTCCTTTCTCACCGATGGTTGTCCGGGAGATTCGGATCAATGCAACCCTTTTGATCCTTCCATGTTGCAGTCCTGCATTATGGCACACTTTCAAATCTTTTGTCTCAATCACTTTTGCACTTTCTATACTTCAATCCCAATTGTCCATTATCACAGTCCACCAGATGCCAAAAAATCCCCATAACATATGGATGCAGGACGGCATCTGCCAGGCTGCACTTTTTAACCCAGTGAACATACTTTGCATGTTTGACTGGATAAACGAACTGGCAGGACGTGAGAGACAGCGAGGTAATTGGGAAGGGGGGGTGCTTTCAGTTCTCTGATGCAGAACTAAGACAACAGCATGCAACACGTCTTTCGCCCGGGGCTCTATCAGAGCAGCCTATCTCTCCTCTTCAACCAGCCATGTTGGGACTGTGCGATGGTTATGCCAGCCAGCGGATGCCGCTGGAGCTCATGATAACGCGTTGGATTGGTGCAGGCTGTCAGGGCCTCTTTGGCGACGGCCTTTCAACTGATTGCTCGCTTTTGTTAGGTAGCATGATCTCCGGAGAGAAGCAATAAACGAGGAAGTATTTTAGTGTGTTTACATTTTCACCCCGACACTTCAACCTTGTAGTAAGTATGCAAAGCCTCATCATAGTCTCCACGTTTTGAGCCGAGCGGTCTCGCAATGTTTTTTAACAAGCTTGAAATTTCTCTTTGATGAAAGCTCATCAGTGAGAATTTATTCAAGACAAATTTCAGTCTTGAGGAAAATACTTATGCCAGTCCTCTTGACTGCTTCTGTTAGCTAAATGAGCTAAATTGTATTTTTACGCAGCTTTCGTCAATGAAAGAAAAAAGAAAAAAATAATTCTAAATATACTATATATATATATATGATGTAAAAAAATAAATAAAAATATTCTAGAATAAATGACAAATAATAAAATCCATCAAGGGATTTAAAAGGGCTGAGTAAATAAATATCGCATTATTTTCTTCAAGGCCCTAAATCCAAAACACAAGTACAGACAACAGATAGTCCTCAATTTTGAAAAATGATAAGTAAAAAGTTCTTGGGGGCAAAAAAAAAAAATCCAAAGCAACAGTGTGTACCCCTTTTAGCGCTGACTCACAGTCTTTCAATTCATTCAAAATAATTGCCCAGACTTTTGGTGACTCAGTGTTCTTGTTCCTCATTGTCGCCAATGTCATATTATTCTGCTTGTGTCCTACTGAGCTGCATGCTGAGACCTCGCTCCCCATGTCTGTGACCTTTACGATTGTTGTCTTTTGTGCCTTTATAGGTAATCTGACCTTATTAAAATCTATTTCGTAAAATATGCTCACAGGTAAAAGTCAATTTCTTCTTTGAATATGATAGCCGTGCCATTCGTCAAATGGTAACAAGCTCATGAATGGAGCTATGCAAGACAGGAACAAGTTGTAAACACACCGACACAATACAATGAAGAAAGAGCAAGACGAACGTGAGGGAAATGGAGAAAATTGCGGGTTTGGATTAACTTCAAGCAGTATTCACACTTCTGAAGTTTGAGGTTGGAATCAATACCCTTTTCCTGTGTGCGGCATAATTGCCTGAGTATAAGTCGCACCCCCGGCCAAACTATGAAAAAACCTGTGACTTATACTCCAGGAAATACGGTACTTTGCGTACCTTGACCTCTTACACAGACTCCAGCGAGTCCATTTTACTTCCACCATGTGGACCATGTGCCTTATCCCCATTGAAATAAAAGGGAATAAGGGGCACCCCACAACGGCGCAGACGCCCCTTTCTAACTACACCCTTGACTACAACATGCCCCAAAGTCGTCTTTTTATGTCTGCAAGTGTGAATTTGAACGGCTTGTCTATATATCAGTGCCGAGATTGACTGGCAACTAATCCCGAGTGTAACCACATCGGTCCAAGATGACCACTTCCATCTATGAAATAACCTCAGCCCAATATGATGTCCTTTTGTGAACTTCCTGACTGTCTCCTCATCTTTCTCGTTTTTGAAATTCACATGGTGGTGGAGAGTATAATTCTCCAACCCGTGCAATCCTTGTCTCACATTTTCTTGTATGCGCGAGCCCCCCTCCTAAGCATCACAGACTGGTTTCGGCTGATTATTTGGGGTATCAGCGTGAGCTTTCACATCAGCGCCCCTCCCCGATTTCCCCCAATTCCTGCCTCCTTTTTTCTTGTCTGCTTTGTGAGTCTGAGCTTCTTCTTTATTCTTTTAGTTCGCCGCCTCGGTGAACTAACTTCACTGAGGGCAAAGTGTCGAGTGTCTGCGCTCCCGCACGTTGGCGTTGAGTGGGAGCTTTAACGGAGTTCACTTTCTTTCATTTTCATCTGCTCTCTGTAAAGATAAAAATGCTAACTGTTGTCGTAATTTCTCTACAGCACAATCATTCGGACAGTACAATCAATGCGGCAAAAAAATGAAATTATGATATTACTGTACTCTCCGCTTCATTCCACACACTCTTCAAAGGTCTCTGTGCTATAATTAAAGTACATTAAAAAAACACACACACATTAGATGCTCCTCTCCCTCCTTACACTGGAGGAAAACCTCTGTGCAGCTTTCAAGTGGGATCAAGGCAGAATTAACCAACTTTAATTTGATCCGTGTTCATTATAGGAATTAAAAATAGATCTGTCCATGCTGGACTGGTAATGACAACAGGGCGGGAAACTCTTTTTTTTTTTTTTTAGCCTTTTATCCAATCATGGCCCTGCAGGAGAGCGGGACAGAAAAATGGATGACTCTTTTGAGCATTTGATGGTTAATCCTATCAAGGATGGAGTCGTCGTCTTCCAATGCAATTAGAAAGTCCAGCTGAAATTCCGTTTGGTGGATTTAAAAATATTCTTGCTTCTCTTGTGTACTCAAAGCCAGACTGTATCATAGTCGGCTTAATTTAATTTCACCATTTGCTCGGGGAATTATTCATTTCAAGTAGATCAATTGACTTTAATATTAAGCTGTTATTAACCTAAAAGTACCTTAGGTATATTTGATTAAAATGTGAAATAACTGCATGTAAATTAAAATCTTATAGCAAGCTCAGTCAGACATCTGTTTAATTTCACATCGGAAGGCAAATATTGTTCTAGGTTCTTAGTCTTCTTACTTCACTGGAATTAATTTGACAGATAATTAACAGCATAGCAATGAAAACAAAGATTACACATTAAAATAGTTGAACCGGACTAACTTGCTTATATACAACTTGTCTATACATGAGGTGTCGGAGCTGGAGGCAAATTTTACTCCAAGCTGACCCAAGAGAACAAAACACTATTTTAAAAAATATTGCATTAATTTTATCCAGCCCCATCGTCAAAATGGACCCTCGGGCTACTTCAAAAAAAAAAATCCTACAATGTCCACCTCCTCACCTCGTGTTTTGACAGGTGTCACTGCCGGACGTCTGTCTTGCTAATAAGCTGTGAAGCCATTTTAAATGACACCCTTCACCCCATGTGGAAACATTCGTTGTTGACTTCAAAAAAAGGTGACAACAGCCTGAGAGAAAGAGTTGTCGCTGCAATTTTTAAGCGCCGTAACAATGACAGCACGGCTGCTCCGTTCGCCATTTCAGCCCGAAATGAACACCTGCAGCACACCCATGGCAACACATTCATACATTGTTTTCCACAGCCGCACGGAAAACTAGCATCTGGGAGCTTGAGATCATCTTGTGTCACTAAAATGTCACAACCTGCAGGCAGCTGTCTGTAAAATTGGGATCAGCGCAAACGAACGGCGCAGTGGTGAGTAAACTTTTGAATTGGTCTGCTTATTTTCCAAGTGGATGTTTTTTAGACTTTGATGGTGCATTAGAGGTAACAGGATGAATGTAAGTTGTGTTTTAAGGAACAACAGAAACTATTTGTGACCCTCCTGTTTTCCTCCATTTGGGAAAGTGGCTACCAGTCAAGGATTTTATCAAGATGAAGAGGCTGCTGCTGAAGAAAACATTAGTACAAGTTGAAGTAATGGGAGACTAAAGCTTCTTGTAAGCAGAAAAATAAGTCCAAATCAGCAAGGATCTGCCGCCACTCTGCGTTTCGTTTTGTATACAAAGCAGGCAGATTTGTGATGTTTCTAAATTCACTCTTTATGAGGTGTTGATTGTAAAACATTGCGAGTCTCGGCAATGAATCCCAACACAAAAAGACAACTTGTTTAAAATGGGAGTACATGAACAACAGGGGAGCCGTGATCGCTTGTGTAATGAGCGATGACCAACAAGAGTTCATGAATAAAACAAAGTCTTGCGAGTGTGTGCGGGCCTTTGTGTCAAGCCACTAACTTGTATACATTGTAGCGTGCTGCATCGAGCACACGCATACCAGATGAGGTTTTCATATCGCACATCGGACAGGAACTGAATATATTTTGCTATTATTAGTCATTCAGTTTGGAATCCTTTTTATGAAAACATTCAAAGTCAAGCAGTATATATTTTCAAAAGTACATGTCGGTGCAAGAAAATGATTAAATTCTGTTATAAAGGAAGCAGAAATGGGCGATGGGAAAACGAAGCTTCAAATATGCTTCATGAACTAGTTGTTTTTGACTCCTCTAGATGGCACTGTTCAACATTTTGCTGGAAGCACAATGACTTGCAATTTGAATCAACAGTGCTATCTAGAGTCCAAAAATATCTGGTTCACGAAGCAAATTTGAAGCATCACTTTGTTTCGTGTTGCAATGCTGAATGTAAAAACGCAGTCAGAGTACAACTTGCGCTCAGAGTAAATTTACTGTCCACTCAAAATAACTCAACACACCGCCCTAAATGTCTAACCTACTTCACTCCCAAGTAAAAATGTCCAAACTGCATCTCAAGTGTCAATGTTTTATATAGCTACCGATATTTTCCAGCGTTGCCTCAAGCCCTTCATCAGAGCTTCATAAGTCGCCAGAGGTATCCTCGCAGCATTCGCCGCAACTTTGTTGTCACGGTCATCTTGATCCAATCCACGTCTTTAAATGGGTCCTTTTGAGGACTTGCTTGAGCTTTCGAAAGAGGGGAAAAATATACGTTAGGTGAGTAGGGAGATTGTTTAGTGTTGGCCATGAACTTACAGATACTCAGGAGCGTTGTCATGGTGATGTTCTTGGCCACACACTTTTGGTATAAAACATTGTGACAGAATATTTGATGGTTTTTATTCTATTAAATCCCCTTTAGAGTTATGCAGTATTGATGTTAAACCTGCTCTTTGATTCCAGAACTAACATGAACAAGTAGATATATATTTTTTCTTCAACTCCAACCATGTATTGCGTTGCAGAGGATTCACCACTGTGCGCCGCAAGGATCAATGAGGTCTTGCGCTTAATAGATTCAAGGTTAATTCATTTAGTTCACTTGATGAATTCACTCGACTTCCAAGTGGTTCGTAGCCCCCACTACAAGTCGGTGAAGAAGCCTCTTGGATAAGCACAGCAGTACTTACAGGAGTTACATCGATAGCGTTTTTCCCCATTTATCATCCGAGCATGCCTGCTTTGGCTCAACAAGCCATGTGAATTATGTTAGCTGGAACAAACAAACTTCCTCTATGAAAGGAGAAAACAACTATGGTTAAAACGTGACATTTCTTTTTGAAAATTGCTCATCCTTGTTCAACGACTGCTGATGATGTCGGCGACACAAGGTCGCGGAGAAACGCGCCGACGTTATCCCATTTTAGTAGCTTGTCGGAGTGCAAGCGCAACTCCGTAATCTACTTATTGAAAATCTACAGTGACCGACTTCTTATTTGATAGCCAAAATGACTGACAGCCCTTTCGATAGATAGTGACAACTTAAAAGCAAGCCTGCCAGGAAATTTTTCTCATTCCTAATTCCTTTGGGGGGGAAAAAAACAAATACAATAAACAAGACTTTAGCGTGCCCTTCCCAAAGTCCGCTGTCCACCCCCCCCCACTGCACCCCCCTCCAGATATAAGCATCTCATAACAAGCAAAGCGGGGCCATTAGCCCCCTGATTATTACATCCCTTAATTAGAATTCTCATTATTTACAGAGTGAAGGGAAAATCTTGGCAGTCACATTCACATCAAAGGCATCGTCCGAAGGCAAAGATGATAATTAGATAGTCTAATCTGTCCTCTGAAGTGTCTCTTCCAAATCAACATTTCTGGATTGTTTGTTTTCCTCCCCCTCCTTCTGCCTTTGCTTGGCTAAGGGAATGTTCAATTAGATTCATCGGTGACTCATTTTCTGTCTTTTGTTTTCCCTTTTTATTCTCAGAAGTGATAAATGTAATTTAGAAAAAAATTATTTCAAAGGAAGTCAGAGAATCAATGTATATATGGAATATATAAGGAGGAGATGAAATATTCACCTTGCCCATAGTAGCATCAACAGATGGCAGTGTTTCCCTGCTAAGAATGTCCAGCTGGCCTGGCTGCTCACCACATCTCCCTCCTCTTTCCCGGCGTCCTCTTTGTCTCATTTCCCTTTTCCCATTTACTTATGCAAAATGAGGCTAGCGCAGAATCATTAAGTGTAACTGCTACCTGAGATTAGTGAGAGGAGCTCAAATGAAGTGTCACTAATATGTGGATTAGCAGGGCAAAGCCACCTGAAGTTGCCTATACTGGTATGTTCAAATAGGAGAAAGGATGCAATGGTGGTAAACACGTGGCACACTTATCTCCTGAACAGATAATGTTGCCATTCAGGTGCTCTAATAACAGCACATCATGTGGTTGTTACAAATGCTCTACTAGGTATTACTGTAATGTGTTGAGATTTTTTTTTTTTTTTTCCAGCGGTATGTCATAAAGGAGATTACAGCTTCGGATGCAAAACGTTGAGGACATCACGGCTAATCCCAGCCGACCTGTTTGATGGAGCCTCTACTCTTGCATCCAGTAAAAGATGTTATTGAATTGTATGTTTGTGATTCGGTGGTTTACAATACCATAAAATGTTAACGTTGAGCTAGCGGAGTGGTGGAAACGAATTGTATGATTTGGTTGAGCGGTTTTGAGTTTCCAACTGAGAGTGAAACATAAACAGCCTGAAGCAAAGAGTCACAGAGAGTCTTTGTTTCCCTAAAGTAATGTTATCTGATAATCTCATTTAAATTAGACAAATAATTCGCAAGCTGTGCGACAACTTCTAAAATATTTACCTTCCGTCAATATAATTTGAATTATGACTTTGTACCATTAGCACAGTCTGAGAAGCAACGAAAGAAAAGCTCTACCAAATCTCTTGGATTGACTTCAAATTATTATTTTTTGTCTCAAGTCATTTAATCTTGGCTACAGGAGGGACTGCATTAGAAGAATCATCAATAATTGCGAGCGACATGAGATGATCAGTATGGAAGAGAGGGTGAGACTCGGATAGAGGTGTTCAAAAATGAACCGAACACAATATTTTAGTTGCAAAGGGAAAATAAAAGAGAATCTTTCATGGCTTCACTTCTAGTCTGGCTCCTCAGAAACCATAGACCACATGAGAGAGTAGTTGCACTTGTACAATGCTACAGGCTCCAAATGTTATTAAAAAAAAAAATGAACGTGACTGCAATTATTTTAAATCCTCTTTTGGGCGCGTTTTGCCCTCACGAGTAAAATAGGAGCGAAGACATCAGTGGGGGGTTGTTTCGCATTTTGTTGAACTCCAAGAAGCTGCCAGGTTAAAAGCAAGGAGTAGTCGGTGGGATTATTGACTGATTCTATAATGTATTTTTTTCTTATCTTGTTTGTTTAGTGTACTGCATATAGTATCAAAAACAACTCGGTAGGTTAAAATCGATTTATGAGACTGACCTCAGCTGGGTAAAAGATTGCAGGTTGGGAATGCAGCAGAGTGAAAGCGTGCACGTACATCAGAACATAGTCAGCACACATTCGTTTCACTCTGAACACACCACAGATTATTTTCTTTGATTCTTTGTTCAGACACAATCGCCTTAAATACGATTTAAGACTGCCAATTTTCAGCCTCTTTCTTCGCCGTCTTTAATCCACGAGAAAGTGCACATCGATTGCTTCCATCAAAGGGAATTTCAAATATAAGCAACATAAATAATAGAAATGTGCGGGCTGCATCTCTGGGCAAAGTGTGAGTACAATTAATGTCTTAGTTAACTTCAGTTTGAGGTAGGGTTCACACAATGAGGTTAATAAGACGTTCAGAAAAGGTACAGCTGCATTGCAAAAGGGGAAAGGCAATAGTTATCTATGGCTCTGCTGCAGTGTCAATAAAATGATAGCGTTGTTTGAAAAGAGGGGATGGCAAATTAAAAAAATGCTATCAGAGCTTGCGCAGCTTTATTGTGCGAGGATCAATGCAAAAAAATGCAAAAAATGTTTCATAGGGACTGTAGGAAGACGGTCATTTGCAGCTGCAGAAAATCGTGACACTATTTCAGATGTAAACACAATTAGGTTATTTGTATACATGACAAAATTTGCATACAATTGCGCTAGCGATGAATGCTAATGTGCGGTAATATATGTCTGCTCATTTGCTTCACTTTCCCACAGTTGTCGGTTCATTCGGATATTTCTGTAATGCAGGCGCATAATGTGCCAGTGCTATGATGAACATTTTAATTGGGTACAATGAGGCAGTAGTTGGTAAAATAGAAATGAAACAACAGGAGCTATTCTTTTGAGATCATTTGCCTCCACTGTGTTAATTTCTCCGTTTTTCTCCATTTGGCAGGTCCACTGGTGTAAAGTGGCAAGTAGAAAACTATTCTATGAGAGCAGAAAGCTGCCAACTTCAGGAAAAAAATAAATCGGAGCATCTATTTGTTTTAATGAAAGGAAAACCAGAATGTGATGGGCAAAAATACTTTGTGACAAGATCAGAACCAAAAGAAAATCAAACACATCTCCCTGTGAGGTGAAGCTGCTTTTGTTTGCCTTGTGTTTGTCTTGTCTGATCAGATCACCAAAGCATTTTGATCCCACCCTGTGCCACATAATAGCTTAGAATTCTTATATGAGCACTAAAGCCGAGCAAACCGCTGGACAAAGAAACTAACTCTGGGGACAAAGCACCTTGATACTGTTTTCAGTGCTCATGATGAAAGCATCAAGTTGGACTCCTCATTAAGAGATACACGGCAGTTGGAGACAGTGGTGCAGGTGTTTACGGCTGGAAAACAAAAAAAAAAAGTGCAAAAAGACTGTCAAGAGAAAATTTGGGATTTAATAGAGCGTTGAATTGAAACCGCCGCACGGAAGCACAGCTGCGAAAGCTCACCGGGTGCAGGCGATAGGTATTATTTAATTTTAATTGCTCCTAAAAGTAAATATTTTGCTCAATTAATGTGTTTTTGTTCATTTAAACACTCAAAATTGGTGACAGTGTAAATAAGTCTTTGTGACGGTGCTGTACAAATAATGTTGTCCTTTCGAAATATCAAAATAAATAACTTAATTAATAAAAAATAAAACATATACTGTATATAATATAATGTATATAAATATATATATAAATATAATAAAATACCTATAAATATATTAATATAAATAAAAGTCATGCAAGCCATTTTTGATGGGGGTTCTGTCATAAAATTTGTCAAATGTAAAATAGTCAATGTGCCTTGGCTCATTAGACGCGGGGAAACACTGTAATGGACGGTGGATTTAATGAGGCTATGGCAAAACAGCAGAGGCAGTCTTTTTGTGTACATGGATTAGTTACAGGTCGGGGTGAGGGCAGCAGAGGCAGGAGGGTGTAGACAGAGTTCAACATCCTGACAGTCTGACGTATGAAGATGTTCCCGAGTCTTGTGGAGTTGGCCCCGAGGCTCCGGTATCTTCTCCCCGAAGGCAGAACGGTGAATCGGGAGTGGAAAATGTAACCGGCAATACTGATAGTTCTGATGATGAGGCTGGTGTTGAAAATGGCCGCGAGGGAGGGCAGAAGGGCCGCGAGATGATGGTTGGGGCTGTATTCATTCCGAGCTTTTCAGCGGGAGGCAGTGCAGCGTCCGTAACACACAGCCAGTGATGACACTCGTAATGGTGGCACGGTAGAAGGACGACGTGATGGTGAGAGGGGAATCTCGTCCTCAATCTGCAGAAGCAGAGGTGCATTTGAATGTCCAAATGTGTTGGTCCAATAGAAATCTTGGGAAGAATTGGATTGATACTTAAAGGGGGTACTGAAGTCCTCACAGTGGGAGTCAGATTGGATCTGTCACTCTGCTCAGGGAACACATTGTCCATAATATTTCTAATGGAACAAATGTATTAAAAGATTTTTTTTTTTTGACACATCGCACTTTGCTTCAATGGCGTCCCCGCATTTCTTTCAAAATGTGGTCAAGGAAACCAAATGGCTTTAGTTTGCAGTCTTGCAAAATGGCGGTGCTAGGCTAGCTTGGTTCATCCCAAAGATTTTCCCTCAAATTGCCTCAACACTGTGAATTAACCACAGTAATTCTGTTTTGTGGACGTTCCCAATCATACCCTTAAGGATACTTTGACAACTAAGCCAGAGAGTTGTTAAACCAACTTGAACCAGCAAACTTTCGATTGCTGGAAGAACACTCCCTGCAAAATGTGTCGGGACATGTTTACATCTTCGACCACGTCGGCGCAGTTCGGTCCAAATCAATGCTCTCGTCAGATGGCCGTAATGGGCTCGCTGCCTCTTTCATCCCTCAGCAGGCAACACATGTACAGCACTACTGTCAAGTAAATGCCTTTGGAGTGCTTGTAATATTTACTGCTGCAAGCAACCAGCGTACGGCGCCTCCAAATGAGGCTGTAGTTATCCCGCTGCTCCCAACGTATTGTTGCCATGCCGATGACAAAGTCATTCTTTGTCTTAAGATTATCTCACAGCTCCGACGCTTTCATCTCGAAGGCAGCTGAGGGGAGGTTGAAAATGCCCAGGCGTTGTCATCGACCAAAATGACAGCGCGCGTCTCTCGCTTAAGCATTTCCAATGGACCAATCGGGAAATGATTACCAGAGAGGGAAACTGCTCCATGCATTCACCGTATGACAAAGTGTAAAGAAGTCTGATCGCCATAATCAGATTGCCTCTCGCTCACTTAGTCCTCTTGTATCATATTCTTCAGTTCTTGCTCGGCATTTTATGGAGATTGCCTATGAATAGTCGAGCTAATGCGCATCGCATCTTAAGCCGGCGTGCTTTATGTCGCTACGTGGCCAATTTATGTTTGCATCTTTGTCAAAGTGTAACAAATCTTTGTTTTTTTTCTCCAGCGACATCTTAAGAGGCGCAATCATTATCTAAGACGTTGCCTTTAACAGGCAGCGACTCTACGGCTGCCCCTGCGTATAATGGGAATCAATCTGAGAAATGGTGATGATAGTGGGGTGCCGGCGGATGGAAAATAAATAAATAAATAAAGGCCTCAGTTCATCATGCAAATTCATCCTCCCGACCGTGGCACATTCTTCAAACAGACACCTCCTCTGGAGAGAAGAGGCGCAGTCTGATAAAGAGACAAATGAGCTAGTGATCTCCATAGCAGCCTCCTACCTCGTGAGCCGCCATCCAATGTGTGTGTGTGTATGTGTGTGTGTTGGGGTTGTTGCGTGGTTCTACTGACCTTTGCAAGGATGACAAGCATGTCCAGTACAAGACTCCGTATGTGGGCTACATTCATCCCAAGTGATTACTGATGACAGCATGCGCTGGATCTGATGAATAGCCGTGACCCTTCAAGAAGTTCTGGCTAACAGCAGAGGGGGACAATAATTGCACAATTACACTAATCATACGTAATGGCTAATTGCAAAGTGGGATACTGCACGATTGACAAGTGCACACAATTTTTTAATCCGGACCAAAATAATCTGGCTATCCAAATCAAGATCTTATTATGCTTATTTATATAGCACTTGAACAAATACCACAGTTGTAACAAAGTGTGCAAAAAAAAAAAAAACATAAAGGGCAAGAAGACAAACATAAATCACTGAAAAACAGAATAATGTTATTATGGCAAAATTGTTTTCTTGTAGTGTCAATCAGTTCCATGACTTATTTTCTGATGGCTTTTAGCAAGCTAAGACCTTCTCCCCCTCTTGCCGTCCCCCTCCCCCCCTCTCTCCCCCTCTCTTCATGAATTCACGTATTCCAACAAGGTGATAACAAAATTGCCTGACATTTCCAGATTTATTGCTGTATTTTGTTATTATCGCCAAAGAAATATACAGAGATTCTGTCCCATAAATCATATTGAGGGAGCAACGCAAACGCTATTGTGTTTGGCCCATTGCAACCATTTTAGAATTAGAAATAAATTGCCGGCTCATTTTCACAAATGGAAATGAAAAACCGCGGCCGGTGCCGCAGCGTGACTTTCTCAAGAAAGTGTTTATCAATGGATGGATTTCCTGAGTGCTTCTGCTACGTGAGGATCAATTTCGATTAGCTGCTGCTGCTTTGACAGTGGAGCTGATGCTTCTGCATTTTATGAAGCTTTTCCTTTCCTCTTCTTGCACTCACCATACACCCGCATGATTGCCTGGTGCAAGTGTTAGATTAGGAAAACACATATTTCTTGACAGAAAAATAGGCTGCAATGTAATTTAAAAAGCGATGCGTTCTATACATGGGTTAACGTATATACATACAGAGAGAGAGAGAGAGAGAGAGAGAGAGAGAGAGAGAGATAATATGACAGCAGAAGACATATGGGTAAGATTTATAGGCTAAGTCGCTAATAAATAATTCCATGGGAGTACAATATTTGCCTCGAGAGACAACGTCCTTTTTTTTAATCCTTCCTGCATGAGTTTATGCAAAAGTTCAAGCATCAAATGGACACTAAAAATCTAAATTTGTTTTTGGACAGAATGATGCTGGTAAAATAAGCAACTACAACCTGTAACATACAAGATTTTTTTTCTGGTATCACAGAGGGGAAAAAGGTGGAACATCTTTTTTTTTTTAAGAATATTTATGTGATTTTTTTGAGGTGACGCAAAGTCAAAGCGGCAGTTCTCCTCCTCCATAGTTGCAACCTTTGAATCTGAGAAGGTCTTTGTGTTTGTTCAAGCATATATCCGCTTTGAGGCAAGCTCAAATTCAGCATATCATTTTCGTGAATTTACCTCAAAGAATGTTGGCCTTTCACATCTTGTATCGTATCACACAGAATTATTTGCAAAGTTAGGAATCTTTCATCTGGTACTGGGCGATTGAATGACCTCTAGTAAATTTACAAGTGCAGAAAATGTAATAGATACACGACCCTGTAAAAAATCACAACTTGTATTTTTGGGGGTATTTAAAGAGTCATTTAAGTTGGAACAACTTTGAGAGATATATATTATTAACATTTATGGCAACAATATTAGTTAGCATAACAAAGCAAGAAAGTTGGTGGCTCCAAAATTATTAATTTTTTTAACTTATATCTTTAGGTTAGGGGACAATATAAGGGACAAAAAATATTAGTTGACTTGTACAACTTAAAAATGTATCATTTTTTTAACTATTTAATTTGCATTAAAAAAACTGGTGGTGGTTAGCAGATGTGCCTCACAGTCAAGAGGTTCAGGGTTCGAGCCTGGGCTCAGGCCTTTCTCAGCCATTAGTAAGTATGAATTTCAGTTTGTCTATTTGTTCTCTGTGATAGAATCATTTCTACAGATAAATTTGTATATTAGCGCTTGTGTCAAATTTTATTACCAAGGTTTAAAAGCGAGATTAGATTCTTGTTGTCGTTGCTGTTGTTTGAGTTAGCGGAATGTGCCAACCGTTTCTGAATTATGATTAAACAAAAGATTTTCTCCCAACACGATAACACACATTATATAAAAGTCTAAATATAGTCAGCGACAACAGGGAGGAAGATAAAGTGTGACGATGACGATCGTTGAATGAAATTAGACAGTCATTGCGTCAACTCTGAGTATACTATGCTCATGTGTCGCATTTGAAACAGTCAAGGAAATGGTGGTTTACACTTGCGTCTATATTTAAATTTAATGTCGCCACCGTCAAGTGCTCCACAAGCAGTAAAGCAACAGAATGGCGACGATAAAAACGAATGTTGTCTGATCGTTTGAAAAGCCAGTGCAGGACCTGAGGACTTGGAGTGTAGACACAATAATGCTTCATATAAATAGTCAATAAACACAAACAGTAAAGTTAGCCATAAATAAACACTTCTGGGCTGTTAGAGAAGGGCTCGACTTGTAAAGCTACAGTACTTCTTTGGCCGAGAGATTACCGTATTGAGCACTTGAACGAGTCCCTCGGTAAACATAAAATGTCCTTTCCTGTCATTTTTTCTAGCTTTAGTTCCAAAGTAAATGTCTTCTGTCAAATGTGCTGCTCAGGGCTGTTATCCTGCCTTGACTCTGCTCACAATGGCATCACAGCCAAAGTTAGAAAAACAGTTTTATTGAGTAGATTTTCCCCGAGCGAAAATATTTGATGAAAGATTGTTTTCGGGTTTGAAAATCTCCTCGCTAGACATTTTGTAGCATTTTATGCTCGTACCTGAAACACATTTGCGACCCAAAAGTTCTTACAAACTGAGTCACTGAGAGGACACATTTGGTGGGTACACCACTTTTCTGAAACCCAAATGGAGTGAAAACAAAATGTTTATGGACCACAATCAGGCTCAAGTTACTGGTGGTGGGCTACCAGTGTCGCGCTTCATTTAACTGCACTGGAGGAAGATGTGGCGTCCACAGTGCACATGCTCGGCGAGAAGTCGATACATAACCATGGCGACTGCTGTTTTTCCGAGTTAAGAGCATGCACAGTATAACAACCTTAATAAAAACTTGAAACTGCAATCATCTTCTTTTATTGTAGATTTTCTGTTCTTGAGCGAGTCAGCGGCGGGAAAAATATTTCTGATAGCTTTCTGAAATTAATATTGGCTACGCAATGATACACACCTTAATGGAGAACATTGTGACACCTTCAATCCATCATAAATAAGATTTACAAGCAGACACAAATATAAGAAAATATCTGCCGACATATAAATAACAAGCCAAAATTATTTAAAAAAAACAGACTACCAATTTTATTTTTTTTCTCTACTGAAACCAGAGTTACATATATCTCTATTTGCAAAAAGTAGTAGGACTACTTTATTTATTTTTATTTATTTATATATTTATTTATTTGTAGCAATATCTGGGTGGAAGGAAATGTCTTTTGTTTTATCTTTTGTGAAATCCATCGACTCTGGCACAACTGACAATTTCAAAATACAGAAACAAACATCAATAAAGAAAAATATTCCTTACATACTTGTGATTCATTCTAAAGCCTACAAAAACGTGTTCATGACTTTTTATGATCACAAATTCCTGCTTTATGTATGAAAGAATCAAGGTTATCATACACAATATAACGTAGCATATAGAATTTTCATACGAAGGTTAAACATTTTACTAAGAAATAAAACCCCAAGGCTGTGAATTATTCTCTATTCATATTTCAATGCATATAAAGAAACACACATACTACAGGGTTCAAATACTGAAATGTCCACTCAACTGGCACAATATGTTGCAAAACATGTTGGCAGTCGAGGATGGATGTACGCATAAAAAATAAAAACACCATCGTATACACTCCCGCCAATTGGTGCTGGTGAATAGAATTCACCGGTTGAGTTGTTTCCCTCAAATTACATTTTACTGCTCTGCTGATGGTCGAGGGAACACAATTTGCGAGTATTTGTTTTCACTATATGGATTATTTATATTACACAGAGAAAATGTATAAGACTTGACAGGCGTTTATGAGTCTTGTTGTCTCGACGCATCGCTGAAAGCGGTGTGGCGTCGTGTCTGTGATTCATTCTTTTGTCTTTGCTCATCTGACCTTGTGTCATGGAACAACGAGACTACACTGAATCATCATATACTTGCATGTTCTGTGAAATTGTCTACTGCGCTGGAATTCGCTGTTAACTCCTTCACTGCCAACTCACTTACCGTATTTTCCGGACTATAAGTCGCTCCGGAGTATAAGTCGCACCAGCCATAAAATGCCCCAAAAAGTGAAAAAAACATATATAAGTCGCTTCGGAGTATAAGTCGCATTTTGGGGGGCAATTTATTCGACAAAATCCCACACCAAAAATAGTCATGAACGAGCAACAGCAGGCTAAACAATAGCAACAACAGGCTAAACGATAGGTATGCTAACGTGACAAATACAAACAAAGAGCTGAGAACGGGCCTGACGTAACATATAGAGTGATTAAGGACAACTATTACATGAATAACATGTTTATAAAACCATCGGTGTCACTCCAATTCATTAAATAGCAACAACAGGCTAAACGATAGGTATGCTAACGTGACAAACACAAACAAAGAGCTGAGAACGGGCCAAATAATAATAAATAATAATAATAAATATAAGAGGAGCAAAAATAGAGCAAGTGTACATACAGCAAACAGTGGACTTGGATATGGTGCTTTAAAGTGTTAATTGCTTTATTTGATGTTTTCTCTATTTTTTATGTTTTGAATATGTTCAAGATAAAGATATAAAAGCATGTGAAGTGATCAACTATACTAAAAATAACATGGGAAGTGGTCAACTATACTTGTAAGTAAGTGATGTCTTAATGCTCAAGTAAAAATTTGTGAAATAAAACATATATAAGTCGCTCCTGAGTATAAGTCGCCCCCCCACCCAAACTATGAAAAAAAGCGCGACTTATAGTCCGGAAATTACGGTATTATCTTTGACGTCTAGAATCGTCAATGGTGCTGAATGACGAAACACGTTTATGATTTTAGCAGAAAATCTTAAAAATGGAGGTCATCCAGGATTTTGTAATGGCTTTTGCCACTGTATATGTGCTGACTGAGTCAGGAAAATGGGAAGCTATTTCGGTTAGCTTCATTTTGTGAGATTTTTCAACACATGCAACATCGATGGAACGCTTATGGCGCCACCTACCTTGGAATATAGAAATGATATTATTACTTGGCTGTCATAACCGTAGTAATATCAGCACTGTTTTCCCGTCACGCTTTGTTAAAACACATGACCCGGGAGTCTTTCTCCCTACGAGGACTCTTTGGCTTGTCACCCTGTCAGCATTAAAATCACACTTGAGGCATTATGACTGAGAAAATGTGCAAGTAGTGAAAACATTTGACCTAAATCTATCAGCTATCGCAACATGTCTGTTGTAGTAATTATTGTTCCAATTAACTTTGAAAATGAGATTGAACTACGCTTGCAAAGCATTACGACAATGGATGCTTATTGTATTATTTTCTTCCATTGCGAGTAATGTACTGCTGCCAGGCATGAAACAGTTCAGGATCAAAGTCATGCAAGTCTAAAACAGTATGACAGCCGAGTTGGACGGCTGCTCTGAACTCAAGAGGAATAAAAAAAAAAAAAAGAATCCATACAGTGAGTTATTTTCATTAGTCCACCGATCACCCAGTAATTGCTTTAGAGTTACATTAGGGGCGGAGCTTGCGGTGAAGTCCGGAGCTCTGGAAGACGTAACTGAAAGGATCAAGGAGCAAGGAGCATTATTGGGCTTAGCGTGCGCTTGCAAGGACCGCAAAAACACATCAATCGACATGATGTAAGACTACTTTAAAAATCAGTGCAAATGTATGTCAAACCTAATGCATGCTTCTTGAAAGCGACTGGTCATTTGCTCGAGTGCATTTTTTCCTTGATAGAGCAACAAAATTGCTTTAAATGAGCATAGTTCTGCTGATGGCCTACTTTGGGTAATCCACAAGTTTAAAGACCGACTAAGAACTGCGTTGCGCTGATTTCTTACGATACAGCGTTGAAGACTTTTTCATCATTACAGATTTCCGGACTTTTTGGGGACAGGGTTGAAAAAGCACCAGACATAAATTGCTCCTCCAAAACTACTAAATAGGAACTTGAGCTGCCCGGTCACGTAGTTGGAAGACTGGCATGAGTCCCACGCCGCCCACTTTGTAATTTCTTGTGCAGTTAACAAGCTGACTATATGCCTATGGCCCCGGGGATGCCACCATTTACTAAACAGAAACCGAATTAATATAAATACATAATAGATAATACTTTTTCCACCCTTACATTTTGCCTGTTCATTATGACCGTGGGTAAAATGGGGTCCAACGAGTTGACCCCAACATGCTAGCTAGCTATTTTTGTTTTACTACTATGCTTCAGCAACCAAGTTAAATTTTATAGTCACATGGCCTTCCGGGAAATGTTTTTGTTGTAGAAATGTATTTTGATCGCGTTTTACTCCAAGGCTATCCATCCACAAATGTAGAGTAGACCTCTCGTACGCCGCGACCATTCAATCAGAATTAAAAGTGAAATCAAAGAGTGAAGTAAAGTTGTTTCACGGAGTGCACCTGTGCATTGCATTAATAGCTCTCTAATTCCTCGTTCTCTCAGCGTGGGTGGGCACTGAAGCGCATTTTCCAAGTGAGCCATATGTGGTTGTTAGTCGTCAGGGATACAAATGCAACTCAGGCCAGCTTGGTTTCTATCCCTTAATGAAATATATTGTGCACATAGAAGGGGGATGCACTCAGAGTGAAGTGCATCCTTCCAAATAAAGTGCACCCACCGGTCATAGCATTCTTTCCATTTGGGGAGCAATCATCTGCCACTGTTACATTTGCAACAATAAAGATACAAATGATTTTGGGATTGTTTGCTTGTGATTTTGTTTCCCTCCAAACAATAATCACAAGGAAATAATTGCGTTGGGCTCGTTTTTAAATGTTGGCTACTTGTCCCGGTGACAATGCAGGTGGAGAAAATATTAAGATGAAGAATAATTGTCTTTCTTTCTTTCATTTTTCAAGCTGCGTACAATGGAAACCTTTTTCCCCCCATGTGGTAATAATATACTTTTCAGCCGTCTTATGAAAACCTTATAATTAAGTCCTGAGGTTATCAACCTTTTTGAAACTGAGAGCTACTTCTTGATTAATGTGAAGGGCTACCAATTTACCACCCACATTTCTGAACTAGCTTGCTAACTTGCTTTCATGAAGTCTATGGCTTGGCTACATAATGAGTGGAAAGTAGACAAAAAAAAAAAAATCAAATCAAAATCAAGACTACACCAACACACATCATGATGCTTAAATGAGACCACAGTCCATATAATTATTCAGTGAGTGTATTCATAAAAGTTTGCATATTTAGAGTCGGGTTTGGGATAAAGGTAATATCCATTAATTCCAGGATGATATACATAAATTAGTATTCGCTTATTCTGCTCTAATTAGGAGGGTCCGGCCTAAATCGAAAATTCCAGAGCCGATTTCTTTATTTATTTCTCGGGGCTTAGCCATGTTTGTCTCCGTTCCATGGCATTGAACACGTTATTACGACCCCCTGTGCTCATTTTGGTGCCCGGCATTCCACTTCTGGAAGATTACCGAAGTCATATTATGCAAGCTGAAGGCCACAGTAGCTAAATTGGAAGGTCACCTTCACTGATATTTGAACAAAAATGAAGAAGAAAAAATAATTCATGCTGCGGAAGATAATAGACTACAACTGAGCCAATTTGATCCGTAAAAAAAACTACGCTTTGAAACAGCATGCAGGTATTTAGCATGAAATAATTCTACATTAATATTGTATTTCACTTTCTGTTATATAGCCAGTGTTGTATGCAATTTTCTCCCCAAGACCTTCAGAATTCTCCATGCCTGCAGGTGTAGGCTACACGAGAGCGAGCAAGTAATAGAGACAGGCATTTTCAAGGACAATGCGCATTTCCAACAATAAGACGGTAAAGAGATACAAAATATAAGGAATTGTACTTCCTGGCCTTGTGACAGAATACATTCTATGAAAGTATGCTTTAGGATGATGCAATGCATGTCTTGTTTCTAATAAACGCTTTCAGCCCCTGCGGTAGCTGCAGAAACACAAAAGACAGCTGCTCTCTCAGTATGTTGCTCAAGTCATGATGAGGGACTGCAACAGTCTCTCTAAAACAGAAACGTAAATCACATCAAAGTGATTCAATGGCAATACGCCGGAAGGTAATCAGTGCCAAAAAATATTTTCAAAGTTGGAAAAACATAAGGCACTTGAATGGATCAAGATTTTCTTCAACTACCGTAATTTCTGGACTATAAGCCGCGACTTTTTTCCAAAATTTTGAACCCTGCGGCTTATAGTCAGGTGCGGCTTATATAAGATTTTTTTCGTGATTTTTGTGATGACTTGATCACTTTTATACACTCGTAAAAAGGCTGTGGACCACTGTTGTGCGGTATCTTGAAGAAAAAACAACAACTAAAATACTATTTTGAAACACTACTATGGCTCCTGCTTATTCTGGCTGTGTTGCTTGTGACTATTGTGTGGCTTATAGTCCGGAAATTACGGTATATTTCATTGCTACGGTCAAGTTAAAAATAAAAGCCCCCCCAAAATAAATAAAAATAAATAATAAATAATAAAATAAAATTTAAAAAAATAAAATAAAAATTATTTGACTGCTCATGTAAAACCAAACAAGTATGGGGGAAGGTTATTAACATTTCTATTAACACTCCACAATCACACTCACAGATAAAATTCTCACCTTCGACTGACTTAAAAAACACATTTTTGGAAAGTGGGAGGTACCCGGGGAAAAACATGCCAAGGAAAACATGCAAACCCCACGCATGAAGGCTGGTAGTATTTTTCATAAAACACATCTGGTATCATTTTGCCTATGGGAGGGGGGAGGATTCATGCCAGTGCAGTCATGAGAAGAAAACAACACTGGCATCCAGTTTGTTGTCACATGACTGAGTCTGAGTTGGCCAATATGTTGCTTTCTATGTCCAAGGTGTTTTTTTGTTGGCTCCGCCGAGGTTCTTACAACACTAACAAAAAAAGCTGTTTGAATTTACTCCATTTTATTTCATCAAGTAGTTGCACAGAATAAATTCGTCCAGGTCCAAATCCATTTTGAAAGCCTGTCTGAAAGATGATTTTTTATTTTGTGAAACCATTTGACGAAATAAAATGGAGTAATTTCAGCACAGCATTTCTTTCATTGAAGGAACTTAGCTTGATCAGACCATCATTCGTTCCAAGGTGTTTTTGTGAATGGTTGTCTATCTTCTTATTGACAGTTGATCTCCAGTTTATAACCAAGTCAGCTCCAGTTGTGACTTATTCTAATGACAAGCTAAGTTGGGGACATTGATTTGTAGGCTTGGTAAATCAAGTGATGCCTGACAGCTTGTCTATAATATAGAGTGGGAGACCATCATATCCTCGTGAGGATCCTTCATGACCACCACTCTTTTGTCTCGTGTTTGAGACCTTATTGCGCTCAGGTTTTCGGTGCTCAGTCATCGACTAGCTAGCATGAATCACGTCGGGCCCTAAGGCGGTCCAGCTGTTCATACGTCATAACTCTGAAGCGGTTCTGTTCGTGCTGTGCAATGTTTCCACCTTCATTTTGTATTATTGCTTCGGTCATAAATTGTACTAAATGTAAACTTGATGGTGAAAAAAAAAAAAAAAGGCCAATTGTACAGTTTAGAGAAAATCTGAGCAAATTACATAAACAGTGTATAGCCAATAGAATCGTCTGGAATCTTCTGAAGCGTGCTAAGCAACAGACTCAAGATATCACAATCGCCTGTTTGCACTTCATGAATAAATGAACAGAGGCGAGCCTCAAAATATCTGGTGAGATGGTTTTCTAAAGTGATGAGGCCAAGATTAACCTTTACCAAGTGACAGGGAGGCTAAAGCTTGAAAAAAAAGAATAGATCTGCTCACAATAGCAAGCATACAAGCTCATTCTGCAAAGAAGCTGATGTCCTGGTTTGGGCTTGCATGGCTTCTTCTCAGACAGGCTCATTAATCTTCATTGATGGAACATGTGATGGTATCAGCAAAATGAACTCAGACGTCTACAGAAATATTTGCTCTGCCAATTTCAAGCAAATGGAGAAGATAGTAATGCCGAAAACATGTTGCCAACAAAGGAGGACATCGGGTCAAAGAAGTTTTAGGAAGGCCAAGTCAGGCGCCACACTGAAAGTAAAAAAGAAATCTACAAGATTCCGAAAAGGATTTTGAGATTTGTAAAAGGCGAGGAAAGCATTACAAAAAGAATGCAAAGGTTTGGAGATGTCACCGGGTCACGCATTATTCAACAGTGTTCAAAAGTGAGTTGTCACTTGTTCAGAAAACCCACAAAAAAAATTTAACTGATTCTTTTTATGTCAAGCCCAAAAGTCTGCAGCAAAATAACGGAAGTCACTGTCCCACAACTTTTGGAGTATTTATTTCACAATTTCTCCTTTCCGAATAAACAGACGAATTCCGTCTATCCATCATGTCACAAAATGACATTCTTTTCTTGCATGGCAGATATCAATTCAGTTTTATTTAGAATTCTCTCATATCTACTGAAATAACTGTTGCACAGTAACATCAAAGTTACACGATGAAGTCTTGCCGTTTTCAACCGGAATATTAATCACAATGATTTATTATTGAACATACCGCAGGTTATCTTTGTTTGATATTTTTTATTTAGTAGACGATATTTGCTTAACCTTTCAAAATTAGGCCACGCTGTCCAATTGGTGAATTATTCATGGGAACCAAAAAGAAGCTTTTAAAGATCTGTTTTGTTTTAATCCTTCAACAATCCGGATTCTTTCTTTTCACAGGGCTGTGACCAGCAAGCTCATTGCTGACTGTCCCAAGAAATGTCAGAAGGTCGACGGCTCTTATCATGGGGGCCCTTATCTTTCACTTGCAGGTGCACAAGCACAACAAAGACGACCTGCACTTGATTTCATGGCCAATTAAAGCCCCCCAATATACAGTTACTCTTATCAATAGATCATTGTACGACACGGGGAAAGAGCCAAATAGCAAAATTCAGCATTTTTTTTTTTCCCCAAAGTGTTCAAAGAATTGCTGAAAAAACAAGATGCACATTTACAGTAATGCATTTGGTCATCTTAGCTTTAGCACTTTAATAGTGAGAGCGAAATAAAATAAGCATTGAACAATTGGTTCATCTTTCTAGCGCAGTATTATTACATTTCTATATGAGCAAAATATGCATAATGAGGTTGAAAATCTTATTCTCAAGAAACTTATGCAAGGGTTTCATAGTAATCAAAATAAATCTTTGATGAGCAACAGGAAGTGTTTTTTTTTTTTTTCCCCAAGAGTCAAAGCAGAATGGGTACGCACTGAAAATCCAATGATCATCTGAGCCATGGAAATCTTAAATTTTAGACTAGTTGTGTCGCCATAACAGACCTAAAAAATATATAAAAGTGGGCCCATCTTGGTGACTAACATGTTAATGACTTCTCAGGTACAGAACATTTCGTGCCTGATTATACCTGACTCAGTATTTCTCTTACCAGTCTTTTGATACGGTCTCATTTATTTTAGGGTTAGTTTACTGGGAGTTATATCGTGCATTCTGGAATACACCCCAAGTGAAAACAAAAGATGCAGAGCCAAAACATTGGAGGAAAAAAATCATCAAACTTGAGAATAAAACAACATCTTGTGTTTAAACCAAGATACCTGTGACGCCTTTTTGTATTATTTTAATGAACTGCATCCGAAGCAACAGTCCTGTTTCGAGATTAAACGAGAAGGAAGTAAAGTTTGAAGTATTTCGAGCGAGTCATTATGGAGCTAAGGGATTCGTTTACATTTCCAGCATCCAAATCAAGGCAGCGTCATTTGTAGAGACGAGATCAAGCAATGTCTCGGCATTAAAGTTTAATTCAAACCTAATACAGGAAATGATGGGAGGCTTTTTTCTTCTAAAGGTTTGTTTAATCATCACACGCACATCTTTGATCGTCTTCCCCTTCTTTAATCTGGGTGCATGCACTCATGGCCTGCTGCCTTTTCGGTCTCTCATTCCAACTTGTTCTTCTTCAACCCGTCTGTCTCCTTGTACCGCTTTCCTTTCTGTTGACAAAGCATTACAGAGCCGCTGCGTCTTGTGCTGCCTAATTGGTCCACATAGACTAATTTAGCATCTAATTACCAAGTTAGATTTTGTGCTTTAAAATTTTCAAGGCCGTGTTTTGCCTTCTGACAACGTTTGTGATTCTCAAGGCTATACAGCACCTTGCGTAGCATTGAACCTTTTGAATCGTACATTGTGAGAGGAATATAGACAAGACAGAATGTATTTTAAAAGTCTAAATAAATAAACGGCAATGACCTAATGGCCGGAAGTGCAATAGCGGATATTGTGAAAAAAAAAATTATTATTCAAGTACCGGTGAAGCTGCTGGCATTTTTAAAATGGATTGGAAGTGCCCACTTGGCAGCAGTGATCTGGACTCACCCTGGCTCATTTTACATGATCTGCCCCTGGAGGTCTGCTTGCAGTTCCTTCTGAACTTTGCTCTCCTGCATGGACTGGAGCAAATCAGTTTTGCAAATTTACAAGGAAATGAGAGGAACTGCATCGAATGGCAGCGAGGCAAGTCAGCTGTGCCCACGCCCACCACGGCGCAAACTGCCATTTCCATTCGTACACATCTGATCGACTGCGCCAGATTTAGACTGGGCACAAAGATGGAGCACATGGAGTGAGGCTGTGGCCTATTGGATGGAACCAACACTGCCAATTAATCCTAATGACAGACCTCATTTGTATTCATGTCTCAGTTGACTCATTCACTTAGTCATCCCAGACAAAATGTAAGTAAAAATCCAAGTAAAAAAATGCGACTCATCAATGAATCACTCACTTTATGCGAGTCACTTGTTCACTCACAGCCAAACAGCACTCACACTCTCGTACCTCAGGGAGACTCTGATTGACGTTAGAAATTAATGATTCACATCACATGTTAAGTTTGTCCCACAAGGTTTATCAATTGGTTGAGCGTCAGAGAGTTCACACTAGATTTTCTGAAGTCAAATGAATGCGGCAGCTTCACAATTCAAAAAGACCTCAGAATTTTCACCCAAACTTCTGAAACATTAAAAAACTTCGACATGTTTGACCTGATGTAAGACTGCAACACCTCACGCTACACTTTGGTGCACCTTGTAGAATAAGCAAGCATAAAAATAATTGCTGTACTATCTTTAAAGCCCTTGTCTGACAAGTGAAAGTGAATTTGGAAAAAATACCTTCAAGGTTTGTTTTAGACTGGTGACATTTTGACCTCGAAACCGATTAATTGCATTTTAAATGAGGGGAATGTGTTTCAAAGTCCAAACTAGTATGCTCTAACAGATTTTTAATGTCAATTGTCTGTCAGTTTTGGAGCAAGCATGAAAATGCATATAAAAAAAAAAAAATTTAATAGTTTTAGACCACAATCAGTACATTGTGTTCAACTTTACTATTTTCACTGTGTAGGAAGACAAGCCGGGTAGATAAAAAAAAAAAAAAAGTTTACCACAGTTTCTGATCTATTTTTATTGTTTGTGTTGACTCGTTGGGTTTGGAAATTTAGCACCATCTTTGGTGTGGTTGACAATTACTTCATCTGTAGCGGCAGCAGGAGTGTTGGAGTAGGTGTCAGTAGCGCACTGCTAATTGGCCAAGCAACCTCATGGAAGACCAGCAAGAGCAGCACTTTCCAATGTATTGGCTCACGGGAGCATTTTACAAAAAGCAACAGCTCCGAGTGTGAGAAAAAAAAAAAATAGCCCGATGTGGCTATCACCTCAGGTTGAAGTCTATTGTTGACTATGGTATGACTAACAGTAACAATTTGGACTCTTCTTATTGGCTCTCATTTGCAGCAAATGTGTGGCTGGCTGAACTTTGCCATTGTAAAACTTTGAATTGTTCTTGCAATACCCTTTCATTGCTGCTGAAATGTTGAAGCCGTAATTGGGGAGCTGGCCAAAGTGCGTATCAATAGATGTGCAAGGTGGTGATCGGGTGCGGTTCTCGGATCAGAGGCTCAGAGCTGCTGAGCTCTCGCCTAGGCAAGCTCCATTCCACGGCAATTACATTCCCTCATTTACGTATGAAAGGGAAGCATAACACTTTTGGATGAAGGTGGTGATTATGTCATGAAAGCAGATAAAGGTTATTTAAATTTTGAGCCAAAGAGGATAGATTGGATTTAAAATACAGACTACGGCAGAGACGTCTAACCTTGCGAATGGATGTTTGCGTGGCATTTACAAAAGGGAAAGAATGACTCTTAAAAACTATTTTTAGGCCACCTACACATTTAAAGTGACCATTGTAAAGTCAGAATGCTTGCCTGGGCAACAATCTCTTAACAGCATGGCGGAACAGCGGTGCCGTTGTTAGGACTGCCACCTCACAGCACGAAGGTTCTCCATCCAGCCTTGAGCCTTTCTGTACTCTGCTTGTCCTTCATGTGCCTTTGCTGCTTCTGTATAGGTGGTCCGGAAAGAACATGGAGGTTAATTGTAGACATTAGATTGCCCTTAAGTACAGAAAATGAATAAATGAGTGGCTTTCAACACATTGTATGAAATGATTGGATGTACTTTTCTGAAAATAAGTCACTCCATTATATGTATCGCGAATGCATCATTCATAAGAAAAAAACAACCGCATTTTTCCAGAATATGCCAGTTTGGTAGATTTATTTTGCAAGACAGAGACCAAGAACAATCTCAGTTGCCTACCTGCATTTGGAAAAAGACACCAAAGTTTGCATTGCTTCACTTAAACCATTTAAAAATACAGAATCTCGGCTGGATGGATGAATGAATGGATGAATGAATGGATGAATAGATAGATAGATAGATAGATAGATAGATAGATAGATAGATAGATAGATAGATAGATAGATAGATAGATAGATAGATAGATAGATAGATAGATAGATAGATAGATAGATAGAAAAATAGCAGACTTACTTTCTCTCACACACACACACCTGTTAAGATTTAAGAATAGCCTTAGCAATATACTTGAATGATGGTCTTTGTGTTTATTGGATTAATGTCCACTACGTGATACATTTACAGGAAATTGTCCGATAATGGCAAAGAAATAATTTACATTACACTATCTTCCATGATAAATGATCTACAATATTGCATTTGTCCTTGTGTTACTACAATTATGTAATTCATGAGGTGGTGAATAGGCAGAGAGGGTGAAAATCGACATTTTCTTTTCTCGGCAGCCATGGCTGAAATAAAAGCAGTCCACCCACAAACAAATAATATATGTATTAGTATAGATATTTTGTCTGTGTTTTGATCAGGGTAGTGATAAACATACACAAACATTGTTAAACATAGACAAATACTCATCGCAAAACAAAAAGGTCGCAATCTTTTGTTTTCTTGTGTGCCACAGAGCCAATTAATTTTCTGGGGGGGGGGGGGGGGGGGTGAATGCTCAGCTCGAGCTGCAGAACATTTTGGCAATGAAACATTTTCACAAACACACAAAGAGGAATTCAACTGAATGTAGCGCTGTGGGGTTTTTTGTGTTCCAGTCGTAATTGATTCACCTGCATGCGATTAACTGCTCTAAAGCAATCCATTCTGTCAAAGCGAATTTGGGAATCATTTTGTAGCTGAAAAATATTTGGAACCTCTCATTCAGTCAAGATTAAAAAGATCCAAAAAACAATCTGAAGGTTAATGGAAGCTAAGCTTATTAAATAGTAATCATTAGATCAACTTTGTTTTAACATTTTATTTTGAGGTTAACACTTCTGCCGAGTTTTCAAGTATGAAAGGCATTCTTGCATTTTGTAACTAACGACACAATTGTGCGCTTGTCTGCTTCAATATTAATTTAACCGCATCCCGCCAAGAATTAATTAATGAGCGTATTAAATGATATCCCATGTGTGTGCTCAGCAAATGTGCGACTCAACTTGCTCTTCCACTGATTTGCAACAAGAGAGTGGAAGAGAGAAATGTGAGCTTCTTCAGTTTGAAATATCCATTAGAAAGAATTTTGCTTTGAGACATTTATGTAAAAGAAATCCGAATTTTAGGGACAGTAAACTGTTTGTGGAAATGCCTCATATCACATTCAACACTTTTCCAGTCATACCATTTTGGAAAACATTTTGATGAATGAAATAATTGTGACAATCAAAACTCAACCAGAACATTTTTTTTTCACCCATTTGTACGATTTGCTTTTTTCCATGATTATCTAAATTGACATGATCATGGAAAAACAATTTCCAACCTCGTTTCATTTCAACTCGTCTGTGATTTGTAAACTGGAGCGTGTCTTCCAAACGTGTCATGGCTGACACGAGCGATAAAAAGAAAAACCTCATTATGTTGTTTATGTCTGTCTAATGAGTTAACATAAAAGCAGATTAAAGTATTTTGTTTTCACGTTATAATTCAGATTACTGAAAGTAAAAGAGATGCGCAAAAGCAATATATTATAGCTACGCTGCTCGTACATGGTACAACACACCATCTGTAGTCTTCTTAATATTTATAATAATAAAAATAACGAGAGATAATTTATGTAAGATTTAGTGAAGATGCCTCTGCATAATGATGCCAGATTAGATCAGGCACTAAACAAACATTGCTGGCATCCCAAGGGCACAAAGTAGTCTGTACATAGCGGGTGGGGGAGGGGTTAAAAAGAAAAAAGGTTGTACTTTGCAATTTGCAATACTGATGAATTACAGGTCAGCAACCTCTGGGCCCTTGTCGTGGTGGTCACAGGGAGCAAAGGACAAGGAGAAGAAGCGGGAACGAGAGCGAGGCTGCTAGAGGCTCTAATCTCTGTTTGCAGTGCAGCTCTCGATGGCGGCCAGCAAATAAATCTGCCAAGCAGCAGCAGCAGATTCATAAAGTCCCTCAGGTGACTCTGTTCATTTATCTACATTTGCCAGGGTTTGCAGCTGCCAAAAGCAGGTGGCACACTTTGGATGGGAAACTGGTTTTTCTTTTTTTTTTAAAGATGTGGGCTGGGTAAAAAGCGACACTGAGAAGCTACTGGGGGAAGGGTTAAAACGGTGGCATCAGGTTGCAAAAGGTTACAAGGGCGGCATGGCGTGAGTGGAAGCCGGCCGCCATCAAACATGTTGCAATGGAAGTCAAAATTGAAATGGAATTGCTCTCCTTTCTAATTTCCTCTCCTCAAAATCAATTTCTAGATTAGTGTACAGAGTCAAAGGCAGCGCCTGCACGGGGGCAATGGAGGGGAGGCAGAAGCGGCAGATAAGAAATTATAGATGGAAATAATCTGGGAATCTATTTCCTCTCCTTCCTTCTTGGGTGGGCTGCAAATAGAGAGAGGGAAATTAAAAGTCGCCGCGGTGCACCTCATTGCAGCTAGCACTTGTTGGCCCCCCAACAGCTGCTAGCAATACACAATGGCTGCCTGATTTAAATGAATGCACCACTCACACGAGTCATCATATTTTGTCATCCTGCACCCGACCATTTAATCGGAGGGCGTATAACATTTCTGGAAAATCTGCAATATCCGTATTTTGTCTCAGCAAACAGCACTTGTGACACAGTTTTGTAATTACTCCGAAACGAAAGTAGCATCAAATGTCAGGTTAGTTTTAATTACCCTTTTCAGCACATTTAAAAAAAAAAAATTCTGAAGCACTTCTAGGTTATAGTGAGACGCTGCGTTAATGACGTGTATCGTGCAGAAATGTCTCAATGCTGTCGTGAAATTTTCCTCACAGCCTTTTTTTGCATTTGATTGCATCTTTCTCTTTAGAGGCTTTGAAATAAAGGCAGTGAGTAAATGCAAACACAGATGAGTCTTTGAGCAGCCTTGCTCACAAGGTTTCTCTCACACGCTGGCATGAATATGACGAGTGCGTCTTTCTTTCCAGGAAATAAATACTGCCAGTAAGGATAAACATCTATCAATGCCATTCAAATGTTGAACACATTCATATGTAGAAATAATCAAGAAATGCAAGATTTTGATTGATGTTTTCTATCCAATAATTTATTGAGCTGCAATTTTTTTTTTTTTGGGGTGGTTGTTTTCTCTGTCAACTGAAGTATCACCATCTGCCTAAAGTGTCCCTTGCCGTCTTGCCGGCGCTTGATGCCGGCTTCCAACGTTGAGGATATTATGCAGGCATCCAGTGCGATAACACATCATTAGAGATGGTGCATTGCTGCTGACTATATTTTTTAAAAAGCAGGTCAGGGATACGGAACAAGGAGAAAAGTGCAGGATTGGCAGATTCCTGCCGATGCATGTGGTCAAGTCTTCACAGCATCATGCCCACTTTGACATTGAAGCATTTTTTAGCACGAAAAAATGCATTCAAAGCAGAATCGTCGCCTCACAGGAGAAAGTTTGCAAAAACATATTTGAAGAGAATAAAATGCCTTTGTATTATTTCCGCTGTGGGTGATAGGATGGAAAATAGAATTTGCGATTGCTTCAGAAATGGACAATGCTGACAAATGCTATCAGAAAGCTCAAATTCATTGCAATAAGGGAAATGGAGGTGTGAAGGTTGACGGACTCAGTCCTTCCCCACATTTACCGTAATTTCAGGACTATAAGCCACAACTTTTTTCCAAAATTTTGAACCCTGCGGCTTATAGTCCGGTGCGGCTTATGTAAGAAAAAAACTAAAATATCCCTGAATTTTAGCTGGTGCGTTTTATAGTCCGGTGCGGCTTATAGTCCGGAAATTACGGTATGCTGATGGTATACCATACACATTTTTGGTACCGGCTTCCCATTCGGAATTAGCTCATAAATATATAAAGTAGTTGAACAAAAACTTTTTTTGCAATATAATTTAAAAATATAAATACTATCTTTAATCACCTGGCTTAACACAATTTACTGAGATTGCTTTTTATTTTAATGCACAAAGTGTTTTGGTGTGTGTGAGAAACTCGTTTGGATGGAGTTGATGAATGTTGCAGTAAATTCCACTTTTTCATTTAATGCTTCAGTTCCTTAAGCAAGTCACTCGCTAGGAGAATTTGGGCCCATTTTGCTCCTGTGGTCACATTCCAAGACATTGTATGTAAGTTCTTGATTTGTGTTTGTGTGTTATATTAAAAAAAAAAAGCATCGATAGAGGCGCCCAAAAGCATCTGGGAGCCTTTCAGAATTTTGATTTGTGCCAAATGCAGTCAATTGAATAGAGTGCCATCGGAAAAGTCTGTCGACGGATGTCTGGCCATGTTTTCTTGGTGTATACTTTCCTCCTATGGACAAAAACAACTTTAGTCTATAAATATTTGTCTTTCATCATGCGCCGGGCCTATGATTGAGTGGCGACGTGTCAATGTCATCCAGGATTGACTGCAGTCCTCCAAAGGATAACTGCTACAGCTAATGGATGGAGGGAGGGTGGACATGCAGTCACTGACAAAAAGTGACAAATGTCCCCAACAGCCCATGAAAGCCAAACTGTCGTGTATCAGAACTCTTGTGGCAGACCAACATTTTTTTTTTTTTTTTTGGTTGGTGTTTTTATTTATTTTATTTTATTTTTTTCGGCCCATTTTACACACAAGCTTATTTCTAGGGGATATGTTCAAATTAAAATTTTTGATTGTTTCCCTCTCTCCATCGACATATATGAGCAGAAATAAGGAAGAGGAGGTGATGGCAAAAGATGAATCACCTTGAAATCAAGCCAAGTCTGTTAATGACTTTGTGGCTGCATGCTTGAAGAAAGAACTTCATCATGTGGAGTCTATTCTTAGACGTGTGTCTTCACATTCTGAGTCCATTATACATTTGTTAAAACTTGAAATGATCAAAGTTGGATCTCAACGTTTTTATTCTCATGTTAATTAAGATGATTCTTTTGCTTGATTTGTTTTTATTCCAATTTATTTACTAGCAGGCTAATTTATTATCATTTAAAGAGTTGTCTATACCCTAATCGAAGATGAAATTGTTTTGTACTGTTTTGAACTACCCAGTTAACACTTTGTGATGTATTCCCCAGAAATAACGATGTGATACATTTTCCGAGTCAAACTGATGAAGTTAGATGGCTGCCTGAATGTTCAATTATTTGACAATATTAGGAAGGAAATTGCAATAGAACTCTTAGCTTTCACCATATTTTGAGTTAGTTATTTCTGAAAATATGTGCCGCGTTGCAGATGATTGGAAGGCATCTTATGAGAAAATACAATTGACAGCACACATTTCGTCTGTCGAACACACGATGCACAACTCCGGGGGTATGAGTGGATGTAATTACAGTGTATAATGTGCGCTCTATGTCGACAGTGCTTTTTTTTTTTAATGGAAAATGAAAGAAAAAAAAATGCTCATAAAATATTAAATGTACTCTGTTGTTGATATTACTCAGTTTTCCAGAGACAATATTAAAGCTTCCATGAAAAGAGGCGCATAGCGTTTGAAGACTGCAGATGATTTGACCACGGTTGCTAATTTTCCTATTAATGACTCTCGCTGCCTGCGCAAATGTTCTGATCTGTCATCATTTATCATAATCAATTTTGCGGGGCCTCCCATTGACCTCGTCATCTGGTCTACCTGCTGCAGCCCTTTGGAATTTTTTTTTTTTTTCTTCCATCTCATTAATTTAACAAATTTCAACAGTGTGCACTCTTTACATGTTTCATTTCTTTGGGCATTATTTAAGTTTTTTTGTCTTTGTTAAGTTTCACGCAGGCTTAGTAAACAATTCAAGGTTAATGACTCGGGCACCCTGCTATTTTCTCACGGCTTCGCAGATGTGTATTCAACTGCTCGCATTTTTTATACACACATTAGTGAGGTATTTAAGTCGGAGTTAAAAAAAAAAGAAAGAAAGAATAATGGAAAGAAAGGAAAATCGACACACAATTGTGCTTGGTGCCTTTGCTGGCAAGTGTACAACATCTAAGCAACAGGGGTGGTGCAAAAATTGATTAATCACCCGTGAGCAATACAATACGCCTGCAATCAATCTAGCCATGAAAAGACTAACCGAGATTTTGTCTAAATGAATACTTCTGGTTAAGAGTTTGTTTTTAAAACCGCTCTAATACAGGAAGTCATGATTATTTTATTTTTTATTGAAGAGGAATTAAATTGTCATTCTGCTGTGTATTCTGTGTTCCGTGCAAGGACAGATGTGAGAATATGTTCTGGTTTGCTTGTAAGGGCACCTTGACAAAAGTCAGGATTAGCATGTCTAGCAATGACTCAGATTTGATATTGTTGTTTTTTGAATCCAGGTCTCACAACTATGACCATCCAGTTCCAAAAATTTAAAACTTAAGTGATTTAAAAAGGTGCACAAGTAAACAAAAAGAAAGAGCAAAGCACAGTAATGTTAAAGTTTCAACCAATCCACGTTGGACAGAAGGGTCCAGAATCATCCAAGCACAAGGACAAAATGCAGAATGGAACAAAAGGACTTCAGTGAGCCACATCGATGCAGCAGGTGGCCGAGTGCAGCAGGTCCATATAAGTGGGTGTGGCAGGTGTGAAGGTGGGAGGAGGCTGACAGATGCAGACTGACTGAACAGATGCAAGCGTGAGTGGGACGGGGCACCACAAGAAGCCGCTTCTAAAGAGTCCATGACATTAACTTTTTACACAGAAGCACCACGTTTAAGGCAGATAAATATAAAAAAATGGCGCCGGGGAATTGTACATGGAGGACGCAATGTAAATCTATTTGGACTGATTGTTGCAAAAAATAGTCGCAAAGTTATACTTGGATTCACAAGAGGCAACATTGATTTTCTATCTGACTTTAATCAGGTGAACTTGTCATAGTCAAGCTGTTTTGTACGCGGTGAAGAATCGGAACACTTTTCCAATCAAAGCAAATTGGACCAGAACAATTTGTGCTCCTCAGCGCAAGTTTGGGCTGCAAGTGCAAGCAGCTGATAGAACATTTGCAAAACAACATGTTTGTGTGTAGATGTCATGATCTTTCAAATACTGTTAGTCATGCTAGCAATTTTTATCTAGCTATATTTAGAACCAGTGAAAGCCCAGCACTGAGCGCCGAGAAGGACATCGTGATAGCAAAGGCTTCATCCCAGCAACGATTGAACGTTATGTATTTTTTATTTTTTGTTTTGTTAACTTCCAAGGTATCGACATGGCCTCCTTGTGTCACCACGCTGGCATTTATCAAACAGGCCGATTAAAAAGACGCCAGCGAAGGCTTTTGTGATTTCAAATCCACCTAATTTGTTAAATTGTCACCGAACAAAATCCGTAACGCGGAAAGGTTGTACATTACAAAGCGTGTAATTCCTCTGGATATCTCACATGCATGTGACGGACACAAATAGCATATTTCTCTTATTCATAAGTAAACAAGCCCAATCTATTGATTTTCAAAGCGAGCTGCTTGATTATGTCTTCATTTTTTAAGCGTGGTTGATTTTTAAATGAGGTTAGGGAATTTGAGATGCAACGGCTAGCGTTACGCTTGTCAAGGTTGCTTGCATGCGCACATCGCATATTTGCGGGCTGCGCTTAATGTGGCAAATGGCTTTTGATGCACATTTGGATTTACATAACATCGGAGGAGGGCTGCGGTAAAGGATTCCCTTAGCACCAAAGGACATGGAAGATACTGCGGCGTATTAATGACTGCCTCTTCTCGCCGGCAAAGAATCAAACAGAAATTTCAAGCAGGACACACAGAGGGTGAGGCAGGGCAGGGAGATGAGACAGATTTCAGCATCACACGCAGCCAGACGTCGTGGATTGCTGCTTGTGGAACTTCAGGACCGTCCTATCCTCGGCTAGGCTGCTCTTCGCTTCTTCTCACGCAAGCTTGTGGACAAACAGATGCTACATCTTGTCTTTTTCAATAAAACATCCCGAGCATTCAGCCTGTGCATACGCTGGGATTTGTGTGTCATTATCGGGTCACGGACAAAGGCAGAGCCAGTGCAGAATCACTCCGAGGATCAATAAGACATGTTTACATATTCCCTCTTTTCAAGTTCTTGCAGCACAAAGCCGCATCATTTACTCAGACTGAATTAGCTGGCAAGATAAGGGGCCAATGTGTTTTCTATGTGCTTAGACATTTGAAACACTGGGCTGATTTATTTAGATTGTCCCCATTAATATCAAATCTAAGTAATGAGGCGTGATGATCATGTGTACTTGCTGCAATAATGATGAGAATCACACAATAATAAAGAGGCGGCTCTCAGAGAGAGAGAGAAAGAGAGATAAGGCTCAGCTTGCTTTCCAGGCACAGTGGCACTAGCTTGAACAATTACAGTACCTGTGAGCATTCGTTGCTTCCGTTGCGCTGTAAATCAGTTGCAGCGGAGAGGAAAATCTCACAACAAAATAGCACCCGCCGGAGCTTGGCTAACTCCAACTTTGCACATTTTATGATAATGATGAAGTGTATCTCTGCAGCAAACATAAACCAGACAGCAACGGCATTGCAGCTGTTCCGATCGGGCAGTGCGTCAAAGAGAAATAAACGTGCGATGCATGAGAGCTTTGCATGCCTCTTTGTCTTCATATAGTCACTGGACAGAACATTAGGTACACCTCAGGGGTGTCAAGCTTATTTTTGTCAACCCAAAAAAATTTATGAACGCCTCATATTATATATAGTATAAGCTAGGGGAAACTTTTCAAATATTTTAAAAAGATATATATATATATTTTTTTTAAGTGAAGATATTTGCAATTTTAGTAATGACACGTAAACTTGTTGCACAATTTGTCTTCGCGGGTCACAAAAAAATGATGTGACGGGCCGTATTTGGTCCCCGGGCCTTAAGTTTGACACCTGTGTCCTATACAAAATCTGTAAAATATGCCTTCACTAATAATCATTATCATATTTGGCAATGTTTGTAATCTTAACAGTACTCGCTTATTATATTAATTTCAATTCGGTAACTATTCGATTCCATTGGTCCACTCAAGTCCCGCTTTTCTATAGTAGGTATAGCATTTCTTTTTTTGGTAATGTTCTTCTGTCGTTCATCCATTCAATGGTAAATGGAATCTTCTTAGAATATTTACTCATTCACTGCCAAACGTCCATTGGGCTGGCATGAATGAGTTCAAGGGTGCATTGAAGTGATCCATTGTGCTGTTTTCTATTTTTGTTATTTCCTTAACACAATGTGACCTCTTATGAAAAGAAACAGAAATGAGCAGCCGTAGGCTATGTTTAAAATTTACATTGATTGTAATGGTCAACAATTCCTCATTGACCTCTTTGACCACCGACTGGAATGGTCTAGCAGCTGTATTTTTCTTTTTTTTTTTTTTTTATCTGGCCCGGTGACAGAAATGTTACGGCTTTGGCTGCCACTGTGATTTGATGCTTTATTCAGCTTTGGGCCCACCGTTCCTTTGTGACTGATGAGGACTTGACACTGGTCACAGCTCCGTAACCAGCGAGCCTCTTGACGTTCCATCATGAATTTCAAGCCATTTCATTCGTGATGCACCCTCTTGCTTGGCTCATGGCATGGCGGGTTTCATATCCTTCATATTTCTGCTGATTTCTTCAAGAACATGAATAGCTTAACGGCAATTTTATCTTGATTACATTTTGACAGTAAAAAGCAGCACTTAACAAAGGTCTTCAGGTGGAGAGCTTAGCAGTGCACGTTAAGTGTCTGAATTTGAGAGAATTTATTAATTCAAAAATATATTGGTGGAAATATTCTCTTGACTGAAATGTAAAAGGTAGGGAATCATTTTACACCACAACCTCAAATTCGTTTTCCTCCTTGGTGCAGTCCGTATCATAAAGTCATGAACTTCAGTTCGGCTGTACTGTACTGTATGTTCTTGTACCAAACAGACTCAAAGTTCCTCTGAAGCACTTCAAAATCCGACCGATCCAAATGAAAAAAATCCACCATGTTCAACCATAAGCATTATAATTGGAACATTAACTACGTGCAGTGTGAATTGGACTTATGAGACCGGTGACACTTTACAATGGTTACCTAGATGTGACCAACCCACGTTTTCTTTGAGGAACAAACCATCACTCATTGATTCAGAATGTCCCTGCTAAGAGTGAAACCCAAACGCAGTACCCGCCAGACAGTTCTGGAAGAAAAACAGGCGAGATAGAAGACATGGGGACACACAAAATGGGGAATGGTGAGCCCACTTATGCTCGAGTAGCACAGGCTGTGAGATGGAGCATTTTGTTAAGAAAGGTCCAAAAGGTACTCAAGGCGACGGGGGTGGACGGATTTAAAAGTGAGGGAAAGAAGTTAGCTGGGGATTTTTGAAGCCGATGAAGATAATGATGTTTTTTTTTTTTGTAGTAATTGTATCGCATTTTGGCTAAATGTTGACATACTAATCAAAAACCACCGATTTGCATTTTTGAAAATGAAAAATATATTAGGACCAATCAGACCCTCCACAAATATTTGGATGTATGTGCTCTTTATCATTTTTGTGTCTGTCTTTTTGCATGTCAGCCCTGGGCGATTGTGTTTTCGGAATAAATATTACCGTAATTTCCGGACTATAAGTCGCGGTTTTTTTCATAGTTTGGGTGGGGGGGCGACTTATACTCAGGAGCGACTTATATATGTTTTTTTTTCACAAATTTTTACTTGATCATTAAGACATCACTTACAAGTATAGTTGACCACTTCCCATGTTATTTTTAGTATAGTTGATCACTTCACATGCTTTTATTTCTTTATCTTGAACATATTCAAAACATAAAAAATAGAGAAAACATCAAATAAAGCAATTAACACTTTAAAGCACCATATCCAAGTCCAATGTCTGCTGTATGTACACTTGCTCCATTTTTGCTCCTCTTATATTTATTATTATTATTTATTATTATTTGTTTATTTATCATTTATTCAATACTCTTATTTATTCATTGTTAGTGCCTTCTTGGGGTTTTTTTGTGTTGCTTGTATGCATATGTGTACTATCTCACCGAGGGATAGTGGAAATGTAATTTCAATCTCTTTGTGTGTCTTAGTATATAAAAAAATATATCGACGATAAAGCAGACTTTGACTTTGATAAAACAACCCAAAAAAATTATATTTTCAGACGAAACTGGATGAGGGCGCTCTAAATGTTACCGTTGGCCGTGACTCATCAACTGGGTGGGCTTAAGAAAAATGGCACCAAAAAGAAACTCATATTTTGCAGGTTACAAACTTCAAGTTGTAAAATATGCAGCTGAAAACAGTAATCGAGCAGCAGAAAGAAAGTTTGGAGAACCATGATGTACCAATGGATTACTATTTCAAGTGACGTCAGTAGCGCGGCGCGCCGGTTGTTTACATACAAACGTGCCCACACAAGGACTACCATCATTAGCGGTGATCATTTCTAAGTGACACGGAGGACAAAGAGTTTGAAGGAATTAAGGATTTGGAGTGACATAGAAGGTTTGAAAAACTATTATGGCTTTTACGCACGCCCGGTCTCTACTGAGTCGGGGGCCGACGCTCGGCCGATTGGCTGTCCGCTGAACGGTGCGCGGGGCTCGGACATGGCCATTACGCACGCCCGGTCCTATGCCATGGAGCTCTCGTGTCTGGAAGTCCACGCCGCCACACGCTTGGAAGTTTGTTTTGTTTAATAAAGAGCCGTATACCAAACCCACGTCTATCCTTGTACTTTGTTAACGCTACAATATAGTTATATACTAGATCTGTGGAATAAAGACGAGGCTGACGTCAGGGCGCACGCGCGGCGATGTTGACAAAGGACGAGGAATTTGACCGATGGATTTAATGGATTTAAAGTGCACGGATGGTTTGATAATATTATTGGCTTATATTATAGTTATTTGAAATATAGTTTATCTATCGTTATATGAGCCTGTGGAATATTTTGAAGTGCAAGCGCCCTCAGTCGCGCGCACCCATTGTTGACAAAGAACGATCGATGGATTTAATGAATTGGAGTGACACCGATGGTTTTATAAACATGTTATTCATGTAATAGTTGTCCTTAATCACTCTATATGTTACGTCAGGCCCGTTCTCAGCTCTTTGTTTGAGTTTGTCACGTTAGCATACCTATCGTTTAGCCTGTTGTTGCTATTTAATGAATTGGAGTGACACTGATGGTTTTATAAACATGTTATTCATGTAATAGTTGTCCTTAATCACTCTATATGTTACGTCAGGCCCGTTCTCAGCTCTTTGTTTGTGTTTGTCACGTTAGCATACCTATCGTTTAGCCTGTTGTTGCTATCGTTTAGCCTGTTGTTGCTCGTTCATGACTGTTTTTGGTGTGGGATTTTGTCGAATAAATTGCCCCCAAAATGCGACTTATACTCCGGAGCGACTTATATATGTTTTTTTTCACTTTTTGGGGCATTTTATGGCTGGTGCGACTTATACTCCGGAGCGACTTATAGTCCGGAAAATACGGTAATGAATTATGATGATCCCTATAACATAATCTATCTTTTTCTTTTGGGGTCAGCATGCAGGTGTCACTACAAATGCTAAGACGACATGCGATCTGCTTGAAGCACTCTTAGTATCTTGTCAATCAATAGCCCTCCGCTGTGCTTTTCTGAGCATGCCTTCCTTGGGATGCCACTTAGACTTGTTTTTTTTTTATTTTTATTCTCCCCTCTGTGTACTAGTGTCAACTAAACGGTATCGTGGCATGAGCAATCGCTCAGGAGGAGGCTTAGTGAACATCAGGCACGGAGCCCATGCTGGAAAAAAAAAATCATTCTATTAATTAATGGTGCAATTAAAGTTTTGTCATTGACATGCCACTAGCTGACAGGGATGGATGGGGCTCTCGGTCCTACACAAGACACAAGCGCATCGATAATGAATGGCAGCTATTAGCAGCAGGTTTGTGCGGTGATGGGGCCACCTGCAAGGGCTTGGCTTCCCCACCTCGCCGTGTTCCCGTTCCTTCCCAAGCCCTTTATCTGTTGCCAACACTTTTCTTTCTTAAGCTTACTCTTCATTTAGCATGCTCCTAATTTCACTCTGCTTCTCATTTATGCCGGTAAAAGCTCAACCCCGCTGCTCTAAATGGTTAAAATTAATGTTGGCTAATTCAAGCAGAAAATTGTTTTCCCAGAATATTTTTTGTTGTTATTGTCACCCTACTTTGCATTCCTTACTTAATTCAAATGGCTGTAAAGCGCCTCATTGTGTTGAGGAACGCTCCGTGTGACTTTACGACAAGAGTTAAATTGGATTTGAGCCAGCTAGGAATATAAATTATCGGCAGCCTCATTCAGGTGTTTTGTGAGCAAAAGAAAGAAGCAAGATATAAAAATGATTTTTTTTTCCCCCCAATGCATATTATGGTGTTGCTCATAAGCAAGATGGGAGCTTAAAAATCAACATCAATGGTTCAGCTTTTAATTATTAAAGCCAAAAGGATGCCATGTAATATTAAAATATCTTCAGGCAATCCACACTTGTGGTGTAGGAAGATGGTGCAGGGAGATTGTCGGTAAATGTAAAAAAAAAAAAAAAGAAAAAATAAGAAGGTTGGATTGAATGGGGTTGGAGATTGACATGATCACAAATAACAACCAAAGCAGCCTTGAAATGTTTACATTCCTTAACAAATGCTGAGAGTGTGCATTCACACTCGTTTTATTGCCGTGTGATGTTTTCTGTTCTGCGCTGCATGAGCTGCATTCGCAAGATTATGCAAACACAGCAGTAACAACTGCAACTACATTTGAAGATGATTCCATGGAAGAAGGCGTTCTATCCAACCATACATGCAATCAAATATATTTTGTAACATTTAATAAAGAATAGCGAATTCCATGACTTTTGAATTCGAAATTACTTTGTTCCGGCGAGAATATTTCACAAGTATCTCACAATAGGACACGTAATATACTTGTTATTGTCTTAATGTCAAATTTTGACAAAAACAAACAATATAGCTTTTTAGTCTCCAGGGAAGAGAGAGACAAATCGTGTTGTTCAATAGTCATTTTAGCTCTTATTGCCTGGTCTTGCAGAAAATTGGCCAATATCTGAAATTAATCATCTCATCAGCAGTGGAACAGACACTCAGCGACACTAAGATGAAATTTTAACACATTGCAGCGCTGTTGATTTTCTTATGGCGGGCTGGCCGAGAAACTTGCATGTTGTATATATATCCTGTTTGTCAACGCGCACAAACCGGAATGTTTTATCCTTACTGAGACAAGGTTACCTCCTGTTTTGGATTCATGACAAGTTCAGATGCTCTCCGACCTTTTCGCAGCATCTTATTCCGCTCAAATATACAACTTGCTCCATTGCCTCATGCGATGACTGATACAAGCTGCAGAAAAGCTTTTAACCCTTTTAGGAAGTCAAAGCTAACCTATACAAATTTTTTTGGCAAGCTGACTGGTTTTTACTTGGAAAGAAAAATTCTTTATGGACTGCTGCAATGGCTGAGTATTTTCAGGGTTGTCTTATTTTACGACGATTGCTTCTTCTTCCCTGTAAATCACTGAGAATGTTTACATTCCAGCTAAAATAATTCCTGAGCAGTGTGTGATTTTTTTTTCACGTCGCTTTCACTTATATAGGTGTCAAAGTCGAGGCCCGGGGGCCAGATACGGCCCGCCACATCAATTTATGTGGCCCGCGAACCCAAATTGTGCATCGACTTCATGTGTCAATACTAAAATTACAAATTGTCTTCACTTTTAAAAAAAAATAGAAAAATTGCATTTATTTTTAAAAATATTTTAAGTTTTTACTACTCTCTGATTTTGACAGTCATAATAACTGACTATGATGCGGCCCGTGACAAAAATTAGTTTGGCACCCCTGCTATAGTAGATTGTATTTGAATTTCATATATACGGTATAAAAAATAGAATATACAGAATCGCAATCCAATTTCATGTGGTTACTTAGCTTCACTTAGCAACTAACCATCAAGACGCATTGTACACAATGCTAAAGCTGTTCAAAGTTTAATCACTCTGTTGGGGGTGCGAGAAGCAGTGGATGAAGCGGAATGCGGAAAGCGAATGAAGACGGGGGGGGGGGGCTGCAAGACGCTGAAATGTGAGAGAAGCTCTATCAGTCTGATCAGTCATCCGTTCCCCTCCAATCTCCTGATAGAGCAGGTACCGCAGAAGGTGAAACGATGTGTATCAAAACCTCATGAAGATCGATGGCTTCCTTCTGTCAGCTCTGAGTGAGACAAAAGAGAATGAGCTTGTGGACTCCATATATTTATTTATATATTTATAGATTGACGATCTAAATCGACACAAAAGTGGAAGCTGCGGTGAAACACGGGAAATTGACAGCTATTAAAAGTACAAGGCCAAAGGAGTTTTTTTTTTTTTTTTTTACACCTTCCCCCCCTGTCAGCCCTATTAACATCGTGTCAGGAAAGGGTGGTAAATAAGTCTCCGAGAAATGATAGAGGGATATAATCAGTATCTGCGGAATCTCCAGCCAGGTGTGTTTATGTGCACAGCGATGAGGCAAACAGCGCAGCGACAGGTGATAGCGGCTTTAAGAGCTTAGCGGGCCTTCAGATGGGCAGGTCATGGATTGGCATAACAAACACACTTGGGCGAAAAGTGAGACACCATTTCCATTTTTATTCCAACCCTGCAATAATGCCACCTTTACTCAGGCATATAGTCTGTATTATTTTATTATAAAATTGCTGTCGTAATGAATTTTAGATTCAATCAAAGCTGCTTGTCACAATGTTGTATTTGTGTGAGAGTTATTCCGAGATCACTGACTGCCAACAGATGTTGATCACTGCATTTCCATATTTCCAAACTGTTTATTTTCTCGCAGGGATGGCACCTCTCTAATGTGTTTCAAGTTATCAACAACTGTGAGTCGGCTGGCAGAACACAACAGCCAATCAGTGGCTGATGTTAAAATGATAGCAACGCTCTCATTGGCCGAATCAGAACATACAGATTTTTTTTTCGTAACTCCGAGGATGAAATTTAATGCTGTAAAATTCCCTCAAACTGCAGAAATACAAACTTAACAACACTTTTTAAAAATGACCGGAAGCGTTTCACTGTAGTTTAGTCAGTGTGAAGCTCAATTTGTACATGTATGAAATGACTTGTGGAAAATGCATTTGAAAAGAGGAGGAACATTTTGCAAGAAAGAAAGCTTGCAGTCATTCTGGCAGCATCCTGCCTGTGAATGAGGCTGCCAATTCTAATGCGTGTGATTTAAGCACAAGGGGCTTTTGTTGTTTGTGTGGCAACTGGAGGGCTGCCAGTTAAGGGCCTTGCTACTTTTTGTGTTGCTACGCATGCTGTTCATTAACTCTTTTCTTCATTCCAGCGTTTAAACCTTAACCTCAAAACCATAACCGCTTTCACACCACGCATCTAAAATAATTAAATTGTATTTCTTTATTTTTGCTGCATTGGTTTGATATAAAAAGATAAATAAGACACATGAGATCAACATAACTGACATCTGCAACAAGACAGCATGTATTTTGCAATAAATGAGTTTTTAGCTTAGCGCTAAGAATAACACAGATTGACAAATACTGGAGTGAGTAAGAATTCAGTGACAAATCCTCAACTGGCAACAACTGTGAACCACTGACATCCCCAAACATTTTGCTTTTGTGAACATTCCCAGGCAGTCTCTTTCATTGACCGTTTATTTTGGGAGGTTACTCCTGTCAGTCTCCTCTCAGCCAGTTCTGGTGATTAACTCAACAAGTCTGAAATCCTCCATTTCTTTCTGTAAGTGAACTCCCGTAGTGTTTTGCTAGCCTGTTGCCACTTGATAACAGATAAAATATTTCTGTAGACTTTTGAGTTAATGTTACCGCTGCCGTCGTGTCTTACCTGAATGATAATTAATGAGCTTGACGAAGCCATGCATCGACATCACTACCTGATTTGCACAAATGATCTTAAATGTTTGAGATTTTGAAGATATTTGTTGAAGCTTTAGCAATTTCAAACAGGTCTGCATTGGGGCTGGGTGATCTGCGTAATTGCTCTCCACCCCTCGACGTCCTAGCGCCTGATTGCTGTTTAACGACCTCAAATGACCTTGTCAACCCCCCGATGAATACGTTGTGGAGCGTGACGCATCCGACATTTTGCCCAATTTTCAAGCTCCTTCCACAGACTAAGTGCCTAAGCAATGCATTCCTGCTGCTGAATACGTAATTACGGATAAGAACGATGGCAAAATCATCACGTCGATCGCTAGATCCCGTTCAAATATACCCTATGGATTTATAACAATCAAGGAATGAACCAAAAAAGAATTTTAACACCACAGCAACGTCAGTTCAAGATCAGTTGAACTGTTAGTCATATCCGATGATGATAGAAATATGCCGAGTCATTCATTTTCTCAACTTGAACGGCGTTCATGAACGTCTATCGTAAAATCATTTCATGTCAGCTACAGTGTGTTGCAGGAATGCAGACATACTTTCGCATAATACGCCAGCCGAGGTTCTTCCACGGTCCAACCTGTCAAGGTTTGGTTGTTTGTTTATAACGCAACAATGATCCCACTAGCGGCATTTGATCATCTTCAACAAATACATTTACCTCCGCAAGGATTGATTTCACTCTCAGCGTCAACCTGCAATGTCCTACAGACAAGGAGGGAGGATATTTTTCTGCTCAGTATTATAGTGCACCACAGCCACAACAAGGATCTGAGAGCAAACACTTCTCTCGCTCAAAATTGCCATCAAAATAAAACCCAAGCAATTCCAACAACAATCTAATTTCATGGTGTGTTGTGTTTAGCCTCTCAACATGTTTGACCTGTTATGGAAAAAAAATTCAAATTTAATTTGTGGCTGAGCGATCCAAAACACTACACATAGAGTCACGGAGTTAAGCCTTCGATAGATGAAAAATCACAGCTGGGGCACAGGAGTGTGATTTGTTGGAAAAGCCGTGTATGGTTAAGGGGCTTTATGCTGATCTCCACTCAAACACAAACAATGGTGCGGCTCCTACCCTCACGCGAGTGTGTTTAATTACGCCGCCGAGTCCCATAGTTACACTCTGCACTCGCATTTCATGCAAATCCAACAAAGAAAATATACTAGCATCCATTTTATCCTTTGTCACATTTTCAACTGTACCTATCACACATCTGGAATTGAATGCATTCGGCTTTTGCTGCATGGGGTTGAGATTGGGGTCGAAAAAATGCAGACTGAAAAAAAAATCTTAGAATAGTGACAACCGGTGGTAGGCAAAAAAACATATCTGACTGAATAGCTACCGTTGCGAGATGCTTACATTGCTGACAGCTGGAGAGAGACACAAAGAGACGACCACAGGGAGGCCAAACAGGAGACAGCAGAACTGCGCCAAAGGGACTCTGGTTATCCATCGGCTAAGGTGTTTGTTTGTCTCAATCACGTTCATTGGATCTTTCAATAAATGATAGCCCGTGCTATCAATGTACTGATGAGTCACCACATTGGATTCAATCTCAACATCCGGAGCAGGCTCGGCCGGCAGTTATCCCCGTGATGCAACCTGCTGAAAGGGACTCAGACCGTCACATTAACTCCCAACACAAGAAAATCCTGGTTTTAAGGTACAATTGTTTCCCATGCACCCCGCAAAAAAAAAAAAAAAAATTGAAGGAAAGCACTGGGATGAGTCGTCTTAAGTGGCTTCTGCCCATGGCATGGCGCTAACGTTGCAATATAATTAGAGGGTGGCCTACTGAAGATGGTCTCCTCTCTCTTCACCCTGCCAATGTGCCATCGGCTTCAAAAGCTCTCCCCAAGAAATGGAGCCTCTCTCGAACATTTCATGTGCTGCTTCTCGAGAGTATTTTTCTTATTGTATCCAGTGAAGTGCCTGAATTTTCTTCCACATGAAGGATAATGACGTCTATATAACTTTGCATTAGTTAACAAACTCACATTCTTAAAGGAGATCTACTACCATGTCAACAAATATGTTTACTTCCATTTTTTATTCTTATCGTGGCGATAATGATCTACTATTTATATCACGTTAGCTTAGAAATGACTCAAGCTAGCGTAAGATCATGAAGTCAGATCGTCAGAAAGTATAAAAACAAACACGCCTGCCCACCTGCTCAGGTTGAGGATGCGTGTTTTACTTACAATAACTGTCTCGGATGAGACATGATACAGCTGAACAAGCAGCAGTAATCAGCTTCTTATCAAGGTGAGTGAATAATTTCAACGGTCCTGTCAGGAACCCTTGTGTTATTTACCGTTGATCATTTAGCCGTGACAGTGTTGGCAGATACAACGGCAAAAGGAAGGAAGCCATATCAATGCCTCAATGCACCTGTCATGATCAGAATTGATCATTAGACAACATGACAGGACCTCAATGTGCCAGCAATGCTTGATGGACTTTTGCATAACATACGCGCTTGCAACTTTTATCACACAGACAAAGGTGCTGTACGTGACTTTGCGAAAGAAAATGTAATAACTCGGGCTGGCTATCTATTTAAAATACCTTGTAATATTACAGGATAACAGAAAATAGTCATTTGCCTATTGCACAAAAGACCCCATCATTGTCAGGCAACACAAACAGGAAAATATTGATTGCTTCTGGCAGCCTGCAGGTGTACTGTAAAGCTCTGCTGGCACTGATTTTTTTTTTTTTTTTTAGCTATTATTGCAATGCCAAAGATTGTGACTTTCTAAAGTGAGCTGACAAGAATAATAACAAAGTTACTTTTTTGTAGGGGAGATTCAATTGCACTATGAAATTACAACCTGGATGTGTCATTGTAAAAATAAAAAAAATGACAAAATAAAAATTAAAGGATAGCTACTATCCACACATCTTTTTGGTCAACGGTTGGTATTTTTTTTCTGGAAGTCACACAACATTGGCAAAAAGATCCTCAATTAGCAAGGAGAAGACTCTCATTAGGAAAGCATCACAGTTCCATGTCCCGGTAAATCCCTGTGGTGCACTCTCGCATAATAAAATGCAGACCTGCACACCCGTGTTTTCCGGCCTAAGACAACTTAACCTGCTGCAACTCTTTAAAGACGGGATGTACAACATTGTTAGTGTCCATCTGCGGCCAGTTGGGAATGGGGTTGTCTTATCTGCATGCGCCTTGGGATTGACTGGTGACTAAGCCTGGGTACCGTCTGCCTTACGTATATAATAATAATAGTTATTTAATTAATAAAGTAATTAATAAATATATTAATAATCTTAATATATATATATATATATATAATTTTTTGCATCATCTTAAAAACTCTTGTAGCTATTTATCAATCAGTCCCTGAGCATTATGCAGACTAAAAAAAAAAAAAAAAAGAAGCAAGATCTGTATCTTTAAGTTTTACAAGATATGCACAAGGTCAGACTGCAGAGCAGACTGTTCTTGTAGCAGAATTTTCTTTCAGCCGCTCCAGCAGTCTTTGAGTTTTCTATCTAAACATGTGGCTCCTTGCTTGCATTTCACTAAGCAAGGCGAATGAAAAGAAATGCTTGACCTTTTTCAGCGCATAGTCTGGAACATCATGTCGAATTCAAAGATATGGCAAGGCGACCCTTCTGAATAATTATTTTTCCAAGATTACACCAATATGGGACTAAGAGTATCAAATTCAAACGTTCACCTTTAGTGTTAATTTACTCTCGAGGTTCTCTTAGACAAATTACACATTTTTAGGCCATGCCAATAATCCAAATGCATCGTAGTAACCAATGACAAAAAAAGAAAATCACTGTAAGACTTGGAAGTCTTTATAAATGAAGTAACAAACTGTAATTATAATTCAAGCATCAACTAAGTGGATTTAGGCTACTACAGTGTAAAGTAAACTTTCAAATCAGCGCAATGCCTGATTGGTATTCAGGATCTACCCCATGTGCGATGCCAATTATCCACTGGGTCATTACCGCTCTTGTGAGAGGGCTTAAAGGCAAAAGGCCGAGATTTTCATCAGCAGCTGCGGCGACTCTTTGCTACTTTGGCACAGAAGAATCGAGTTTGCTACAATTGTTGTGTTAAAACGGAGGATTCACAGAAAATCGACGTAATCGTTTCAAAGTAAATCATGTCATTTCATTCCTGTCAGGGAAATAAAACCTTTGAAAGAACTATTGAACAACTGAAATCTAATATGTTCTAATAACGACAACAATAAATAATTTTATAAGTAAATACGATTATATAAACATGCTTTGTTTGCACGCAATCAATTAGAAAGTCGGGCCACCGGCTGTTAGCATTTTCTAGGGCAGCAGCTCCAAAGACCTTTATTGTGAAAATACATTAATTACTGCCTTGACCTTTTGCTTTTATGAGCATGAAAGCGAAGCATGTTTGTTTCCCTGTATTATTCATGCGGCCAATTCAACAGCATGAGAAAGTCAATAAATCAGTGTGAGAATCAAATGAAGGTGAGCGCTGTGATTGACTGTATTGGCGTACGGGGAATTTGAAGACCTCGGCTTTGGACGCTTCCCTTAGGCTCTGTCTAGAGTGTGAGGTTGTAGGAGGTGCACCTCGCCTCCGAGAACATATATTAGCATACTACATTATTCATCACCTGTCAAGCGCTTGACTGGCAGCAACATTAGCTGTAGCCAGTTCAGCCCACTAAATAGGGAGATAACAAACCTGAGCAACACTATATTTGGCGTGAGAAGCTCCCGGGACCATCAGGTCATGTGAAAGATAATCTCTTTTGAAAGCTGCGGTGATAAAGACTGCTGAGCCTGTTTTTAACGCTTTCTTTGTGCGATTAATAGAAGTAGGCTAATTTAAACAAGCTACTGCAATCATTAATGGCTGGATCTAGATATTCATTCAAGCGTGCCCTGGAAAGAAAGTCTTTGACAAGAAGGAAATTGGACCTTCTAAGGCACACACGAGACAACGTGACATCTCCAAAGTCAGAAAGGAGCTTCGCAACATGTTTACATTCATTGGCCTGCGTATTTCGTTGAGTAAGACTCGAAAATGAAATGATGGAAATGATGGTTCCCCTCGGCGGCTCGGTGGCGCACTGGGTAGCACGTCCGCCTCACAGCTAGGAGGGTGCGGGTTCGATTCCACCTCCGGCCCTCCCTGTGTGGAGTTTGCATGTTCTCCCCGGGCCCGCGTGGGTTTTCTCCGGGCACTCCGGTTTCCTCCCACATTCCAAAAACATGCTTGGTAGGCCGATTGAAGACTCCAAATTGTCCCTACGTGTGAGTGTGAGTGCGATTGGTTGTCTGTCTCTGTGTGCCCTGCGATTGGCTGGCAACCAGTTCAGGGTGTCCCCCGCCTACTGCCCGATGACGGCTGGGATAGGCTCCAGCACGCCCGCGACCCCAGTGGGGACTAAGCGGTTCAGAAAATGGATGGATGGATGGTTCCCCTCGGGTGCTTCCTGATTGAACACTGATGGAGGCAAAAAAAAGGTTCCTCGCCATTAGGTTTGAACTGCTGGCCTGTTATGAGAATTAACGTGGTTCATTGTGGTATTTTTTTGTACAATCATGCCCTGCTTTGATTTGAAATGAGACCAGGTGCTTGCTGCTATGAGATCCAAGCTGGCTGCCCAGTCCAAATATTTGGTGAAAACTCGACTGAAGATGGCAGTGTTCACCATGCAAGCTCACCGCACGCTTGCTTTCTCCAGAAGCAACACAGAGAGAGAGAGCCGTGGATGATTTGGAGGCTACTGCATTGGAATTAAGTCATTATTGACAATGAAATAGGGACCTGTTCTGATAATTATCTGTCGTTACCTCGTGTCATTTCTGACGTGTAATTTGGGGGTTCTTCATATTCGCCGCCCTTTGCTGAAATAAAACTTATCAAATGAATTTGCATTTGTGTGCAAACCCAATTAAATCACGTCATCAATTATTGGAGAACATGTCATAAATTTAAATGGAAAAAAAATATAGGTTATATCCCGCAAAGGAGACGGTGTCCCTCCACATAGACGCACAACTGTCGGACTTTGACGAGTGGAATGACTGTCAAGGTTATGACTTGGAGACATTGCTGATGAGTGCCTGCAGGCTGCCAAGTGCAGAAGGACACAAAGCAAATATGCAGCTTGTGTAAACATGCTTAGACAACATCTTTCCCTTTTTGACTTTAATTAATCGTGACTTTGAACTGCAGCTTTTATGCTTTAGCAAGTCATGGATCACGGTTGCATAGCACATTTTGGGACAAAGTGATTCAGATTGGTGGCTTTGCAGCACATTCATTCCAATTAGAGTTTCCTACCCGACAACCGCAGCAGCTTAACAGGTTGACTTTTCTTTTTGACTTTGACGCGCGTTTTGTGAATACCCGCAGCGTATATATATATACAGTGCGAAAACGATCGCTGTTTTATTTGAGCAATAATAAGCACAACGGCTCCTTTGTCGTCATCGTCGTCATGACCACCCCACTCTCGCTTTTTGGGGGGTTATGGTGAAATGTCTCCGCAGCCTGCAGCATCTTCGCGGAGCATCCCACCGCGCAACCCTCGGATCCCGCAATAAGTGACGTTTCACCGGGCCAATCTTGTTCGTATTACGCGTGACGACGCAGCCGAAAAAGAGCCGGCTTGACCAATGAAGCTGGTTCGGCCGAATGAGTGGGCGTCTGTGTATTTCACCACCCCTCCCGTGGCTCAACCGAGGAGAGAGAGGGTTGGAGCAAGACATCCAGCCCGGAGAGCGAGAGCGCAAGGATGAGTGCAGGCGCGTAAAGGTTGCGCATTGGTGTGACATTGAACGCCTCTTGTTTGAATTTTTTGCAGCAACGAGGACAACACAATCGGACATTTTACACCTCTTTTTGCCTTCGTTACGTCTTTTTCGACTCATGGGCTTCATGCCAGGTTTGAGTGACAATGAAGCCCCTTGGACTTGAAACATGAGGGAATAGAGTGGTTGGTCTTGCGTTCACCCCGCCGGCGCTGGTTTGCAGCTTTGAAGTGCATTTTTTATTTCCTTCCACGGGACGTAGACCGGGAGCCGAGCATTGATTTTGGGAGACGCTTTAATGGAAGACACCGCAAACCACTGACCACCTGGCTGCTGGAAGATGAGACGCTGATCACCGCAACAGCCGCAGGTAGGTCACGCGCTTAAATCCTTTCCATTAGTGAAGTTAAACTGGGAAGGAAATACAAGAGGCACTCATGTTGTTTGTGCAACTTAAATGTTCATTTTTTTTTTGGGGGGGGGGGGGGGGGGTTGTTTTCCCGGACCTAATTACCAATGCCAACGTAAGATGAGAGTACCATGAGCTGGCATACTCCAAATTTTCTGTTGAGATATTGTGTGTACACTTTATATATTAGAAGGCTGTAGCCATTCATTTCAATTTGATTTGTAAGTGGAACAATTGAGAACGATTCATGAATGAGGCTCAATATTTTTAGGTATGGAATTTGAATGGTTGGAATATCATCTTTGATTTGATGACTTTGGCTTATAAGGTATTGACTCAACACATTCTCTATGTATTTTTAGGCTTGGACGATTGCTGTCATCAGTGAGAAGTCTGCTACTGCCGTTTCTTAGAAAGAAGTATTTTTGCCTCGCTTTCTCTGTCATGGATCTAAAAGACTATTACCTGTTGGGTGCTTTGCTTGCCTGCATATGGTTAGACCCTTCAATAGCCCAAGAACTCATCTACCCCATCAGGGAGGAGCTGCAAGAAAATGTCCTCATTGGAAATATACCCAGAGACCTTAACATCTCCCACACAAACGCTGCCACTGGAGCAAGTGCTAATCTTGTGTACCGCTTGGTCTCCAAAGCAGGAGACAACCCTCTGGTCCGCGTTCTGAGCAGCACCGGTGAGATATTCACAACATCAAACCGAATAGATAGGGAGAAGCTCTGCCCCGGTCCCTCCTTTGAGGACAGCGAGTGCTCCTTTGAAATTGAAGTGGTCATCCTGCCTAATGATTATTTCAGGCTGATTAAAATCAAAATAATCGTCAGAGACACAAATGATAATGCGCCCATGTTCCCATCCCCAGTGATCAACATCTCCATCCCGGAGAACACGCTCATTAATAATCGCTTCGCTATTCCTTCAGCCACGGACCCAGACACCGGTCCAAACAGTGTGCACAAATATGAGCTGATCAATGGGCAAAGTGCCTTCGGCTTAGACATAGTGGAAACGCCAGAGGGTGAGAAGTGGCCCCAGCTCATTGTGCAGCAGAATCTGGACAGAGAGCAGAAGGACACCTATGTGATGAAAATTAAAGTGGAGGATGGCGGGAGCCCGCAGAAATCCAGCACCGCCATTCTCCAAGTCACCGTGACAGACGTCAACGATAACCGACCCGTCTTTAAGGAGAGCCAGGTCGAGGTGCATATTCCGGAGAACTCTCCTATCGGCACGTCTGTCGTGCAGCTTCAGGCCACCGACGCGGACGTAGGGGCCAACGCGGACATTCGATATGTATTTGGGACTCAGGTGTCACCTGCTACAAAGAGGCTGTTTGCACTAAATAGCACATCCGGCCTCATCACTGTGCAGAGGCCTCTGGACAGGGAGGAAACGGCAATACATAAACTCTCCGTCGTGGCTAGTGACGGCAGCCCGAGCCCGGCCAGAGCTATCATTTCAATCAACGTGACCGACGTCAATGACAATCCCCCCAATATAGACTTGAGATATATAATCAGTCCCATTAATGGCACTGTTTTCCTCTCCGAGAAGGACCCCATTAATACCAAGATAGCCCTCATCACAGTGTCAGACAAAGACACCGACATCAACGGCAAGGTCATTTGTTTCATCGAGAAGGATGTGCCCTTCCATCTCAAAGCCGTGTACGACAACCAGTATCTTTTGGAGACATCTGCCCTGCTCGACTACGAAGGCAGCAAGGAATATAACTTCAAAATCGTGGCTTCTGATTCCGGAAAGCCGAGCTTGAATCAGACCGCCTTGGTGAGAGTGAGGCTGGAGGACGAGAATGACAACCCCCCTATTTTCACTCAACCGGTCATTGAACTGGCTGTCATGGAGAACAACAAACGGGACCTGTTCCTCACCACTCTAAGTGCCACGGATGAGGACAGTGGTAAAAACGCAGAGATTGTTTATCAGCTCGGACCGAACGCCTCGTTCTTTGATCTTGATCGGAAAACGGGGGTTCTGACTGCATCCAGAGTTTTTGACCGTGAGGATCAGGACAAGTTTCTGTTCACGATAACGGCACGAGATAACGGCACCCCGCCTCTGCAGACCCAAGCGGCCGTCATTGTAACCGTGCTGGATGAAAATGACAACAACCCCAAGTTCACACACAACCACTTCCAGTTTTTTGTCTCGGAGAATCTCCCAAAATACAGCACAGTTGGCGTGATAACCGTGACGGATTCTGACGCCGGGGAAAACGCTGCCGTTTCACTTTCCATTCTGAACGACAACGAAAACTTCATCTTGGATCCTTTCTCCGGCGTTATCAAGTCCAACGTGTCGTTTGATCGGGAGCAACAGAGTTCCTACACCTTTGACGTGAGGGCCGTGGACAGCGGCAGGCCTCCTTGCTCCTCGGCCGCCAAGGTGACCATCAACGTCATCGACGTCAACGACAACACCCCCGTCGTCATCTACCCGCCCTCCAACACGTCTTTTAAGCTCGTCCCGCTTTCCTCCATCCCCGGATCGGTGGTTGCCGAGGTGTTTGCGGTGGACGGCGACACGGGGATGAACGCCGAACTGAAATACACGATCGTGCACGGCAACAACAAGGGCCTGTTCAGGATTGACCCCGTCACCGGGAACATCACGCTGGAGGAGAAGCCCGCAGTGAGCGATATAGGATTACACAGATTAGTGGTGAACATCAGTGATTTAGGATACCCCAAATCCCTCCATACCCTGGTGCTGGTATTCCTTTACGTCAACGATACCGTGGGCAACTACAGCCTAATCACCGATCTCATCCGGCGACGGATGGAAACCCCGATTGAGCGCAACATCAGCGAAAGCAGTGAAACTTATCAAAGCGGGGACTATTTAACCATCATGATCGCTTTTGTGACCGGCGCCTTAGTGGTGATCATTGTGATCTTTGTGACCGTCCTGCTGCGCTGCCGGCACACGTCCAGATTCAAAGCTGCGCAGAGGAAAAAACAGGGAACGGAATGGATGTCCCCAAACACTGAGAACAAGCAAAACAAGAAGAAAAAGCGCAAGAAAAGGAAATCTCCAAAGAGCTCCTTACTCAACTTTGTTACCATCGAGGGAAACAAACCCAACGATCCCGCCCACGAACCAATCAACGGAACCATCAGCCTGCCCACCGAATTGGAGGAGCAAGGGATAGGACGCTTTGATTGGAATGCCACACCGACCACCACCTTCAAACCCGGCAGCCCTGACCTGGCCCGACACTACAAATCTGCCTCGCCGCAATCGGCCTTCCACCTCAAGGCTGACACGCCGGTCTCCGTCAAGAAGCATCACGTGATTCAGGAGCTGCCGCTGGATAACACCTTTGTTGGGGGCTGCGACACCCTTTCCAAGAGGTCCTCCACAAGCTCAGACCACTTCAGTGCCTCGGAGTGCAGCTCCCAAGGAGGGTTCAAGACCAAGGCGCCCATGCACACCAGACAGCAGGTAAAAGAGCACTTTTACTGGTCTATAAGTACTGCCTATAACTGCCCGGTTCCTCAGTGCTAAAGTGTCAGTTCACATTTGATTCTCACACTTAGATTATCGATGCAACAACAAAGTCAAGGAAGCACACTGATTTTCCTAATGATCAAACTTAAAGATGAAACAAAAACAGCAACTAAACATCCACCAATTATGGATTTGATGGACTCTTCTGTCACACACATAACTTGGTGGTCCAATCAAAGACTGATGCTTGTGTGTCATAAACGTTTGTTCGTTACAATGATCCGAATGAAAATGGGTGAGTGGCTGCCTTATTTTGTGTATTCTACACCCAGGACAGATCCAAACTGTACATTTATCTCTTGTGACCCACTGCTCTTTGTGAAAGAAACATTTTTTTCTTGCCTATCTACTCAAACCTGACAACGGGGTTCACAATCGCTAAAAAGAAACAAGACGTCTCACCTTTCCTAAAACCCGAGCGAACGTTCATTTTGTTTGCGTGTTTCAGTGTTCCGGTGTGTACTGTGATATCACACAAAGCCAGAGAAGGTTCTCAATACCTGTAAGCAATAACGAGTCGTAACAATTAGTCCCTCGTAGTGTCAAATGTGAATGTCACAGACGGCGGCTTTGCCACGTATCATCAAAGCCGGAATTCAATTCTTCCTCTCAAAGCACACTAACAAACTGAGTGAGCCTTGTCTGGGATTTGATACACATCCAATTCAAAAAGGATTAGCCAATAATGAGCCTCAAATTTAAACATAATCCATGCTGCTTTTTTTTTTTTTTTTTTTGCGTATCAAAGCCTTATTAATTTTTCTGCTAATAAAGCCCCCACTACACAACAAACAGTTCTAATCTAATATAACGCACATAGACAAATACAGGGAGCAGCAGAGGTGGGGATGAGAAAGAGGACAGAGGGAGGGCCAAGTGAGGAGGGAGTTGTTACTGACTCAGGCTTGACTGGTGGTGGTACTGAACCCTTAGGTGGCAGTGTTGAGCTGTACGGCGGATCCTGGCGCGCCGCCAGCCTGCAGTGCTCCATGCAAGGCGGGATAAGAAAGGAGTGAAATCTATGTTGGCGTTCTTAGTGAAATACTCTCTTCTAATGATGCTGAGGCTGCACGGAGAAGATTGATAACGGCAGGTAGAGATGGGAATGATAAGCTCTCGCCAGGAGAGGAAGAGGAATCACCTAGGGTGATGCCACGCGGGACCTGATGTCGATGCGTACCTCCGGGTCACTGCATCCCGACGAGTATTTTGTGCCTTTTTGTGTGAGAGCTAGCAGTCAAAAAAAAAAAGGAGCTTGGTTTGTCATCTTTCCCTCGAGTTAGCTTGAGTGTTTGGCCGCTTGAGGGAGGTGTGGGGGATGAGGCAAGGTGATGACATGGGTGGCTGTGGGCTGTGACAACCAGGATAGCACATGTGATATGACACGATACAGTGAACACATCTTCATTGAAAGACTTATTGGGATCAATAAGTCTGATACATGACCCAATGAAGCACAAAAACATTGTCGACTGTATTTTATACCCTGCCATTTATGGTGCAAATAACTGTAGTGCATCGGTTCTCCAATCATCTACAGCATAGGTGTTAAAGTCAAGGCCCGGGGGCCAGATACGGACCGCCACATCGTTTTATATGGCCCACAAAGACAGTCATATTGGCCCTCCGAAGAAAATTATGGCTACGATGTGGCCTGCGACAAAAATTTGTTTGATAGAGAGTCAAAACTGCCCTCACGCTCTTTTTAGCCAGGCTGATCTATTCATTTTGACTAATAAGTAGCAGTATCACATGGAATGTTTTATTTTTTTCTAATTATTGCCAAACTGTTGGATGCTTCATCTTTGTTTTTGTTCTAAGCTTTTCTGAGTGGAAAAATATTACATTTTTGCACTTCTTTTTCAAGCTAATTCTGAGGCTTGAACGACCTCCCAAGAGCTGGTCATTTTACCGTCGTATCAATTCCACGTCCTCTCACTGAGGTATTCATATTTGAGGTTAAATGGCAGTTATTGATTGTGGTCAAATGTTTAGACAGACCCGTGGAGGGCTACATTTTCATAGCCTCCTTTTGAATCCTAATGTTTTGGTTTTTTTTGCCATTAACATGCTTGACACTTATTACATTCTCAGACACGCGTGCTTTGGTTTGAAAGGTAAAATGTCATATTAGCATTATGGCCCCATTGTGGAAAAGTGCATGATAGGACAATTTAGTCTTTACATTGTTTGCTCTTGAGTAACTAACATCATCAATCACCTCCTCTTGTTTGATGTTGATGTGAAATAAGCAACTAAGCGAACAAGGATGTTTAAGGCAAAGACATGACTAAAGCTTTGGGGAATAGCTTTTGAATTGAAAAGCCATTCTGTTTCATCTCTCAGGAGTCACTTCTATGCAGCATCAGCATCAATCAATAAATAAGAAAATTGAAAGCAAATTGATTAACAAGTAGACGGCCAGATGAGAAAGGTCGAGAGCAGCTGCGGCAAAGCCTGAAAAATCCACCGCTTCTCTGGTGTCTGCCTTTTCTTTAACATTAGGAAATGGGAGACATTTTAAATGGCAGTATCATTTTGGAGACACCCCCAGTGTGCTGATAGACGCAATCCTTGCCTTGTCCGTCATATTTTTTACTTATTTATCCTGTCGGGACCAACATAAACGGAAACAACAGTGCGTAAAAAAGCATATTTTGGCTTCTAAGAAAAACAAGTTGCTTTTTCAGCATCACTTCCTTTTAGTTTCATCTCGCGCCACGTGTACGATATATGGACGAGAACTTGGAATCTAATCTCATCTCAAGGCAGGTATGGCTGACTAGCCGAACACGTGCCCGTTGGCTATGCATCATCTGCACACTGTACATGAGATCCCCAGGCTCATGTTGAGAACACGTTGATTTGATTTCAGCGAGTGTAGCGAGCTTATAAGTAGTCAGTGAGATGGTGCGTTAGGCACGGTGCTAAACTGATTACAATCCTTGCTTTAATTTATCAATGTTTATGCAGGTACACTATTTGCCAGGACAAAATCAGTGAGAGAAAATTTGAAAATCGTCTTCCTTCGTCACCTAATTTCCATCGTGAATGTGAAAATAAGGCTGTCTATTATGTGAGAGGCCCATGACGATGAGATGGGTCCATTTCCCCCCCCCCCCCCCCACTCACTTTGTTATGGTAATGTGACAATACGCTGTATGTGGGTGCGCACTGCACAATTACCAGCTTTATATGGGACTCAGTGATATGACTACATTTCTCCAACCAAGCATTTATTTGCCATGGGTGATCTTATTATTTTTTTGGAATATGGAAGCAAACACGCTTGCACTTAGAAGCATGGACCGACGGTTGCGTTTTTCACACACTGTTCACTCTGATGTGCAAATCAGACTGCAGCTAAAAGGGACATTTTATAAGAACTGCCTTTGGAGACGTTTCGCTTGGAACTCGGACTGTACTCGTATCTGATGGCGAGTGATGTATTCCAAGAGTAATTAGCTGGGGAAGAAGCTGACTGGAAATAAGCGCTTGTGTATAATAATCAAGTAAACTCCCAAGATGGCAGAAAGAAATAATTGATTATTGACCGCAGGATTCTTTTAATAGCCTTGTTTCTTTCATAGACAGTCTTGAGATGATCAGCTCCGGGGTCCTCGTGGGCTGCTGCACTTCCTGTTTTAGATAGTTCCCTCCTCCAACACACCTGATTTAAGTGATCAGCTCATCGACAAGTTCTGAAGAAGCCTGATCATTTGAAGCGTATTGTCACGAACTGTGTCTTTTTGTTTCATGACAAAATAGACGGGGAAAAAAAAAAGCAATTAAGTAACCTTGGAGGGGTCGACTTTGCTGTGCAGGTTAATTTGCCACGTTAATGAGAAGTGATGAGAGTTGATGGAAGCAGGGAAGATTAATCGTCTTTGATAATGTTGAAATACTCTCAAAGGAAAGGTGACGACGATACTACGATTCAGTACTACCCCAAAACTTCTTCGTAAAGACAAATTAAGGTTTTACACAAACATGACACCTCATTCATGTCCCTGGTGGGAACATGCTAGAAGAAATAGTCCTGCCCTATCTGTGTACATGCTTAAATGGAATGACGTGTGGCCTCAACGAAGCTATCGGACGTTAGCAAGTAGCAGACTAAATTAGAGCCTTGAGGGGATCTACTTTTGTCTGCACAAAACAACTAAATAAATCAACGCTGTCTGTAAAGCTGCTGGACCATGAGTTATTTGCTTTTCTTCTCCGCTGTTAAACCAAATGAGGTCTTTGTTGATTTTTTTTTTGTTTTAGCTATATTTATTCCTGAAGCAGACTACCCAAAACACAGATGATGGCAAATTACCAGGAATTATATTTAATTTGTTTGTGCATATTTGTATTCCTGTGAGTATCTTTTCCACCCTCATCCTTGAGTTTGGCATCATATATAAAAATTCCGTTTTGATAACAACAAATGCTTTCATAAATCAAAGAGTGTCTCTGCGTATGTGTACACACGCGTGTGTGTGCATATGCGATTTTTCTCTGTCTATCATTCGTTTGTTTGTCTGCCACTTTTGGCTGACAAGCCATTCATCTTAAAAGTAAACATCGTCTATCTCTGCAAATTCTCACAGCAAATTGACCGATGATCAATCATCCCGAGAGTCACTATAGGATGGATATTCATGTTCTGCATGCGCAAAACAACAACAACCAGAAAAAACATTATTTTAGCTTTTGTGGGACTGTCATGACTTCAGTCATCTTCACGTTTTCACTAATCCAGAAGACATTGCGCAACCTTCCACTACAATCAATCAAGCCGACGTACTCGCGTTATGTTTTCGTCTAACACGGCGAGAAAATACTTTTAGATCTCTACGGCGTATGGAAAATAAGAGTAGAGGGTGGAAGAAAATGTTTCTTGACTTGTTGCTTGTCCACAAAAATGATCTACAGTTATAATGGTATATCATTGTGTGAATGTCCCCATCCCTTCTTTTTCACCTCACCCACCGCCAACTGCCCTCCTCCGCCCGCACCTTTCAGCCAATTTTCTTCGGCGGGTCAATACAATGTTAAATCACCGACGGCATGGTCACCGTTTTTGTGTTCTGATCATTTGTGACAGATGGGAGCGCTTTGTGTTCCCTCGCTGGTGTAAAAGACGGGCAAAGCATTTCTGTATTTCTTGACATGACAAACCCAGAGGGAGACATGTCTTTGTCATTCACTTGTTGTTAGTACATGTGACGCACGGGCCGCTGCTGCTCGGTCACTAGCTTGAGCCCGTGTCCAAGCTAATAGTTGTGATAATGGCTGTGCCAGACAAACATGCCCAAGGCTAGCCGGTAGGGGGCAAGGGAGGGGGGGTCGGTGTGGTGGGGGCGGTTGTTTGACGTGAAATGTGACTGCCATTGACTGCTGTGTCACATCACTCACAAAGACTCTGTAACCCTCATCAATGTAAATCTTTATTGTGTATATATGATATGTTTCATGTAAATTGAACTCCTGGTAATTTTGCCTAATGTGCTGTGTTAAAAAAAATAATGGACTTAATTTTGATTTGCTCTGCTTTTTTGTTTATAAATAGATTTTTTTTTTCATTGCTGGGACCTCTGAAAAGAACTCAAAACAAACTGCCAATTATTTAGATCATTGCAACTCCTGTTTTTGAAAGCTTTATTTGAACACTGCTATTCTACCTAAAAGAATTTCATAATAAATGTTTCCAAGAGCTCATTTCCTGTTTCTTATCTGTCAGTTTGTTCTCCGTTTCTGATGGGCCAAGTGCGATCGTGTAAAATGGCACATGTCAGGCTGCTACTGAACAAATTATCAACGGGTGACGATCAACAGAAATACACGTTCATGCGTAGGCCCGATCTCGCCGAATATGATCTTAGAGACAAGAATAGCGACAAGGCCTCAAACATAGAAGCCCATGCAGTCACATTTTAGTAGGAATGTCAATGCAAACAGTTTGACAAAAGGTGTAATTCAAACGCTCATCACACTCAGCGGGAACAATCGTCACTCAAAAATTTCCTGCCTGATTGTCACATTCAAACATGCCTTTTGCGCACAATTGCCAATTTTTGTAGCACCTCAACCAATCATATGACAAAAAAGAGATTATTAAGATTGACTAAATAAATAGATAGAAATACAAATTATATTTTTGCATTCAAAACCAATTACACTTCAATTTATCTTATTGACAATTTGGAAAATAAAAGGTTGCATCGTTTATTTATTTATTTTACACCGTGTATGGAGCCTTCCACAGCATACATGCTAAAACGCTAATGTTATTTCGCACAACTATGCAAGGATACCTAAAAAGTAGTAGTAGTGGTTTCTATATGTATATTAATTTAATACAAAAGGTATAGAATTTTGTCAAACTTGGCATACTTCCACATAATCATATCGATCAACATTGTCTCCACCCTGATAAGTAAAACACATAAATTGCTTTTAAACATTATGGAAAACAGACACTGAACCGCACTGATTATACTGACAAACTGTCACTTGTCATTCACTCTCAATTAAAAAACAAAACAAAAAAAGGATCACTTCTTCTCAAAATTGTGCATGCGTGTGTGTGGAAGGGGGGTATTTCAAAATGCCAGACCATCATATCTATGGAAAGTAGGCCTAACTCAGCTTAATCTCTTCACTCTGTTTGAAAGCCTGAAGCAGAGCTTAGTCTGCATTTGAGAGAAGAGGAGGAGGTGGAGGAGTGAAAGAAAGAAAAAAATAAATATCTGCTTGCTTCATACTTTGACCTGGTGTGTACGGTCACTTTCACAAAGCCATGTGCACTTTCAGCCTGAAATTTGAAACCTGACTTCTGACTCAAGGACTAATCATATTGCCGTTTCCTCTGAGAAAAGTACAAAAAAAAACTTGCAGTGACCATTTTTATAAGGATAAGGCCACATTTCTCAATGTTCCGGTCTCAATGTGCATGTACAAATACTGAATGTAACATGAAAATGGGGAAAATGTCAAGGCGAGATTTTTCTTTTCTTGGAAATGGTAGTGAAATTGCATTTCTCCTATAAATTGCATGTGAATGCTGGCAGATGAAAGAAATGAAAGGAACACTGTAGCAGGCGTTAATACATCACAGCATATTATAACGTAACTCTCTTCGGATACTGAGCGACTTCCCCCCTAGGGGCAATGAGCAGCATAGCCATGACATGAGAGCAGCGTTTGGCTGTTTAGGAAATTCCTCTGATCATTGTTGCCGCATTATTACATGCTGTTCAAATATTGAACGTTTTGCTCGCCCTATAACAGTAATCATTATCAACATCTAACTTACACACAAGCGGCAGTCCTGGATTTGAAAATCTGGAATTTTCTGTATCGTGACTTAAGAGAACTTCTACTTGTGCAATTCTTGGGCACTCATACATGCCAGTTGTTATGTCACGGTGTCTTCCAATGCGTTAAAATGATCATTGGGATTGTTGTAACTTCATCCAAAGTGGTCTACTCGACAGACAAGTGTAAATGCCCATTTCCTAGAATAAAATTAGTTATTTATTCTATTGGATTCAAATGTGGAACGGAATAAACCGAAATCATTTCACTATAATGTAGCTTCAGAGAGATATATTGATATTTTAATAAGCTGTGATGAGTTAGAACTTTTCAATTAAGAGTTATTTAGAGTGTTTGGATAATTTGTAGCATATGGTTTTGGAAATAAAGTTAAATACATTAAAAGGGAACTCAAAAAATAAGCTTGCTAGTCTAAATTTGGAATTGCGTTTGGAGAATATAAATAAGATGCATAATCCCCCCTGAGGAGGCGGCCATTTTGCCACTTGCGGTCGATTAAAAGTGACCTCATCTTAAGGGATCAAAACCACGAGAGCAAAATCAGAAAATAGGTGAGACGTGATTGGTCATTACCTGATTGAGCCACTGTGATGTCATTTCCGGTCGACAGATTTAATCGGTATTCCGAATAGTGGGGCTGCATAGAAAATATTATTCTCGACAATATCTTTGTGCAAGACAAAAACACCCACAGCTCCAAATGTTTCTGAGTGCCTCTGAGGCACAGTGCAGAAGTCGAATGTTGGAGGTTAGTTCCAAATCAAAAGTGCCTGTGCGAGTATTTCTTTTCCCTCCCTGTGTGGCACTTCAGTGTGACACTGCTTAGTCATGAGGGTCAGTGTGGAGAAGGATTTTTTTTTTTTTTTTAATCAATAGCAGTATGTGTTTGAGGCACACTGTGAATGTTTTCACTTTGCGGTAAAAGAAGTCAATGGAGGTTTGAATTGCCAATGCGACGGAGTCCTACTGCGGGAGCAAAAGTGACACGGAGAAATATCTCTATATGTATACATATTTTTTTCTTCCAGCGGAAATCTTATTCTTGGCTACCAAACAAGTTTTCCTGTGGGCAAAACGCTGCAACAATATAAGAAATACGAGCAAATAAATGTAGCGGAAAGAGTAAATCAAGCAAAATTGAGCCTTTTTGTTTTTTTTCAATAGCTTGGAATTGAGGAAAGTTGTGTTTATCGATTCAAGGAAACAATAACCATGACAACAAGAAGCGGAGCCTTTTATGTGATTTGGGGTAAAGTAAGCTGAATAGCTGAGTCGAGTTTTCCACAAAGCATACCGACTTCACTAAATATGCTTACATATGCTTCATTCCTGTATCTTTTCAAGAACTGACAGATGCCTTTTGAACACAGTGTTAGCTGGGAGCGCCACTAAATTAGTCATATGCCTGACGCCATTGCACAGAATTAAAATCCGGATAAGTCAGAAGCTTGCGGGAGGCCATAGACTTTATACTTGATTTATTTCTTTTTTTTGTTCTTTTTTTTAATCTCTCAGGGATGCACATTTCTCTAGTGACAGCTTGGTCTTGTCCTACGGACATTTTCCATTTGTGTAATCTTTCTCATTCAAGATTCGGTCACTCATCTTTTTCCTTTGGGTGGAAATAAAAAAAAAAGAAAGGTGAGTAGATGTTTGACGAGTTGATCCTCGAATAGACAGGATAAGTTGGAGTGGATTTTATCTACATCATACAATTATATTTCCAATTCTTATTTGGTTGAATATAAAAGAAACAACTCATTAGTCTGAATAATAACATTAAATCAGATTTTATGGGGATTGTCGAGGATTTACATTCATGCTAAATGTAACTAACACCGTTGAAATGAAAAGGATAATCCGCCGTGATGAAATTTATATGCAGATATTCAAGGCCTTGCTTTCAACTAACAAATAAATAAGTGGCGAATGAATCAAATTTAAAGTTATACGTTTGGATGTCATTTCTTTACTTTTCTAAGACAAGTTTGCTGCTCAAATATTAATATTTGGTAAATTGCCACGCTAACCGTTGCTCCGAATAAGCGCTTTCGTCCCCGTTTTAATTCAGCATAAAGTATTTCCCTCGGCGCAGCGGATAAAACACTTGATTAAGTCGCCGTTCAGTCAAATTATTAAAATACATCTTTAAATCTGTACATCATTAATAGTTTGTCATCATTCAGCCAGTAGCTTAGCAACTCTGGGCACAAGATTTTCCTCAGGAGAGAGTGGATGGAGAGATATATGTGTAATTTAGTAGACATTTAATGCTCTTCAGGGAGCTAATTAGATAAGAAGTTGTGATGTATGGCTGCTTGAGGGATGTGTGTCAACCCACTCCAGTTCAATGTATAGACTGCAGATTTGTATTGATAGTATGCTTTGTCTTGCGCCTCAGGCTTAGACATAGTGCTCCATCGCCTTTGTCTGGCGAGGCGAGCCGATAAGGTTCGTGATAAATCTGCCGGCGAATAAGCTGTCATGGAGGTGCCGCGCATGGGAATATTTAACACAAACATAAAATATAGCTTGTCTGTTGCTTCATCGTCGGGGGGGAGGAGGATACGGCGGAGTTTTAAAATATCCTCAACCTTCTTAGTTTGCTACTTTCAATCTCTGCAGGACACTGCGGAATCACGGAGGTAAAAAAAAAGGAAAAACATTACACGGATTGGTGAACCTGAACCTTATCGAAGATGAGTACGCAGAGGTGTAAAACATTTGGATGGCTTATTGCGATGAAATGATTTAGTTGGGCTTGTGTAGACTTAGTGAGGGCTGAGTGGAGTGGTGTGTTGGAGGGAGGGGGAGGGAGGGAGGGAGGCAAAAATTGCTTTGCCCTATCTTCCACCACACAAAGAGACTCAGCGAGCTTTCCTCCCGCTGCAGACTCCCCTGTGACGATAACGTATGCTGATAATGGATATATGCGCAGAGATTTATTATTTTTTTTCCAGGAAACTTCTCTTTCATTTAAGTGTGAACTTTACTAGTGTGATATGACAAAGGACTGAAGAAAGGCTGGCAGGAAGTCATACAATCAAAATACAGCAGATGATTTTCACTTTTATAATAGCTATAGCAAAGATCATACAACCAAAATTCAGAAGATGGTTTTCAGTTTTAAAATAGCTACAAGCAATGTCAAAAAAATCTGGTTAAGGGAAAGTTTTTCTTTCCCAGCCACTAGCTGAGTCATTATCTCATTTCAAGCCATTGCACGAATCTAATTTCTCTTCCCACGGGACACTTAATTAGGTACACCCACACATTCCAATAAAAGCCAATAGAAGAGTAACACAATTCTTTTTCATTTGGACACCTCTAAAAGGTCCGCTCGAGTTCTCAGTGTGATGTCTGTTCGCCAAAAATCAAACAGACTGAATGTTGCTTGACTCTTAATCATTAGCTTTGAAATAAAATTCCTTCCAAACTTCCCCTCAAGTTCATTCCTATTTTACTTCTAGCACTTTTGGATGGTTCACTTACACCCGTACCTAATGTTGTGACCTATGATTGCCCTAGTTCCCTCCCTTATGTCATATCTTTCAAAAAAGGGGCTGGCTCAATTTGTCATGTGCAGTTACTGGGCTACACGCTTGCTCGGGTGTCCCAGAAAACAGCACAGCTTCCATCCAGGGAACAATGAGGTTCCTTCAGCGCCACAGACTCTGGACTGTGGATGCCCTGGGCCATATATCATACGGAATCCCTCATGAATACAAGCATGCGTGTGCGTGAGCCCACGTGTTTTTAACGCAGATGCTTCTCAGGGCAGTGATGATGGAGCTTAAGCGCTCAACACACAGTCAAGGCTGCTCTAAGCTCTTCCTCCATAAAGATCACTTGGTCCATATCTTCACCGAGGGAAGTGTGTGGCTGTCCACTTATTAATAGCGCAGCCTATGACTTGATATTCAGAAACGGAGCGAGACAGAGGGGATTTAATGCCACGCAGTGGGCGGCTGGACTGATTAACATCTCCAAGGATCATGTTCTTTGATCTTGTTTTGACTCGCTGATTGGGAACATGCTGTTTGAGGCCATGTGACTGCACGTGGTTCCTTGGACAAGGGCGTACTTTATTGGGTAGAGATGGTCATGAGTCTTTTTTTTTTTGTGAGGAGACACGCTTGTTAGCATAATTAAGTTGGGAGACAAAACTGTGGGAGAAAAAGTGCTGAAGATGACCAGCGTGAAGATGTTTGGCGTTTTGATACTTAAGTCCAAAATTAGTAAAGGAGGACGTTTTTTTTTTTTTTTTTTTGCTAAGCGAGTCAAAGGGTCAGTTTGTCCCTTTTGCTTTTGCACATGAGCGCACACATATACATACAGCATGTTGTATTATTCATGCAGCTTTTTCTCCAGAATTAAATCTTTTTATCCAACATGATTTTCTAATTCGCTTTCTCCCAGCGTGTCATCTTCATATAGATGTGCTCCTAATGCTCGTCTGACCCGAGACTGACCTCATTTCCAATTTTAACAAGAAGCAATGCTAACCCATGCAGTGCCCTGCGTGTCTGGAAGCCATCATTGAGTCTGAAACTAATTATTAGTCTTACACAGACATAATGAAGCCATGCAACGCTGACATTTACTGTGGTATTTTATTTTTCAGACAACTTGTTTTAACCTGTCTACACATAACCTTTTTGCATTATTATTATTTGATGGAAGCCCGAAAGGAAATTGAGAATCCACGGGGGGTCCACATAATAGTATACTACCATAATCCCCAACCAGGGGACCAAACATTATTTATTATTTGTATTATTATCTATTATTCAATATTATTTATTTATTTTTATATTTTTTTATTTATTCTTTTTGTAGGTAGCTTCGAGGCAAAACCTATATCATATTTTGGAAAATTCCGTATTTAAAAAAATATATACTTGGTCAACCCACTGTTAATTTTTACAAATTATTACCCAACCTAAAGTGTTGAAAATGGTTTGTGCTCTTTGGAGATGCAATAACCTTTATACATATCTGATTGTCTGGATCGGATCGGCTGATGTTTAGCAATTTATGCAAAATGTCATAATTTACCAATCCGTCAATGATGCCATTTTTGGGTCTCCATTAGAAATGACAAAATTGGACATATGAGAAGTCCGCCAGAACCGAGCAATAAACTAAATAAAAAATGCTTCCCAGTCTGTGCTGCTTTGGCCCAATCCCTGGCAGAAAAAAAGTTGGAGACCACCGCTATACTCCACGCTTAATTCACTTCGTCACATTTGCTCGACACACAAATCTAAAGTGTGTCTCATCTTAACATTCTGCACCTGGTTTCAGCCTTCGGGCCTCACAAGAAGGACTTGTTTCATCCTTCCGTCTTCAAGTGTGTGCACGTGTGTGTCGAGGCTGTGCAGAGGTCATCACCTTTATTGAATAATTGAATGAGAAGCTCTCTTGCCGGAGTCCATCACGACATTAAGGAAATATTGAAAGCCACCCTACTCAGGACGCCGATTCAATTGTCAATAAAGTCTCAAGTAAAGAATAAACGACAACAAGCTTTGCTGAGACGGAAAGCACAAAAGCAGGCTTGTGTTTAGTTTTGCGAGCCTACCTAAGGCTTCCTCGAACGCCAGCTTTAATTTTTTTGATGTGAATTGAGCCTTTTAAAAAGCCTGCTAATATCAAGCACAAGCAATCAATTCCGGCCAATCTCTCGAAGCCTTAATGGACTTGGAAAGAATATTAAGAGGTTTTGTCTGCAGAGAAGCTTTCTGCCACAGCAGACGTCCCTCAGCTAATTTGTGTTTGTGTGCCAAGGGAGGCCACACACTGGGACCGCTGTAACCGGCTCTCAGCCCCCCCCCTCTCCAAGTCGCCGCTACCGGGCCAACAAGCGCACACGCATACGCAAGCAAATATGTGTTGGCTTTAAACATGATGTGACAGATGATTTTGAGTATTAGCATTTGGGTTTTTAAAGGTGACATTTCTTGGACAACTATGACATATTCGCCGATGATCTTGCGTTTGAGATTTTATTTGTGACAGAGGTGACATTTTTGAATGCCAAAGATGAATGCGGCGCCGGTCATGAGAATGTGGGAACGGCGCCCAATCCTTGGGTGGTGGTGGTCCGCTTGTAAATCCGCCTTTTGTTAACAGGGATTGCTAATGAGACTAAACACAGTGTCGTCACGTCTTTGCCTTTACCTCGCTGTCGAGCAGAACAAAAGTCTGCGGCGAGAATTTTAATTAACATGCGCTACTGATGACCTCCTATGGCTTCTATTTTCTGGGGAGGGCTTGACTTGTATACACTCGGGAATGGAACTGTTTTGATTGCTTTTTTTTTGTCTGTTTCCTCTTTCACTGCCCATCTTTTTCTTATTTGAGTGACAAGTGACAAGATGGTCATCCGTAAATTTTTTTCCAGACGTTAATGACTGAGAATGAAAGTCGCTGCCCATGTTCCAACTCAGGTGTTTAATCTTGTGTGTTTTTTTTTTTTGTTACGTCTTTCCTATATTTTCTCACTTCTAATTTCACGTTTTCACTCCGCCAATTTCGACTCCATTTCCTCGCCCGCTGCACCGCCACCCTTTCACACTCGCCAATCTTTTATCTTTCAGACCTCTCTTTCCTGTGCATCTCCCATTTTGTTCTCTAATTTGTTTCTCACTTTCCATCATTCGCCACCCGCCCGGCAATTTCCTTTCAACGCAAACGTGGCAGCACTCCAATTTCACAGAATCCTTCTGTTTCTTTGTGGCCTTTTTCACTTAGCCCAACTTTATTGTAGTATGTAGAGTACGCATGTGATTTAACTTAGCAACAGCTAGTCTCTTTCAGCGGCTGCTCAACTGAATGCCAATTCAGAGCAGGTTTATATTCAGGAAAATAAGGCGGGTGCCAAAGAGGCAGATGGTCAGAGGCGGCTGCAAAAGATGCTGGGAAATTATCCCTTAACCTCTAAAGCCTACATTCTCATTTCAGCCGTCCATTTTTCTGCTTTATCTGTGTGGTTTCATGGATGATTGAAACACAGGGGCAAAGTGGAAGGCAGCCACAGAATGGAGGCTGCTCCATGTTTGTCAGGCAACAACACACTGCCAATGGATGTGTGCTGGAAACCTCCGTCATTATCTACCTGTATGGTGAGAAAATCCTTTCGCAACATAGCCTTGACTTTTTTTTTTTGTTTCCACATCTTCTTCCACCAATTTGCGGCCTCATTGTCATTCAGGTGCAATCAGTTTGTTTGTATTCAGTCATGAATACTGCTGCTACTTTATGTCCATGTGTTACAGATTGTATTTTTTGCCACCTTTTGTGTTATCCCGCATCCCCTTGTTGATTCACTTCTCTACATTTTTTTTTCTCAAACTCAAGGCTTGCTCTGTGAAGTGTGCGACTGCCCAAGCAATTTAGACTTGAACAATAAAACCTTGCAAGATGTTCGACAATTGCACAACCATTGTTTTCTTTGCCTCACTGGGAGAGTCGGTTTGTCAGGCGTCGACTACCAATGCATTTGCAATGATGTAGAATGTGTTTTCTTTTTGGGGTCCTTTTGTCTTAAAAAAAATATGCAAACCGATTTATTTTATTTTTGTTAATAGTGAGTGGGCATGAGGTTTCCGTTTATGTTTACATTCATTACTTGTCCAACCATGTCACACGTCATTTACTCTTACTAATCCAACAAATAAAATAAAAAAAAAATAGAAAAAATAATAATAAAAAATAAATAAATAAATAAATAAATAAATAAATAAATAAATAAATAAATAAATAAATAAATGCCCTGGTATTTTGGATACTATAAAGTACTGAAATCAAGTGTCCAATTATTAATCATAAATGTTTGCTATTTTCTCAATCAATCTTAGATTAAAGTTATCATCACTTTTGTGGTGACAGATGATCTGGTTGCGTTTTGTATTTTAGTATTGCAGTACCACTGCAGTGGTTTTGCTGTCGTGTTTAAGTGGATACGGTAACCAATAGTAACAGGCAAATATAAGAGGATGAAAGGTTCATTATAACCCACTGAGTGAAAATTAGCTCCACTCTCACGATAGAAAACCGTCTTTCACAGGATAGTCTTGCATGTCTTTTGTCGTGATAATTGATCCACTTCTCTTCAAGAGATCATTTTACATTCTATAGGTCCATTTTTGTAAAGCTGTTATTATTTGTATGTGGCATGAATGACTTGATTCCATGTTAAGGCATTGCTTCATGGTTTTCTTTTAGCGCTTGCACAAATCCCGATCAATAGGAGTTGGCAGACAGTTCAATTGCCTCCCATTTACTTTCATCAATGACTATTTCAAACAAACAACTATTTCTATCGTCTTCATATTCATTTCATCGGAATCTGTCTTTAATTGAATGCTGATTAGTTTTAAATGAGATCATTTGAAAATGATGCAATTAAAGTTAGTGTTGACAAAACAGGTCATGCTAAAATAGCACCAGTCTTTTCCCTAGCAACTAGTGACATCATTAGCAAATTATCTGAAGCAAAGAAAGCCAAAGTGGTGGTCTTTATTTATTTATTTTTTTATACAATACTGCTAAATCAGTTGGAATTAATTATTTCCTATCGCACTGGTTTTCCATAAAGTTTTAAAATTCTACACAATTATCCAAGGCAAAAAATATGAAAATAGCGTCTGTGCCTCGAATAGAAAATATACCCCAATTAGTGCTCCATCCACTTAAGATTCATGCCTCGCTTTTTGCATCATAAAAAATAAATAGTTTGACTCCAATCGTCTCAGTTCATAGACACTATGGTTCCCTAAGAGACATTAAGAAGTAAACGACATCCTATTTGAAGCATCCCAGCCTGAACATGTGAAGTCACGGTTTCTTCTTAACGTGCTATCTACACATTGCCTCCAAATTCACACAAAGCTTCCTTCCTACTACCGCCAGTCTAATGTGCGTTTAAATTAATATAAGGTGGTCATTATTCACCGTGTCGGCGCCCATTTCACTAATTCATTTAAACGGTAAAATTTTACTGTACACAATAAGAAAAGCTTTTAACAACATTAAAGCTTAGCAAGCATTAGCACGTGCCGCGCTACCTATTATTCATTCACAGCAAACTGTAAACACGTGTTTAAACCACCGCACACCTTGTTTTCGGTGATAACAACCCAGCTCTTTTTAAAAACAATACTTAGAGCTTGTTAGAAAGGTCCACCTTTCTATTACAGTCAGTCTAAACGAATTGACTTTGGTAAATCCCACCGCAATTATACTTAATTTATAATTAATGTGGGGAAGACAGGGGACCTAATTTACACTTGCGCGTTCTCACTTTCTCTGCATGTGCTTGTCATTCCGCATAAGAGTAAACATGAGTTGCTTTGGAAAGACGGTGGCTTGCCTTCACGATTACCTTGGCTCTCGGGAGCACTGTGGCACGTGTAGTTAGAAAAAAAATTAAAATAAATGATCTGACTACGCAGTCGAATCAAATACGAGTTAGCAGGTGTGCCCGGTCATGTTTACACGAGGGAATAACAACCGGATATTATTGGAGGCCATGTTGTTTATTGTGGATCAAAAAAATGTTCAAGTATGATGTAAAGTGGATACATCCATACGGTTATTTTGAACGCACGTCTTGCATCCATTGTTTGGGGAAAATAGGCATCTTGTTAACAATTTGAGTGTCAGCGCGCCTTCTGATTGTCGTCGTTGACGGAGTTGTATTGTGCCGAGGCTTCTGATAGACTTTGACGCGCTGCTGCCAATGTGCAAAGACAGCAGCTTTGCTAAAGAACCACACCGTATTACCGCAATCGCAGCTCTGGCAGTCGGACTGACAAGTTGGAATTTGTTTTCCTTCTCGAGTAAAACAATGGCAACGAGCTTCTCACATTTAGTTCCGCTGGCTCGGTGCAACTGTGCTGGTTTGAAAAATGTGCTGCACACTGACAGAGGCAGAAATGTGAAATTCAACATTAACAAGAGCTCAATCCACAGATGTTAGAATTGTAATTTGAGCTAATTAAAGCTCCTCCTGGTTTCATTTTTGGTTGTGGGTCTTATCGATCAAAAAAATAGGAACAAAAAAGACATTTTACAAATACGGTAAAAGCTTATGTGCACTTAAAAAATAGCTACTTCATTTCGTGCACTCATGCAGCAAGGGAATGAAAGGAAAACACTCGAAGCAGCTCTCAATATGGTATCACGAAAAAAATAAAAAATTAAAACGCAACATTCGAACAACACAATAGATCTCATTAATGTAATTTCTGCAGGCTTATATTGTTGCTGTTACATTAAACAGTAAGCGTGCTAGTTAAGTTCAACCCTCCCCAAATAGACATGATTACATTTTACGCTCATTTGTAGTAAATAAACTTTGTTACACACAAGTAAGACATAAACACGTGTTCTTTCAGCACTTTGGGGCTAAAGAGCAAAGATGAACAGAAGGTCAAAAACCAAAATTGCTAAACACCAGACACCAGTTTAACTGAAATAGCACCTCATATGACACCGCAGTCCCTAATCAGAGTGGTCGTGGAAGAATTACTGTAATTCCATTACCACTTGAGCGATCCAAGTTTTATTATTGACTACTATTTTTACCGTTTACCTTTCAAATCTATGTTGCTTGCCAGTCATACGGGATTAATTAACTGCAGTTAGTTGCAGTAATTTAACAAGACACCGTGTCTGCGCTGAAGAGAAGCCCGCACGAGGTGAACATTTAATTGAGAAATCATACAAATATATGTTTTAATCACTTTGAGAATAATGAGGGACTATAATTAAATGATTTGGGGGAAAAAAGTTCATATCCAAGTGTATAAAACAAATGATATCATGGAATGAAATGAATAAAATTCTTGATTTAATATTTGGCATTGTTTCTTTTATGTATTCATGCACTATTGATGTGATTTTGCCCCATGCCAATAATGAATTTATATAGCGTTTTATTATTGTGGAGATTTTAAAATTTAATTTCTCTGTGGTTTATTAGATAGCACAAAGTGCTGTATGATCTCAGAATTGTGAGGACAAAAAAGTTACGACTCTTTCAGTGCGGCAGTGAAAGTGACTAGAATCGAAATAACTGATGATATCCAATTAAAGTGGCCTTTAATCAATAGACGACTTTAACACACCAAACACAATTACCAAAGTTGTACGATTGAACACCAAGTAATTTTATCTGAATTACTATAACAAAAAGAAATCAAACCGGTCTTAACGAATTCCAGTTTTCTACCGAGACAAGTTTTACGATTCCTCAGAAATTGTTTACGAGCTTGTGATCGATACTTCGCAGAATTTAAGCTTGCAATTGGTGCCGCTATAAACCTCCAAGACACTTTTGGGCACCAGTTTAATAAAAGGTACTTTTAAAATCCCATCTTCAGTTGCAGCAATAATAATATGCTGCTGAATCATTTCCAGGATTTTGGAAGGTTTTAACTTCATTTCACTGATGAAAAACATGCATTGTAGTCCCAAAGCTAATTTTAGGAAAATCTGAGCTGCATAAAACTCCGGCTTTGTGAAACACCTCCTTTGAAAAGTATTTTGGCAGTGAGGCAGATTGAAACCATGCATTCGAATTGATTGGGAAATTCATCCTCTATGCAGAAAGATAATGACCCGAGACCCACAGCCAAAAATGAAAAAAGGGAGTTCATCAGGGAAAAGGAGAGGATGCTTTCGAGCTGCCCGAGTCAATCAGCAGATATAAATCCCAGGGAGAAACAAAAACGAAAAAAAAATGAATGCAAGAAAAATCACAGGATGCAACTTCTTGTGGCTTTATTTTTCTGTGCTTAATTTTGTCAAACCCACAGGCAATATTCTTAATCACAAGTTGTTGTCCTAATGTCAAACTGTTTTATTAAGAACATTCCGAGCACAGACACTTCATGTCATTGAGGTGGGTATCGGGAATGTCATGCGTAAAGTCATCTGACAACTTTGGTACACATCAACCGAATCTTATTTTATTATTACCATTGCTTATGACCTAGTTGCCGATACAACCCAGTCACATGTTAAGTTCACTTTAAAACAACTGATTTTATATATTTATTTATCTCAAAGTTGATCATGCAGTACAGTCTTGGCTCCCTTTGGAGGAACTGAAAAACTGACAGCTATATAATTTTGGTTATAAACTATAAAATCATTTGTGTATAAAAAGTAAAGCTTGCCAGTGACATTGATGCTGAATAATTACTGTGCAGTGCCAATACTTTTTTTGGGAAGCGTTATCCTCTGATTCTCTAGTCGCCGAATCCAACAGCAACATACTTGATTTCAGGCAACGCATTTCATTCATAAAAAAATTCCACTATGTTGATACCAAGTCATACCAGCAAAAAAAAAAAAAAAAAATGAAAATAATCGCAGCTACATTTTCATCTTAATTCCACTTCATTGGCTGATTAGACTTGCAAAATGATTATTTGAAAAACATTTGAAAAAATTTTGTGTCTTATGAGGCCTTCCAAAAATTCCACCAAAAATGGGAGATGATTTTCTAGCACATGTTCCAAGAAACAATTTTTGATGGATGGCATTTTCGTCACATGCACACACTGAGCATTAACTTGACCTAGTTAATTCCTCTTCCAGCTTTTATCAAATCACACTTATTATCAGACGTTCCGAAGCAACGTCACTCTTGCTGAAGGAACTTGTGACTGGAGTATTTTAGTCTGATAATGGGCCTTTCTATCAGCAATGCGTCTGTCTCTCCGCCTGGAGGCCAAACGGGGATGAACAGAAAGCTTTCAAGTTGCAAGAGCAGCCCTTCAACTTACAAATAGTGTACGCTGTGATTTCTGTCCACTTGAGCCTTTGACCTTCAGTTGCAATGTTTGTACTACGGCCAACTAACCTGGCAAAGGTATGAGGTGTAAAATCCTTACACTTTGTAGAGGACTGTGATTTATTTTCTTGGCAAAATTCTTTTTCATGCCTATTGTACACAGGGGGATTCATTTTCAGCCTCGGAGTTTTAGTGCTTATACCGGTTCTCATGAAGATAGACAATCTAACAATTCCCTCCAAAAGTATTTACGTGCTTACAAGATTGGGACTAGTCTTTATTTGAAATAGTATAAGAACATAAGCAGCTGTGTACAACACTTCCTGCTTTTATTTTGAAACCTATTCCCAAACCGAGTTTAAAACGTCCATGCCATTTTTGGTACAATACCTAGTCAACAGTTGGGTCTTGCATAGTCTTATTGTTCCCATAAATAATGCAGTCGGTCCCAGTGAGAGTTTGCCAGAACACGAGATTACCCAGTCCAGGGCCGATTTTACAGTTCTTTGATTGTCTTAATACCCGTAGCAAACTGTGACACATGAGTTACGTATTTCACCTGACTGCAAATCCTGCTAACAAACCTCAGTAGAGGTGTTTATTTTTTTTATTTATTTTTTTTATGGGACAACAAGAAATCCACAGCCACAGCTTGTGGTATTTTATTATTATTTATATTATTTTTATTTGGTATTTTAACAAGTCCAAATGTGACAACTAAATGCAAATCCGGCTAAGGAACCTCAGTAGAAATGTTTTTTTTTTTTTTTTTTATGGGACAAGAATACACTTGTGGTATTTTATTATTATTTATTTTTATTTGGTATTTAACAAGTCCAAACGTGACAACTAAATGTAAATCCTGTTAAGGAGCCTCAGTTGAAATGTTTTTTTTTTTTTTTTTTAATGGTACAACATGAATACACGGCCACAGCTTGTGGTATTTTATTTTATTATATTATATTTTATTACATTTTATTTTTATTTGGTATTTTAACAAGTCCAAACGTGACAACCCAGGAGAGTTTAGATGCAATTAAGCAAATATTTGAAGCAATTGACTCTTTTTGTTGATATGTCATCCTTGCAAGTAGGATTTTTTTGACTCTGCCATGCTGTTAATTCAATTGTGTCTCTGCACACGCACAGTGGGGCACAGACACGAGTGAGTCATAAGTGTGGAGACAAATGCAAAGGGAATGCACATTAGTGAAGAACGAGGAGGAGGAGGAGGGATGGAGAAGTGAGTCCCTTGCTTTGGGGCAAATGGAGACAAAGTAAAAGTAGATGTTGCGGCCCCTTATGTGCCTCATGACTTGCAGCTGATGTTTAATTTGGCGAGTCAACATGGAGGATTGTGTGCAGAGGAAATGTGAGGCTTAACAAAAGATAACATTTAGTTTTGGTGATTCACAGGTGCTAAGCATTCACACCTCTAGGATTTTGTTTCCTTGTTTCAAAACAATTGGCTGAAAAACGATGAAACGCAAAACCTTGTGCTGTTGTGTTTTCCTTACGTGTTTTTTTTTTTCAAAGCAAGTCAGGTGGAGGTTTTGTTCAAACTCGTTCAGTGCCAGCTATTTTCAAAGCGTTCTTTACACAAACACGAGACATCCTTGGCATTGAGTGAGTTTGTAACAGTAGCGGTAACTTGAGTCTCCAAGGACTCGCCTTGAGAACAGGTTAGTAGTCATAGAAGGAGAAGAATAATCATAAGTAGGTTTTTTATCATCATTTTTAAATATTAAATACATTAAAAAAAGTTTTACTCTTCCAAATAATAAAAATGCAGATTTTTCTCGAGTCATTTGATCGAGTCATTTATTAGTTATCCAGTTAATAAAATTATGTTATTGGATTTGAGCTACAAAATTGTTTCATTTTAAGAGTGAAGTGAAAATTTAATATCTTTATAAAGTATTTTTTTTCCCTAACATCAGTATATTCTCGTGAAACGGAGCGCAGACATATTTTATTAAATAGTCGCACTTCTTGGCAAAAATGCAACATGGTTAAAATGTCTATTTTAGATTTTGCAACATTCTGTTTTGTTTTCAGTGCGGTCCCATCCATGTGACATTATGCCAAATTGTAAAAACCTCTATAGTATGATGAATGACATGCACCGTTTGCAAGCTGCAATTTCCCCCACCTTAAATGAAACCAGTTGAGCTGCCACACCAGTCAAAAGTTGGCAGTGACTGCCTTGACACTAATTAACGAGTGACAGTAAAAAGTTGCCTCAGGAGCCGCATAATGAGTGAACAGTCATTTCCATTCTGACCTTTTCCTGCTAAACTGTCATGGTGGTTATTTTCTTGCACATTGTCTGAGTAATGTTCTGGCATTAACTTTAATGTCATTGGTTTTACGGTCGAGCCCTCCCGTTCATTTGGAGCACCGTCAAACATGGACAGAACTGGTGACAGCAGACAGATTTGTTGATTAATACACGTTAGAATTATTTTAGAATGAACCTTAACCCTGCCCTTCCCCTATGCATGCATTGGGGAAGGGCAGGGTGGAAGTCCATCATTGTATATTGTTTGGCAGTGGCTTTCAGAATTTTCATGTTTTTCCAACATTGTACTGTGAATTCAGTACAGTATCTTTTATAATTGTGTCTTTAGTCCCAAGGAGACCAATTGAGACTTTATAATGTAAAACCTGCAATTTAACAGTTTGGTAAATGATTAAATTCGTTTCTGAAGCAATGATCACCCCGGGGCAATTACTTTTCCATTTGGTTAATTGACTATTTACTGAATGTAAAGACAGCATTGGTCTTTTAGTCAAAAGCATTCATTTCCTACAAGTCATTTAATTGCTCCACAAGTGTTTTGCTAAAGCCATTAACTCATTCAGTGCCATTGACAGTTATAGACGTCAAAGATATTAACTGGGTTGGCAGTAAATTATTTAATATGAGAGCGTATTTTCATCATTTATTTTATTAGAACAGCAAAATTTGATTGATTTTGCTGTCGCAACAACTAACATGGTCAACAAGTGCCTACGTAGGCTCAACAGCCCTTCCAATTTCCTTCTTGCCTTTATAACACTGCATCACTTGTTTCTGTCTCCCCCTGCCCTGCTTCCTCCACAATCCTGTTTTTCCATCTAATTGGCCATAAAAACAAGATCCAATTACTAAGGCAGCAGATGCCGACATCAAGTACGATGCGTAAATGCACGCCAATGATCAGATTGTTCTTCCTTCATACGATTTTGCATATTCAGATGCTCATTACACTTTTATAGGATGTGTAAATAAAGTCAGCGTCCATTCAGCTCCTCACTCGCCTATAAAGTCGGTCGACGTGAGTGCATGCTGTGCTGGATGAGAACAGACGCATAGGAGCAAATCATCTGGCAAGGACACCGAGCACATTTATTTTCCTTCATTGTATGATAAGCACAGTATATTGACCAACACGATTATCTCTCATTAACTCTGTCGCATTTTGAAATGACTTTGTTCATGACTGATAATAAAAGCTGGCTTAACTCACAAACATGAATGCTTTGTTTAAATCCAGTTTTCTCTCCCCAAAAACATTCATGGTGCTAGTTTGTTAATGCAGTGCCCTGATTGGCTGGTTGTCCAGAGACTCCGCCTCTTACCTGAAGGCACATCATAGTGAGGTTAAGCACTACGTATGGATGGTTAGCTAGATGGTTTCCTAATTTGGAATACAGTGAAGTTTTCCTCAAGCAAGTTCACAACAATATTTTTGCAAAGGAACACTTTGTGTTTTGTTGTTTTTAGTGATTTTTATGTTTGTTTACTGCATAACCCCATCAAGGATTTATCCAGGGACGAGTACATCTTCGGCACAATTTGCTTCAAGGCTATCCTGGCGCCATTGTTTGGCAGCTGTGGCTCAGTTGGTACATTGGGTTGTCAAATCAGAAAAGGGTCAGATGTTTGAATTCTTTGACTGGCTGCTGTGGGCAAGAAGCTGGCAGCAGATGCCCATTGGTGAATTAACGGGAGCTTCTATAAAATTGCTTGGACCACAACATTGATGTAATAAAGCGCTATATATTTTAAGTGCACCCCATTTCTCATTTAATCACACTGATATAAAACTTGTTTGTTTCGACCAATACTCCCTAAAAACCAGAAGGGAAGACCAACTCAAAACTATTTGAATGCCAAGAATTAAAAGTAGACGGCCAATTGACTTTCCAATCCATGTTGCAACTCTGACAAAAGCTCTTGCATCGTTCTGGCAGGAGCCGCAACACAAGCGCTTCTTCGCTTCCTATCTGGTGGTATTTGCATTTGATTGGCAGGTGTGACATAGCCAGCGACACAGTGGGCAGACCCCCAAGTGCCAGTTCTGCTCGTGTGGCTGGTTTGAAGCCGTCTACATGGGTTGTCTAGCCAACATGGAGAACATGGTGAATTAGACAAGTTGACATGGTAAATCAGTAGACTTGGCTCTCAGTGCACTGCCGTGAGCCATGCATACTTTTCTGCGCCGGCTGTGCATCAAGCAATGCGTCACACTTATGCTACCCCCTCCCCCTCCCATATTTGCAATACAGGTATTTATATTTCAATAGAAGAGGCATGATAGTAATAAACTAGGAAAAAGAAAGCAGGATTGTTTTTTATTAAACCAGTCACATCGGGCTCAAACCACGGAGACTATATAGATATCCATGCTTGGCTGTCTCTCAGTGGTCATTCACTCCCACCCTGACCCTCTTATAGCCAGCAGCGCTAAACACTGTAAAACCGATTCATTAAAAATCTGCTGTTGGTGAGAAGACACACACACACACACACACACACACACACACACAAAAACTCACGGATGAGCAAATGGACCACGGCCAATTATGTGATTCCCTGCCAGTTAGAAAGAGATTTAGGCAATAAGCATCTGAAGAGAGAGCTCGCGCTCAGCACAGCTTATCTGCACATGATTGTAGTTTGCAAACTAGTGTTTACAGTGTCTTCATACAGTACAGGATGCTCATAACTCGAATCGGCACAGCGTGAAAGAGAAATGCAAAAGTCCGTCGCGATGAAAACGATATGATTCGTAGTGGCTTTTATGGCCGTTGGTGGAAATTCAAAACGGTGGGGGGGCACACGAACTGAACACTTTACTAAATTGCTCGTTATTATCATCAAAAGGGATTAGCGGGATATCAATAGACTATTTAATTACATATAATCCTATTTGATTAGATCGTGATTGGGAGCATGGCTTACAATTGACGAGCTGCTGGGCAAGTGTACACTACAACCTTTTAAGTGGTATAGATGATGGATGGAAGACTGGAAGCAATCATAATATTCTGGAAATAAAATTAGTTATGTGTTGAGTCTATTTTTACTCGGTCTTGTGTATCAGGCTTTGGTATTTCCAAATCTTATAATATAGCCTTTTTTTTTTTTCCCCAATGGACTTTGCACGATTATTGTACTATGAATGAGAAACTAGGAAACTAGAGTTGCATATTTCAACCCTGTGTGAATTTTCCACACTAAAGGGTCTCGGCAAAAGTCAACATAAAGGGAATATTCCCCAAGGATAGGTTTTAAACAACAGAAAAAAAGAAACATGTCACATTTTGACTGGGTGTTTCTTGTTCTTTGTGAGAACTGCTTCCAAGCTTAGGCAAGATATCAATTTTAGTATGCCCTGAGAGAAACACGGAATTGATATTTTCAGTGGCACTTATGAGTGCGTTTGGTTTTATTCTGCAGTTTTTCTTCATTTGTTTCCATAACATGGTTACTTGCAAACTGCTCGCAGATTCATTTTTATTTTGTTTTTGTCTTTTTATTTTATGTACATATTGAATAATAATAAACTCCACATTCTGATGATATCAATATTAAAAGAATAATTTTAATAATTTTCTGCAGTATTCAGTTACCCCCAGCACCTGATAAACTCGGTTATTTCACTTTCTGTGCAATGACGTGATGGTAATGTTCCAAAATATTTTGAGTAGGATGGCCATTAAAATATGCTTATGCAGTGGTGCACATTTCGTGCCCCGGGGTTGGAATTTATGGAAAAAGGCCAGATCACATTAAGAGACGGACTTTATGGCACATAACAGAAGGCGGGCGAGCTAAAAATCCGGAGCTTTTAAAATTCATTGCGGCAGCAGCTGGGGGAACAAGTGAAAGGTTGATGGCAAACTCCTATCCAACATTCTAACTAACAGCTCCCTTTTAAGTCCTTCTGAGCTTCATTAATCCCTAAACGCCTCAAAAACCTGGATCTGGGATTTATTTGACTTTTTATTTTTCTTGATACCTTTAGGCCATCAGCAATGGATTTGAAGTGAAAAGAATCAATACTGCACTATAACGTAACCTCTGTTTTACATCCAACTTTACTTTTTCCTGACCAACTCTTCTGGCTCTTCATTGCGTGTGGCTTTAAGAACGCATTAAGCTTCTCAAGCGGCAGACACTTTAACTTCCACAATCGATAGGATATGCATACAGACCGCATTACGACACATCATTACATCCAATAATGTAGTTGTTACCATAGTCACTTACTGTCATTAGTAACACCAGCGCCAAGCTCCCCAAAGCCTACTTGAGCCATTAAAAGTCATTTATTCCGACCACATTTGAAGTACAAGAGAGTGTTTGAAGCAAACATCTTGCAGTTTAAGTGATCGTTATGTTCTGGAGCGCCTCCCTTCTTCCTTTGTAACCTCAAATCCTTCAAATCCTACAGGTTTAACGTTGGCTGAGTGATTTTGCTATTAAGGGCAACTCGGAGACAGTCTATCTGCACCATTGGCCCCACTACACTTGACTTCATCTCATTTAGTGGCATTATGGCTGGCCTAGTGCAGATAACATCTTATGCCTTTATTAACTGTGGATTACCTGCCACGGCCCCGCCGTGGGTTCGTTTCAATCTGCGCTAATATTAATTCGTATCGCTTTATGATTCATCGCCGGCTCTTCTTGGCACGTTATACATTTATGAGGACAAATGTCAATATATTGCATATTAAACTGGCCAATGGAAATATTTCATTTGTTATTTTTGACATTTAAAGCATTGTGTAAAAATGCCCTCAATTATGTATTTTATTTTAACCTTTGACGTTTACTTTCTGCGTCTGGAGCAAAAACAACACAAGTTGCTCTTATTTACCGCATTGCCTTTTCAAACATTTTTAGCAAAGATAGTAACTGCTCTTTTTCAACCTTTTAGATGAGGAAATTGTGGATCGATTTTATTTAACCTGCACCGTAATTAAAATTCTTCTGTACACTCCTTGAATTTCCTGTAATATATTTTCTGACATTGGGGTGAAGGTTCCGTCTAATTGACTCTCTTATCTCAGTTAATAAATTAACATACTTATCAAATAATCCATGCAAATCTCAAACACTTTGGGAGTCCAACGGCATCACTTGGGTTTCTCTTTGGGACGTTGCAATTTTACCAGCTATCGTTTTTAGGCTTCTGCTGTGGTCAACACCTAATTTTCCTGCCAATGAAGCTTCATCATAATATAAGATTGAAGATGCTAACTTCAATTGGTAATCAGTGTTGGTAGAAATGGCTATTTAACCATACACGAAAAATGACTCCATCATCTGTATGAAGCCCATTAGCTTGCAAATCTGTACTGCTCATACTTTATAGCGGCTGTTCCGTCTCCCAGCTGGATTAACTGCCAATGTCTTACACTTTCACAAGTGTTTCTATCATGTACTAGCATTGGCACGGAATGAAGTCATTTGCCATTCACTTTACATTTGCATTTTGTCCCACCTGGCGGCTGCTGAATTCAGTCTTTTGCTCAATTATTTTTTTTTCCCCCAACACGCTAAGAATAGATTGCATCTGTAATAGGTGCAGATAGAGGTGAGTTTAGCAATTATATATCATTCATCCTCTATATTGGTCTTTTTATTGTAACTCTTCTTTAGTCTCGCACATCAAAACTTAATATCACATCTAAACTATAATTATATAATTGCAATTTGGATTAAAATTGGTATCGGCGTTGGAAAGCTTTTATGAGAAATCTCTATTTGAGCTTTATTTGGAGACAAACTGTGGCTTTCGAGTGACTACAGAATGACTGAGATGTACAAGAGGAACGTATTGTACGTGTGGTTGTAAAGCTTTGTGAAACAGGCACCGTTAGTTTCCGTAACGGAATAATTGGAGGTTAGGCCTTCCCCAATGTCTGCCTGCTGAGCCGCTTGTATATATTTTGATGCAAAATTGTGCAATGAAGCGCTGCATTTGCACTAGGAGAGTGCAGGGAAAGAGTTTTTTTTTCTTTTTTAAAGCTCATTCAAACTGAGACACTCATTTGCATTTTTAAAACAAGTGCAATGTAGCCGTGACACGAAAGGCAAATTGCTGCACAGCTTTGTAATTTTATACTTTGTGAATTTATTATGCTACTTGTTGTCTATATATAAGTTACTCTGCTATATGTGTAGTTTAAGCTATGTTGGACATCTATCCATACGTCCATTTTCAACATTTTCTGACTATTAAATAGGAACAAGTTCCATCATGTTAAGTGGCCCACGAATTTTGCATCGACTTTGTGTCATTACTAAAATTACAAATGTCTTCACTTTTAAAAAAGAGACATTGCTAGCAATTTTTATTACCGTGGATTATTTTAAAATATTCAAACAATTTTTACTAGTCTCTGATTTCAAACTAGTTATTCATCAGATTTTGTAGCGTATACTGAATGTATATAGAAGACGTTGACAGTCATAATGGCCCTCCGAGGGAAACTACGATGTGGTCCGTGACAAAAATGAGACAAAACTCTTGTCTCATAGGTCAAGAATGTTGGATAACAGACAGCACAAACTCAGCTGATTCCAGCCTAATGTCCGGGGGGACTTTATCCACAAAGGAGCACTTATCAGGCTCATTTGTATTAGCCCTGCTTCGGCCCGTAAGTCATCAGGCGGAAAAGGAGGAGAGAGTCACGCCAGCACAGGCAGGGTGATTATAGTTTTAATATATGAACCCATATTGGGCCATATCCAGAGACCAGTCAGATCAAGCCGTATTTGACTTAACTGTTCTCTAAGTGCCACTTATTAAAGTTATTCTATGTGGAACATGCACGTTGCTGATTTTAAAGTCCTCAAGTACGGATCTGTTTCACTTTTCCATTAAAAAAAAAAAAAAAAAAAAACGCTTTAACCCGATAACCTTAAATATTACCTCTTGCAAATAATCAAGTCATTCATTTTAGCTCCTGAGTCTTATGAGGAATCACAAGTTGCCTTACACTGCTCCATTCTTTGTACCACGCACAAAGACATACACGCGGTTAAAAAAAATAAAAAATGTTGGGGGAAGGATCTAGTCTTGTGATGTCAGGGAAGAGTGCATACTGTGATATCTCCAATGTAATTAAACAGAACTAAAGGTCTGCTGTGACTGGGATGCTTTGGCAACACTCGGCTAATGGTAAAGCTAATTAAAGTGTGTTTTATCCTCCTAATGAAACTCATCTACTCGCCCACAAGTTCAACAGAATGACTTTAAAGGCCCCATGGGGAGATTCAACACCATGATACTATTTCTTACCTTTCCATGTTCCCTGTGAGAAAAAAAAAAAAACATCTACAAGGTTGAAAATGGGCTTACAACTGTGTTCATTGCTTAGGGTACACTTTTCTACACACTATGTATTTGTGCTCAGATATCAGTTATTAATAGTCCCGTTATCAACTCTTGCTATTCCAAGATTTCAACAAACAGGCTGGAATAAGCACAGTGCATTTTTTTCTCCCTATTTAATATTCCCTTTCAAGTGGCCCATATCACTTTGTTTACATTTGCTGAATGCCTGAAACATTTTCAGTCTTGTCAAATCCAAGAAAACAACAAAGAGCTGGGACAGAATGTAAGCAAAAAAAAATGTGAAACAATGAATACAAAGATGAAAGGGAGTGTTTTGATTCGCCTTGATCAAATCTTTTTCCTCATAGGTAATATCAGCTATAGTCAACTCCTTGCCGCATTTCTTCCCGTTAATAGTCAATGTGCCTCGAATCTATTAAGACCATATTTCAAAGTAGGCTGTTGTGAGGAGAGCCTCTCCGGTGTCAAACTTAAGGCCCCGGGGGCCCGATACGGCCCGCCATATCAATTTATGTGGCCTGCAAAGACAGATTTTGCATCAACTTTGTGTCATTACTAAAATTCCAAACGGTCTTCACTTTAAAAAAAAAAAAAAATTGCAATATTGGTTGCAATTTTGATTACCATTCATTGCAGTTTTCAAAACTACTTAATTTTATAGCCTATACTTTATATAGAAGACAATCATAACGGCCCTCCGAGGGAAACTATGAGTATGATACGGCTCGTGACAAAAATGAGTGTTCAACATTATGTATCGACATATTTCAATATCAGGGTGACGGGGTGTATGAACATAAAAAATAAAAAAATCTTCATACAGGTAAGTGTTAAATGTCCATGTGGTTGTATTTGCAGAGCACATTATAGAGAAAGCTTTTGATGCCGGTGACAGGAGCCAGACAGACACACTGGCAGGCTGCCATTTAATACAATGCAGCATCAATAAACAAATCCTACCTCTTTTTCGTAAGGCAATAAAGCAGCTAGCAGATTGCTTGCCAAATTTTACATATATGGGAGATAACTCTGCAGGTATTTGGACTCTTTTGATGGAGGCTGAAAATTGTGCCCGTGAAGTTAAAGCAACAATATTGTCTTTGTCGATGATGATGAAGTTTAACACGGCTAACTGCTATGTTATTTCTTCAGCTCCGTGGTGATGCTGTTCATCTGGAAGTCGGCTAAAGACAGTGATTTATGCCTGAGGTTTCATACAGAGTAGCCTCATTACACGCGGCCATTTTGAGAATCAGCAGATAATTACAGTATACATCATAGACCTCACGGGGCCCACAAGATTCAGTCCATTCCACTGACTTGCCGTATAATCTAGGGCACATGGCCTAAGAAATGCAACGAAAATGGTGTGTGATGGTATTTGCTCAGGAATTTCTTTTCGAAATCTCATTAAACGATGCAGAATTTCCATGTTTAATTGCTCCGCCGTGACAAGTTGTCGTGAAACCGCTTCATGATTTATCTTGATTCTGCTCCTTTGAGAACGCTATAATAGGTTTGAATTAAATGACGACTTCTGTGTTTTAAAGTGTTTTGCATTCCTCTTGAGGTAATTTCATGTCATAGCTCGGTGGAATGTAACAGCTGTTGAATGTATTTAGCAAATTACTATCTGCACCTTTGACAAATGCTTTTTAAAAAAATATATGGTGTCATGCTAATTCAACCCACCATTTTCTAACTTTAATTTTCTAATCTTTATTAAAGGGAACATTAACACGCGCCCGAACTGAACTGAACCCCGAATATCTGGACCTACGTCCCCGAGCTGAGCTCAACCCTGAATATTGGACCCCTTGCACGCCCTTAGTGAGTACAAATGGTCCCATTTGCCATTAATCACCTTACATTCATGCATCTCATTAAATTTGATAAATTAAATCCAATCATAAGGGAATTTTTCCTAAGTTGAACTGACTTGTTCCAAATTCAGCAAAGTGTTTGCTTCTCATTCTAATCATTCAAGCATGCCTAGTCCTGTTTACAAGCTCCCCATTTCCTCTTCCCATACCGTGTATATTCCTCATTCATTAGAAATTGCCTTACATTGTAGTTACAACATCATTAGGTTCATTGCCTAACGCGATGAAAACATATTGCCATTTTTACTTGAGTAATAAGCATTAGACTCATTAACGCCATACTTGGAAAACAGCATGATAGTCATTTGGGGGTTTGTGGAGATTGCTCGTGTTGTTGTGCACACACACAGAAAAATCTTGGTGTCAGTTTCTCTTCCTCTTCCATTATCTATACAGCACGTAAACAAAGTGAAGTTTCCTTGCGAGCAAGGTCTTACCACATCCGCATCACATTATGAACTGTGTTATCAATTTGTGCCTCAGCGAACGTCTTTGAAAAATTTGATTTTCTTGATGTACCTGAGCAATGATTTCCCACTGTGATTATAATCCCAGTACTATAGTAGAATATTCTATGAAGACAACACCCGCAAATAGCTTGTTTGTAAGGTCCGCAAGGATAATAGGGAAGTGCAGGCTGACAACAACATAATGATGTCTATAGGGTCCATATTAACCATTATTTCGTCTACTTCGGACACACACCCTCACCATGTGCCAACATAGTAACGACTAGCTAGATAGGACGAGCTGGGACAAATCTTTTATGTGAAAAAACGTAATGTTGCAAAATGTCCAAAAATCCACATTTAGGCACAGCTAAAAAAATGAATTGAAATGTGTCCAAACAAGGTGGTTATGTTATTTTTATCCAAACTTCAAATGTGTTGCTGCATCTAGAAAGCATTATCTTGCAGCATATTTACTGTATATTCTCATTAGTCATCAACACATTAAACATTTATCACCTGGGTTCTTGTGGGTTGAATATCAACACGTGGGGATGGCTTGCAAGGCAGCGGTACACATCTACTGTAAATATTGCCTATGGAAGTCCCCCCCCCACCCTCCTGAAATTCCCAATAGGCTGGCTACAAGCCCTCAGGTAGCATCTTTTGCTGCACTGATTAGACCGTCGTGGCTCCAGTCGGCACAAGAGGTCAAACGCCTGCACGTATATACAATTCAGCAGCACAACATTCCCAGTCTGCTAGGATATTTTATCCCTCTGTGGTTGTGGAGCACATGATGCTTTTTTGATTTAAGACTTCTGGTCCTTCCCACATAACAAAACCTCCAAAGGCCGTACTTGTTTCTTTTTTTTTTTTTAATGCAACTTGGATGTCACCATTTTTCTACCACAGTAATGAGCACATATCACAGATATAGCTAGAACTTATTATTAAATATAATTGTATCGTAAAATATTAAAATAAATCAATATTTATAAAAATATGTTATATTAAATTAAATATTAAATATTTTGATGATTCCAATACTGTAGGTCAATTTTTATTCGATGTAAAATTGCTCTTTTTGTTCTTTGATATAGCTAATTTTCATTAAAATAAGTTTAGTTCCCCCAAAGTAAACACAAACAGCATCCAGAGGCTTGAATAGAAGCCTCTCTAAAGTCCTGTGTAGTCTTGACAAAACATTTCCTTTGCATTTTTTAATTCAAAAACATCAGCCTGTGCCCAACTCTAAATTATTCTTTGCAGAATAATATGCCTCCCTTCACTATGTGATTTGTCTTCTGTAAATCAGACATTTTTTTCTTTGTTTTGATAAAAGCAGCATATTGTATTTGCTGCCACAATTTTTTTTGTTTTCCATTGCCAACAGAGGCTTTTTTTTTCTTTTAACCAAAGGCGTGCAGCAATGATCCTTGCGCTACAGTAAATACGCACAGAAACCAATTTGCACATTCCCTGTTACATTGGCACCAGATTGATATCATTACACTTCACTCAACTTTCTGTGACCGATTCTACGATTGGAGCAAATCATTTCTCAAATATGAATTCCGATATGTAGCATCAACTGTGATTTAGGGCGATATAAATTAACTTGACAAACCCCCCAAAATTCATCATAAATTACAATTTGGTGAATTTTGGTAAATCCAAGCATTTTTCTCTCGCCAGTGGATTCGCGGGCCCCAACTTTTTTTTTTTTTTTTTAAAAACAGCCGAGCATTCATCATATCCATTGGCACAGACTGAGGAATGTTCATTGAAAAGCATTCAAGCAAAACAAAGACACCTGACCTTTACACAGTGAAATAAATGCATAGTTAACGAATGAACACTTACAAAAACATCACACAGAGTAATAAAAAACCAGAGACAGCCTTCAACTATTCAAATGCAAAAGACTGGAATAAGATGCAATGGGTTTGTATGACACACTACATTCTCGTCTTAATGTTTGACTTTCTCTGAAGGTCAGTTTGGCCATTAGCTAGATCAGCCCATTATTGCACGCCCTTTCTCTCCACCGCAATTCTTCTCACTTCTCCTCGCCATGACCTAAACACAGTGATTGTGGGTCTAAATTTATCTTCAAAGGTAAGATGCCAACTCTGTAACTAATTGCTGATCACATTAACTTCACCGGTCGGAGACATCTGTCAAAATAACACGTACCCGTTTGTCCTCTACCCCCTCGTGTGTCTTTCTTCTTTTTATCCTCAACTTGATCCTCCCATCCCGGTTTTATTAACAACAGGGCTGCTGGCTCGTGATAACTGGTCACTCCTCCAGGCGTTGAAAAGCAAGGACACTCTATTATCCTTGCTAGATGGATGGGGTGAAATATTGCCTGCAAGTGGCGGAGCTCACTGCAAGAACTCCTACAGCCCTAAAACCCTCTTTGTCTCTGACAAGGAGAAAAATTAGTGACAGTGCCAGGTTTCTGGATAGGGATGCACTTCTTTGAATATGAGGCGTGGAGAAAAGTGTGTCAGGAAATCCAGAAAATGCACATGATTGTTTGGTTTGAGCATTTGTGGGGAAAAATAAACTGCTGCATTGCCTTTGATACCTACTGTTTTAAATCCCTAATTCCCTTCCCTCCCAACAATTCCAAAGTGGTACATATGTAGGAAAAAAAGGAGACAAATCACGTTTGTCTCTGGGGTGTATGCGTCTTAAGAAATAGCAGTTGGTTTTTATTATGCACCTCTTACCGCCCTTTGTCGTTTCTCTTTCACGGGAAACAATGCTATATGTGCTAGCTTGGTTGCTGTATATCTGAGAGCTCGCTATTGGAAATCAAAGTCTTAAGAGTCAATTTTTTTTAGATCAATGAAACCCTGAATGTCACATTTGACTGGACTATCCATACTTGAATAACCGCGGAGAATTGTCACAGCATCGTGATCCATCAGGATGTTAAGGTCGAGAATATAAAAAAACAGAGCCGCGGCTGTAAATGTGAACTAAACCCGACTGTGTTGTGAAATATATTATTTCAGTTTGAAGTAATCCACCAATTTGAAAGAGGTGAGCTCTTGTATCAGACCACCTTAACCTTGAGCATGAAAATAAAAAGCAGGGTTAAAGTTGGCGTGCCTTTCCTGCCCTGGCGTATTTTCTGGATGTGTCCTGCTTATACCCCGGGGTCTTAGAAAATACGTTTTATTACGAGCCAGAAAAGTTGTAACTTGCTAAATGGTCTTTTATATGAACCTTATTATACAGTCCAGTAATTGGAGGGAAACATTTTGGTCTATAAGACTTACATTCCTGTTGTAGGGTCAGATTTTTTTGTCCTGATTTCTGCATTGCGGCTTTAATTTATTCTGTGACTATGTTCACAATATTATCATGCTGCAAATAATCACAGTCACACGTTTACCTTTTGACATGCTGGTAAGCAGAAAGTTTGTAATTTGTCTCACACATACACTCCAAAGCATTTCTGATTCTTACTTCTAAGAATTGCAATCTGAATATAAAATAGGTTGAGCAACACCCGGCGACACAAACGTGACCGAGAGATCGAAGCGATTCCGTATTACGCTGACGTCAATCCTCACGTTGACGCTTCTCAGTTGTTTGCTACTCACAAATAGATTTTCAAACACCGGAGGAAACATCAAAACATACCTTCCGGGTTAATTCAATTAAATCAAACCTTTCAATGACAGGTTTACCTAACTGTATTAATTTGATGACCACTTGAGCGACCTCTCTATTCTAAAATAGTTACCATGTGCACTCAAGAACGTTTATAGAGAGAAGAGAGAGCCATTGTAATGTGACACAATTGCCTCACTTAGTGTCTTTCCCTCACCAATCGTCAGTCTGGTGACTTGGAACTATTTCTGCTTCATCCTATCACTTATTTAAGCATTTAAAAGCAAACACATGAGTCCATTAAACTTCTTAAGAGGTTCTAAATAGTTCTGGAATAAGCATATAGCTACACTATTATTGTTAAATAATTCCTGATCGGAAAAGAAGCTTAGTATGAGAATAATTTGAATAAATCATTTTAATGATGTCCTCAAACTACAAATACATTTTGTCAGTAGCAGTGGAGAAGATCAAATTCAAGTTCACGTTTAGAGGTGCTCATTTGAATAGGCAACATTCAAAGTCAATAATTTAACCAGTCTTAATTAACATATTTTCTTGTCTGGAGCATTTAAACAAAAGATTTCCACCTTTGAGCTGGTTCTCAATAAATATCCCTCTCAGAAGAATGTAGATCTCCATCTCATAAATGTTCAAGAAGTTTATTGGTACCGCAAGGACTAATAAAAGTCATCCATGAATCTCATTTGAATCACGAACCACTTTGTGTGGCATCTTCGTATCAACTCGTTTGCAATGTTTATAAAGAGGCACGCGTGTTCAGTCATTTGTTGCAATAAACTTGTTGGCTTCCAGAACATCCTACAGGTTGTCCGTGCGGTTCGGTTTGCTACGTCTGACATAACCCGATCTGCACACCTCGTTATCATAAAGGCACCTGGCTGGAATAGTAAGCAAGGCTTTATTTGCTAACTAAAAAAAAATCTTTTTTCAGTTTTTCTGCAACGCTCCTCATTAGACAGACTCCAAATTGGAGCCATGAAGTTCTGACGCTGTCTTTATTATTAGTACGCTTGTGAGCTAAAGCATATGGTTGCTTTTCTCACTCTGTATTTTGTATCACACTTAGTGGATCTCTCAAGTGAAAATATATCTTGTAAATTTGGCACAGAGAAGCGTCTTAATGTCAATAATAATAATAATAATAATAATAATAATAATAATAATTGTCACAGCCAAGTTTGGAAGATAGGTAAATAAATAAATACATAAAAATAAAATAAAAAAACTGAATAAATAAAGTTGTATTGTACTGGCATAGGTACTATACATATAAATAGATGGAAATATGTATATATTTTGCAATATTTTGGGGAGAAAATAAGAGCAATGTCCCATGGCACCCTTGCTAATCTCTTGCAACAAACCGGGCGCCGCAGCATACTGGCTGCCCTTAGAAACGTAATCACGTTAGACTGTAATGAATTTCACGACATGGCAGCTGCTAGATCCAGCCGGGGCTCAATTAATTTTGCCCCGGCTAGTTTACTGTGGAATAAAAAGGACCACTCAAATGTATCCGGACATTATAGATTTTTTTTCCCCCTTCTCTTGTTTGCACAAGCAGATGTGTAAGTGGCTGATGAGCATGAGTCAAGCACAGAAAGCAAACAACATTTATCCTCATTTTCCCAATTATTCCATACTAAGGCCCACGCTGTTTCTGCTGACATATTTTTTTTAGCTCAAGCTTTGGTTCTTGACACACATACCCCCTGGGCTTCCTGTAAGAGAAGACTTGATTTGGCTAATTGGTACCCAAGCTGTTAATTGGGACAGTGGAAAGAAAGAAATGGAGTATCTCAAGATACACTCCAGGGAAATATGTTTGTTCAACCTCATTTTCTACCTTTACACATTGTTTGTTTTTGTTCCATTTACTGGCAGTGAAGACATAACTTTAGTGTCATAACAAAATGCCCCGCAGAGAAATGCATGATAGAAAATAAATATACTGGCCCTAAGTAAAGAAAATATACTCATTGGCTGTCAAAGTGCCTCATTGGAAGTGTTGTTAGTTTTAATGCATCAACTTTGATTGTTCAAAACATCACCATCATTCTAATTTGAAAAAAATATATAGATATTGGCGTCAGTGATATAAATTCAGATGCCTGCAAATTGTATTGTGATATGCAGTTATGTCACAGCTAACAAAACTAAGTCCCTTTCTAAAACTGCCAAATTGAACAAATAGTCAAGTAAGCAATCAATATATCTCCTCTGAAGATAATATTTGGAGGAAGCAGATCTCTAAAGGTATTCCGCGGCCGCCCACATTATTTTTATTATTTTTTTTGGGGGTGAGATTAGCAAAGAGCCACCAACTTCCCGCTGCTGAGCAAAATCCTCATGCTATGAACCCTGGGAAATGCAAGTACCAAGTGTGTGAACATCATCAAACGCTATCCCGAGACAAAATCTGTGTGCCCGGGCAACAGATGTTAGGACAGCTTTTGATGTGTTGCCCGGTACTGAAAAACCAACAGAGCTCAAATCTGGATGCTTAAAAAAAAAAAAGATATGCAGCCAGTGGTGCAGTCAATTTATGTGTCCTTTTTTTTTTATTTGGGTGGAATAATGTTTTAATTTTGGGGATATGCCTATCGAGAAATCTAATTGTTTTGCTAGAACACAATAAAAGCATGAAAGAGTCAATGAATACTATTATGTGAAGTTGTTCATTATTTATTTTGGTAGATTTTGACTCATTATCATTATTTCAACACTTAGATTAGCATTTTTTGTTGCCCTTTTGGCCTGTACACACACGTTATTGGATTAAATGAAATTTGCATCGGCAAACAAGCTCATAGTTGAATAACACTCATTAGCGAGCATCCAAACAAAATGAAATATGGAGGCTTAAAAAAAAAAAAAAAAAAAACATGAGGCAAATGGGAAATTTCATAAATAAATGGACTGGTGAAAATGTTGAAATAAAAAAGGGAAGTCTCCTGTGGTCAGCCTCCGTTAGACCTCTTGGTCTATGAAGGCATCATTAAGTGACTTTATCAACATATTGACTTTAAACCCGGTACCTGTGGGGCTTGACTCGAGTAGTTCAGGCAGAAGCGTACGAGTCTTGGTTGGATGAAATAAGACTTTGAAGCGGATTTTCCATTTGAATGATACTTCTGGGATTTGGAGTCATGGCCGTTTTTGTCTTTGAGCCTCTGCACTTGTGTGGGTAGAGTTAGAGTTACTGAATCGATTGTAAAAATGTTCATGTTGTTACTTTTTAGTTTTCCAACGGATATTTACTGCAATTCTGAACTGCACATCACAGTATCAGACTATCAAAGACATTGTCGAGACAAAAGTTATATATTTGGACTGGAAAATGTTAACACTCGCTACTTATAATTGAAATATCATAAACATGGTACCTGTAAAAAAAATTTTTTCTTGCCATGTTCAAGAATACAAGCAAGCCTATTATTGTTTCAATAATTTGTGTAATTGTTCCAAAAATTGGTTCCGCAAATACCTAAAATGGGAATATTTACCAATAGATGAAAAAAAAGAAATCATATGGATTGTCCTTATCCCAGTATATATTGTCATAACCTACTTTAGTTATGAAATAACCCGTTCGGCATGATTGACCTATATTTCAAGTGGAGGAAAAAAGCCTTTTGTTTTGAATTCATCTGCTAAGCCATGCTATCAGCCACATGTTGTATGCTGAAGCAAATATACGCAGTAGCAAACACAATAGCAGTTTTAGAATAATCTTACTCAGAAACATTTTGCTGGTGCATAAATAGTAGTCAATAAAGTCATTGATAATATTAGGCTTCAAGAAAGATCTGGAACTTTATGAATTCTTGTTATTGTGATCAAGATGATATTTAAATGCTTTTGTTGGTAAAATGTCATCTCGTGGAATTCTTTAGTTTGTGTACTATCCCGTAGAATTTTCAAGGGGCTGAATATCAAATGTGTTTTCTAGCAACCCTTGGATCATTTCATAATAGCTGTTGTAACCTTGAGCGGGTCCAAACACTTAAATCCCCACAGATTGTATTCTGATTGGATTAAAAATTTAATCTGCGATACTTCCAGGGCAGCGCAAGCACTATGCACGTTTCAAAATGATATAAGGAAAATTCTTGCTGCATTGGGAATAGAGACTCAATATTATTTGAATAGATTATACAACAACCAAACAATTAACCATTTTTTTTAATGATCTAAAAACCCAATTAAAGAACATTCAATAAACTGACATGAATAACGTGTGCAAAGTTAAAGCTAAGAAAAAAGACGTTGAGTCCTAAAATGTCACTTTATGAAACACCCGTGCACGTACTGATATATCTGATTGCTCTAACAGATGATGCTCCCATTTTCCTTCGTCTCCTCGACAGTTTTGACACCTATCGGAGCTGTTCTTTAGCACTCAATTATGAAACTTTTTAAAAATAAACGTTTTGATCTGAGATATGGCACCTATTAGGGCTTGTCTCTGACAGTAACTCACAGCTTTACTTTCTGTGTAAAAAAGGGTTAGAGGGAGGAAAAAAACAGATAAAGCAAGTATAATGGAAGGATTTTTTTCCAAATTGCAAAGATTACAAGTATAATGGAAGGATTTGATTAGTTCGGGCAATATATTTTTGAAGTATCTCTGTATGCAAGTGAATAACCTATTTGATTGCCTCTCATTAATACGGCTTGAAAAGAAATACTTAAAACAGAATGGAGACAGTAGGAGCAATATGTTAGACTTTGGCTGCTGCATATGTATGAACATTTCAAAGGGTTACTATATACATAAATCCAGTCTGAGCGGAATGGGGGGGGGGGGGACCAATTGAAAAAGCTTTGTAATATTAGACATTGTTGTCCTCTGAATGTAAGTCCAACATTTCAAATGCAGTCACTGTGTCATTTCTTTCTAGTTTGAATTCCTAAAGACTCGGAAGGGACAAACAAAATACATTAGAAGCTTTGCAGCAGTTTTTTCGAGGCTTACTTGCCTTATCTTTATTCAAGGTGAAGCACTCTGGTGCAGCCTCCTCCCTTGCATTCCTTTTTTTTTTTGTGATTATGTGAATGGCTTTCATGGCTGAATGACTTTGTCTAAGACAGACAAGTTATTTCAAAGCTCTCAAAATACTCCACCATAGCTTGAAGGTATTTGCTATAGGACCACAAAAAAAGGTCATTTCACAGCAAAGGTGGCTACGTTATATATCATCCGAGGCCCATAAGTGATTAATAACTACATTGTGTAAGATAATGTAGTCCAACAAATCAATACTTGATCAAAATGCTAAACTGGATGCAAGCCAAAAGGTTGGAACCAAATGCAGGTAGGCAAGGGAGCATCAACTCAAAACAAACTTTCAAGTGTAAGAAGCTTGATTACAAATTACAGTGATCAAATGCAATTAGACAAAAAAACTGCCTCGACTTTGTGCTGGAGCAATTTATCCAATTATCCGAGTTAAATGTTTTCATTTTACTCCTCAGTCAAGAAACTAAATGACCTGCCACAGCTAGAATATTTTATATACTACTGTTTCCCCAATTACTGTACACTGAATTGAGCCACATAATCACTGCCTGGATTATGTTCTCGTAAACTGGATTTTTCAGATTGAATTTGATAGATTTATTGACTTGGCTGTCACCAAAACGGAGGTGGTCTGCGTTAAATCATTCCAATTTCCACCCGACGGATTTTCCATGAGTCACTAGGGCTCGATGGGCCAAGCATGACTTGCACGTGCGTGCTGTATTGAAGATTGTGGGAAATTGAGAATCCAATTTTGAAACGTCAGTTCAGGACAAACTAGCAGATGTTGTTCCAATGCGTGTCTTTTTGTGTTGAACATTTGGTTGCTTGTTTCCTCTATTGAGCTGCGACTGGAAATTACAGAATCAAAGGCAGGCAGGACCTTTGCTCAAAAAAAGGATAGGAAAGACTAAAATAGCAGCTAAAGTTGCCATTTTATTGGCAGCTTTCAAGACTTCCTTGCAACTCCTTGAAAGTGAATGTTTGATGCTTTCAGGCACCGTTGACCTTTTCCAAGACTGTCATCTTTACGTTATTTGGCACAAGTGCTGTCATTCACAATTTTACAGAACATGGCTGCTCCTCAGTGTGCATTAAGTTCCACCCAAATTTCAGTAGTATTAAAAAAAATATTAAGTTCAAGCATGACTTTTCTCTCCTACTCTTTTTTTGATGCTAATGTGTACCTCTGCCGTGCCACACTGCCCCCAAAAGGCTGAGGTAGGAACAGCAGGCATGCATTTTTTTATTTACCGTAATGTCTGGACTATAAGCCGCAACTGAATATGAACCGCGGGTGTTGTAATGTTTAATTTCCATATATAAGACAATATGGACAAATCATACAATATCATGAAAATCCATAGATAAGCCGCACTGGACTATAAGCCGCAGGGTTAAAAAAGTAGCGGCTTATAGTTCGGAAAACACGGAATTTTATTGGACTTGCTAATTTAATTGCTTGTTGTTCTTAGTGAATAAATATGAAATTTTAAATCAGTGAATAATCATGTTCTTTGATTGTGGTTTCAATTCCCATAAATGATTTTTTCTTCGACACTCGTACCTATATTGATCACTAGATTTATTTTAATGAGGCCCTTGTTATGAAGTTACCTTTTTTGTTTTCTCTTTAGATTGTCTTTTTATTGTCTTCTTTTTGTCTTTAAACATTTTGTAACTATAATCATAACAGCCAGTTCAGATCGTCTTCAAGGCAAAAACAATCTACTCCTTATCATTTTCTGTGTATCCGACTCGTGTTCTTAGCTCTATTGGAGTGTTTGTCTTCTCTTTATGTGCCAAAACTTTGTTTCCTTGTTTGTTTCTTAGTTCGTCTTCCTTGCTTCTCTCTGTGCACTTGCTCCATGCCTGATGGATGCAGCTCTAATAACCACAGAAGGATGCTCTCATCTTTTTTATCTTCCCGTTGACTTATATATACCTCTGGGAGCTGTAAGGGCTACCAAGTGAGGATCAAATGCAATAAAGTATTCTTCGAGAGTTTGTAGTTCCTACCATCTTCAGTGAGAGGGAACCGTGCGTAGGGAAAAAGGGTCGTGATAAATTGCTCTTGTATTCCTCACGAATCACTCAGGACTTTGAAGCTCGTCACAGTTTTGGATTACTCTTGTTTGCCTTCAAACCGCAATGCGCATGGATTACTGTACAGAGAAAACAACGATTTTAAATGACAGTGGCATCATCATGTAACGAGATACCCACTGTCGTTTGAACACTGGCTAGTTGAAAATAGCGGTCTCATGTGATCGCTTCTAAGTCTTCACTAGCTTTACTCAAAGTCATGTAAACATGTTCCACTGATACTTTCTTTTTCTATTCTGTTCTGGTAGCGCTCCTTGTCGTTACACGATGCAAGCTTTGCATCCAGTCCACTTTTTTTTATTGAAAAATATTTGACATTATGTGGAATATAGTGGAGAAACAATGTATACCAAAAGTGTTATAACCCCAATTTTGGCCTTCGTCCTCTGGCTCCCAATACATTTTAGAGTTCATTTTAAGATACTTGTATTAGTTTTCAAATCGCTAAATAGTCTCGCCTCCAGCTCTTCCACCCCTACGCAACTGCCGGAAGTGCCGAGGACTAAGCAGAGTCTGCTGTCGGTCCTTCCCACTGTAACGACTTCCACTTAAATCTCAAGGAAGCCTCCTCCGTCTAATTTAAAAACTCGTTTGAAGACCAATTTTATTCTTTGGCTTTCGACTGACTTTTGAATTGTTCTTCTATGGTATATTAGTCGATTGTGGTTATACTATTTTACAGTCTACTGTCTTTGTGATTGTCCCATTGTCATATGTAAAGGGTTTTGTTACAGTTTCAGCTGTTGTGAAATACGCTATTTAAATAAAGTTGCATTGTATTGTCTTGTATTGTATTTGTTTACCAGCAGCCTTTTCTTGGAGCCTAGTCAGAAGGCTTTAGGTTCTTGCGCTGTAATTCTTACATTTCAATGAATAATGGAAGAGACTTTCAGAGCGAAGGTGCATCATGCACTTCTGAAGCCCATGGTTCCCAATTAGGAGTGTGGATTGGTGCCAGAGCACATGTTTTTTTTTCCACTGTATTTGCTGGCACTTTTTAGACATACCCTCCTGAAGAATTAATGAGACTAGCAAACAAAGCAGTACTTGCCAGAGATATTTCATGCTGCCTTCACAACTTTGCCACTGCGCACCGAAAGATTGTCACATTGCATGCCGGTACGTAGCTGCTTCTCTAAATGGCTGAGGGAGCAGCATTCATTTATATATCGGTAACATCTTTCGAACCGCTGTGTTACGTGATCGTTCCGACTGCGTCTAATAGTTTGCCATCAACACAAAAACACTGATTGCTCTTTTACTGACTTTTCATTTGAAACTAAATCAACTTTTATCCCTGAGGAACCTACTTTACTTTAAAAGACGTCAAGGCACTGAAGTCTTTTTCATTTTTGCTTACTAACAATACCAGAGCTCTTTAGCGAGGTGGAAAATGGTGAGATCAGACGACGCTTTGGTGGAATAAAGCTTAGCTTGTATAAAATAGACACTCATCAAATAAGGTAGGCAAGTCTAATCGGGGGCCGATTGTCCAAATATCCCCAAATGTATTATTAATATTCAGCAGTCCTTCAGCACTATTGACCAGAGTAGAAAATACACATGAAAATAAACCTATTTGTTATTTCATCAGTAGATGGTAGCAAAGCTGTACCCACGGGTGATTTCGGAAACGCTCTACCTCGTAGAAAACACATTACTCTCTCAGTTGTGTTTGGCTTCAGAGTAAATTTCCGAATCCACCCCTTGCTGCGTGACCCATGCGTAAGCCTTTCCAGACCATTTTTAAAATAGAGGCTGTAGCGAAGAAAAGGAAACTTGGCAGACAGACTTCCAGTCAAAACAAGGTTACTCGGACTAACACTGCAAAAAATTAAATCACACATTTTCACCTGAACAAATCTTGACTCTTTTTGCAAAAACCACCCCAGGCCACCCCCTACGTCCGCCCCTGCTGTCTACCAAAGAAATGAGCCACATCTTTGGCTTTCCACCCACATTGTTGTTTGAGAATATAGACTCCCATATGAGCTATCCTCAAATGCATTATAACAAGACTTGAGAAACCGGAGAAGAAATTCATTTGAAATGTTCGTGTTTCCCCATGCCAAGACGTTACTTTGACTATATCCACACTGCATTATTTGACATTTGTTTTTCTGTTGTTTTTCTTTGCATATTGAATGATACCACCTGTCGTCGGTTCCAATCCAACAATGCTTCCATTAAAAGCATTTGTGTGTTCATTTTCCTGGTGGATATAAAATATTCAAACCGTCAAATTATTTTTCAGGGATTGAAGGAAATATACTGAAAAACAACACTGCTGCAGAAAAATAGTGAGTTTGTATCTTTTTTTCCCAATAATTTAAAAATAAGGAGTGACAATTTATCTGTGTGTGTGTGTTGCCGATAAAATTCTGCAAAACAAATATAACACAATGACACAATGCTGCATGTGCGGTTATTAAGTGGCCAGTGACTCTCAGACATGCACAGTCAAACGCTTCATAAAACCAATAAGACAATTAATATGCTATTTGAGGCAGGCTGTATAATTTCTCTCTCGATCTAATAACATAGGAAATCGTTGAGCACATTGTAAAACATCCTCATTGTTTATCGAAGACAGTCTTTAAAGCTATAATGGTTTCAATTACGCTGTTGATGGAAAAAAAGCAAGTCAATTCATGACTGCATTTTTTTTTTTATCACCCTATAAACAATAACAAACTTCAGATTCATGTGAATGCTATTCAGTGTCCTTGGGCATCCTCACTTTTTTTTTTTTTCCCGCCTCTCACATTTTTTGGCTGTGCTGTACTGGTTCGGCAATAACGGCGAGGCAACTAACGGAGCCGCTTTTGTAGGTCGGGCAAATTACACGACATGTCATGTTGGTGGCGTCGCAGGTAGCAGGGCCCATGGGAGATTTACTGGCTTTAATTACATTTCTCTTGCTGGCCGTTGAGGAGAAAGGAATTAAATGGGACTGTTTTCTTAATCAGCTCTCACTCTGTGTGTAACCACCCTGGCTTTCCAAATGAAAAAGTGCATCCATGCGTAAACGCTGTGCTGCATCCAGTCATGCTTATGCGGTAAACAATAGCGCCTGCTCGCGTGTGTGTGTGCGAGTGTGCTAGCGGATTCCAGTTCGGAAGATGGACTCCTCTGAGTGGGCTTTGATTCATATAAAGAACTGGCTGGAAATGTGTTGTTGTTGATTACTGTCCTTGGAAAGTGAACATATGCTGGCGGTGATGTTGCAGAAAAATATTTTTCGGAGGAGAAACATCAACTCGGTCTGGGCACTAAAACTGCATGAATATGCAGCGAGGGGAATATTTATCAAATGTAGGGCCTTCTTCAAATGATCAACCAATCTTATTTCAGACATTTAGTATGTTTAGTTTAGTGGGGTTGTGGTTAGTACTTCTGTTTTACAAGCGAGAGATTCTGGGATTGAAATTTGGCTTAGGGGTTCCTGTGCGGGGTTTGCATGTTCTTAGCGTGCTGGCGTAGTTTTTCCCCTGGTATTGCCGGCTTCCTCTTATCCTCCCAAAATATTCATGATAGGTTCATTGCCAATGTGAGAGTGAATTCATGTTTATGTAGATGTGCCCTGTAATTGACCCTCGCCAGAAATCAATTGGGATAAACTTAATAGGCACAAGCGGCATGGATGGATTGATAAGTGACGTTTTACTAGTCAGCAAACATTTTTTTTTAATCAAAGGCATGTACTGTATTATATTAGTTTATTTATTAATATTTATAAATTAAGACTTAGGTTCGGCAATTGGTGGGGTTCTTTTTTCCACTGAAACGAAAAATGAAAATGTCAAAGCTAACAACAAACATTTTTCAAAACCCCCAAAAAAGAAAAAAGTAGAATTTTTAAAATACATTTAGACACACAAATCTGATTAAAATTTTGTGGTTAACCACTGTAATTAAAATGACTTTTCCCCAAAATATTAGACTGCTCTAATCACTTAGTACCGTTTCCATTGCTCATTTTTCCGTGCCAGTCTTACTCAGCTTCAGCATTCCTTTTTCCTCAGGATGCACTCGGAGATGGCCGCGCTACAGCGGAGAATTTACTGCCCCATCAGATGCTTCTAATGTATAAAGTAGAGCATAATGGCTATTGAACAGAAGAGAGTTATGATGCAAGGTATTTATACCCTTGGCCCTTGAGTCCGATAACGTGATATTGAGATTGAGCTGGCCGCCAAGCACAGGGTGAGTCGAGGAATACTGGGCATTCCACACTCACACACACGGTCAAAAAAGGGAACAAGGCTCCTATAAATAAAAGAAGGCTCATGCGGTGTAAGATAAGACAGTCCAGAGGTAAAGTACCATATTAATCCTGATGTATTATGACATGGTAATGTCAGAGGTCATGAAAGATGTGAAGGATGAAGATGTGACCTTTAATCCAAGGCTGTAGTTGAGGTTAAATTTGATGAGGTTTGACCTTGTCCCCCCCCTGGAGAAGAAAAGGTGTGAAAGCCAATAAAAGTTAAAACTCATGTGGGATTAGGCCAAGGATGGACTCTGGTGTGCGTTTCTTTGTGTGTACTACGCAAGTATGTGTGCGTATTTGCTTGCAGTGGAGGTGTGTTTGTAAACAGCAGAGAAACCTGAGAGGCTTATGATCCTCTGTTTGGTGTTGACACTAAGAGAGCGGTGCCACAGTGGGGATCAATAGCTGAAAGTGCTGGCTGAGAGAAACACACACACAGACACACACACACATTTTACATATGGGGAGCAGTGGTATGATAAATGGTCGCAAAAGGCGATTCAGGTCACCACTACTGTTGCAGCAGTCGACTGCCAAAGCTCCTACGCTGTGCTGCGTCCGAGATGTGTATCTGAGGTAGCGCTATTACAAAACATGCACAAACACAAGCCGGGCTTTGACCTTGCTTATAAAATGAATAGTGTACGTGTCACCTGATGCGGAGCAAGATATCAGTCTTACCGCATGACACCAAGCCCGACTGTCATACCTGGATGGATGATTTTACTCTTGCAACTTCTGCTCAATTATTTTTGCACTAAAGTGTAGGGCAAAATAAAGCCAAGAAAAATGATCGGAAGGTCCCACGCAAACCTTGTAGCCACGTTTCAGTACAAAATAGGCAATTTGGACTGTGAGAAGTATTTTTTCTGAATGTATGGATGGTAGGTATGCCGTGATAAATACAATGAGTGAAAGACCCGACAAATCAAACCAAAGTGGTGAATATAAATGCTGCTCGTGTTATTATGATCGCACCAGCGTGTGCTTTTCCCATTATCACTGTGGATCATTTCATATGCACGCATGCTTGCCCCGTGTGGGTGTGCTGTGTAGTTTGAAATTGTAGTCAGGATCAACCAGGCGCTTCCCAATCCCTATCATCCAACACAGAGGAAGTCAGTCTCCAATAATTCTCCGTCGTTACCTTTTCCGGTTTAGATTGCCTTTCACGTGTTCTGGCTTGCATCGCAGTTTGCTTTATCCTTCCTTCCACTACATGACCTCCTGCTTTTTTCGTAAACCCCTGGCACTATTTAATCTGAGATGGTTGACCAAGTAGGACTGCTTTCAAATTTGCTCCTGGTATTTTCAAACACCAGCTTGCCACGATTTATGTATCTGTCCTCTCCGTCTTTCGAACAAAAGAGAACTGTTTTTCCAAAATTCTAAAAATGACATGTACAGAAGTGAAATACTCTGTCATGCAGATTTGTGTGTTGTGTTAAGAATGCAAATTAAACACAAACTAAACTAATGTCCATTTTCTTCCTGAATATCTACTTGAAGAACTCGATCAATATTTAGCTACTTTGCATAATCTGCTCAACTTGGGAGCATTTTCCTACTTTTAACTTCCACTTGTGTTCCGTCCAAACTCCTCCTCCCTCATCAAACTGGAAATGTGTTCCTGAGCAAAGAATTGAAGAGCTAGCTTGACCCCAGAGGCCGTTCATGAGATGTGTGCCACTCTGGAAACAACAAAACAACTTGAGCCTGTCAGCATCTTGACCCATGCGCGCATCTCAGTGTTGGCGGACATGATAACTCCTACGACTGTCACACTCGGTCAGATCCAACAATCTTACTTTTGCGTAATGATGAGTTGGAGTATGCGGCGTGTCCATCCCCCATCTATAAAAATAACTGTGTACAGCGTGCAATTGGCTAACTGAGATGATCGGAACGGCGCCATTAGCTGCCGTTCCTGACTCGCCAAGATTTCGGCAGCCGATTTGCTGAAAGATTTAAGACGATATCCTGCGTGTTGTCACGACCTGCTGCGAAGCCTGAAGAAGACAAGCCTATCTCGCCTCCCGTAAGCTCCCCCTTACACAGAAATCAATAACTTGTCTTCCTTCACAATGCCGACACAAGTTCAATTAAAAATCTATAACAACGTGGAAGAAGCGGAAACAAAAACACTGAAATCATTTTGGAGTACACGTGGCTGATCTTGCTCATCCACTCATAAATGTCTTATTTCTAAAAAGTGTTGAATGGCCAATGCAATATCACAGAAAGCAAGAAAATTCACTTTTTTTTTTTTTAAACGGAATGTCACCCGCAGAGTAGAATAGACTTTCCAAAACAAGACACAGTGGGGCGGTTTTAATTCAATTTTCCCGGTGTGGGTTTCAGAAGATGAATTGGTGCAGCAATGACAATGTCTTGCGGTAATATCGTATGTGGATGTTTTTATTTTTCTGCATGAGCACATATTGCTCCAATTTCAAGACACAATTAATCACATTTAGTCAAATGATCCTCATTTGAAATGATTTTCAAATATCTTTTTGCATTTTGTAATCACAATCTTTATCGCTACTTCTGCATTTTCTTCCATTCATCATGGTGAAGATCGTAATAAAGGATGGACATAAAGTCCATGAAGATCAATTACTAAATGAGAGTGTTGGCTATTTAAATAAAAAATGGACTATAGCTTTCGTGTAACCCATTCATGGCATGCCATGAAAATCCATCTTTATGAGACACTTGAAAATGTCTTTAGATCACGGAATAAGAGCCCGTTATAAATAATTGCCACCATTTTAACACATTTATTATTGGTGTGGAAATAACCTGTGTACAAATGAAGATGATGCAATGTAAAAATAATGAACTTGAGCGGCTAATGTGAGTGCTTCAGACAGGACACATTTTAAAAGTAAAAAAAAAATTAAAAATCCACAGCTGTGTGTCTCTTGATCTGTGAGTGGCACAGGCGAAGGGACTTGGTGCCAGTGCACAACTGCACCCCCCCTGCCGCCCCGGCACATACACACTCTCAAACTAGCACATGTCTCCCGGGGGCACACGGGAGATTGCTCGAAATTGACAATCGGCAGTGCTCATTACCGTACGTCCTGGATTTATTTTGGAGTTAATTTCCTAATGACTTGATTATATATTGGAAATTATTTGTTAAATGTTTCCCCACTCACAGTGGTTTGCACAAGTCATTAATTACTTGGATAGTCCCACGATAAGTAATGATCGGGTGCCCCCACTCCCCCTCCTGCTGATTTTTTTTGGCACACACACTTCTCAAATGTTAATTCATCACCAGATGCACCAAATGAATTTAATCTGACAAGCTCCACCTCACTAAAAGTAGATCCATACTGACATGGTGTCATTTTCGAGTCGTCACAGCAAGATGAACTGCATGCTGTACTCTATATTTATTTTCATGAATGATTGTTTCTGTTTTGTGTTTAGTTTCCCAACTCTCCAAGAAGGACGGTTTGTGTAATTTAGCGTAATTTAAAACCCTTTATCCACTGTGGTGAATACAAATGAACCACAGCGAAGCTGCATTGTACATAACTCTAAAAAGTAATTGTGCTTCTTGGTCATAAATAAACTTCTTGGCTGCTCCACCAATCTTATAAATGTTATAAACCATTGGAATCTGCGCTGGTCGTCATTTCACAATTAGAATAATCATTTTGAAAATGATCATCATCCGTATTAATTATTATCCGGTACAGTTTGTTAGCTCATGTTGAATGACTACAAAGTCCCATTGTCATTTCTTTTCAATTCTTTAGATGTGTTTTATCTGTTTTCAGCAGCCCAACTAACTGTCTAACTGACTTTGCAGAGCTATTAGAAGGCTTTTAGATTGATACGGAATTGCCAGGCTTCTGCTGTAAGTGCATTTCAGAGTTTCCTTTGGGAAAACACAGATGGACTGTTTACCATGCTCGTGTCATTGCGTGTTTCCTCATTTCATGTTAACGTTTCAAACCTCTCAGTTGGACATCTCTTCCCCCTTTTGCTTTTTTCATTATTTACCAATGCTTCACCTCAGACATACGGCATGTGACATTTCATGGCAGTGACTAAAGAAAGGCGGCCGAGCCTTGCATAAGACGTTGACGGTTTTCTAAAAGCTTTTATTTGCTACCAGAATTTTGACAGTTTGCGTGGGCGGCTTGTGGTATATTTAGATACACCAATCAAATACATCTCCTGAATTGAGGAAAAATCGACTTCTTTTTTATTACTCATTTCTTTTTTGTGTCTTAAAAAGTCAGTTTGTAATGCAGTTTAAGGATTATACTTGAAATATCGTAACATCTTTGAAATATATCAGTCTACTTAATTTACTGTATTATTATTTTTATTTTATCATGGCTTTTAATATTGTTTTTGTTAGATTTTAGTTTAGACTTTTCAACTCTTTGTCTGCAGCAATGATTGTTTTGCTATCTATAATTAAAGTCACATCTGTTCCATGTGTCATGTATGTATTTTGTTTTAAATCAGTCCTCATTAAGGCTCGCAAGAAAATGAAAAGTGCAAATGATTGTTTTATTAAGAAGCCCTGGATAGTGTTTTGGTTCCACGCAGTGTCGTCTTGTGAGCTTTTGCCGCTGGGCATGTGCTGCCAAGTATATATATATTTTTTAATTCTTTTTTTTTTTTCTGCAGTAGACGCTATGCTTTGCAGTAGTTGGGTTCATACGGCCATGAAAATGCAGTTCATTGCTGGTACACAAAATAGAGCTTGGCAAAGTGCATTTTTGGATCGTAAGAGACGCCGGCCGTCCAGTGGGGTTGGCCAGCTCCATAGGAGGCTTGTCTTGGCGTTCTCTCCAACACGGCAGGGACCCTGCTGTGACTCACTTCAATTTTATTTATAGAGCACTTTCAAAAACAAGCACAGCTGTATCAAGGTGCTGTACGTGACACTGAAAATAAAACCTTGATAAGCAAAATAATATCGATTTTTTTTTTTTAAATTGAAGGTCTTTGTATTTGTGACTGGCAATTTGTCTGTTGCGCCAAGCTATTTAAATCTGCATAGAGATGGGTTAGACCGAGTCTAGGTAATTTTATAGACACTTCCAAACCAACACATTTAACAAAAAGGAAAGTTTGACAGTTGTGGGCATGAAAACAGTGGACTCCATTTGCCACCAAATCAAAGTGGTTCCTCTAAGTCATTCTTAAGGCTTTTAGCAGAACGGATGCCAGTAAAACAACTAAATTGTTTTGAGACACCCTGCTGTAATTTCTGAGATACACAACTCAAATAGCTAGAGATGGTCTGTGTGACCATTGATGGGAATTGGCACGATAGACTGTGCTCCAGCAAAAAAAAAAAAAAAATCTGTATTTTACGAGGCTCCCCGTGCACCTGAGTCGCTCGCTGAGCAGACCCCTTTATCAGAGCCAAGCAGCAGAATGGAAGAGCACATCTTGGGCTGATAGCGGGGCTGCTGCTTCTGACTAATCCTGCTCCCTGCTTGCGAAATAAAGAAATAAATAAACAAGGACTTGAGAAAGAAAGGAGGTTGGGGAGGAAAAAAAAAACGTGTATAGAGAAGCAGTTCAAAGGCTTTCAGTCATATAGAGGAAATCGCTAGTTCTGATCCAAAAGATAAAGCTGGAGCGGGCAGAGTGTATTTGCCAGGAAATGCTGACAGACTTGTGTGTGTGTGTGTTCCACTTTTAACTGTGAGCAATGCATTTAAAAAAAAACACCCTATTGATTTTCCTAAATCAAGTTTTCAGGATGACCCTGCAAGTATATTAAATTTGAGAAGGCTTGATAAGTTCATGTGCTTTCAATTGTAATGGCTCATACATGACTACCCGCCGTGGCTTTACAAGGTGCCTGGGTTCGAATAGTCTAATAGCATTTGACACTTAAGACATACATTAGTGTGAGTGATGTAGGGGAAGCCTTTGCGATGTTCTGAATTCGATCATCTTCCTCTGTTTTCGCTTGTGAAGCCTTCCGACGGCAGATATCGAATATTGCGGACTTCTCTTTCTCAATTCGGTCTTTGCTGCACATCAAATCACAGCTTGTGTTTAAATAAATAAGAAATAAGTTATTTTTTTATCATGCGTGTATATATTTTATTTTCAGGGCACTAGTGCCGTAAAATGGCCCAACATAATATTAATCACAAAAATAAAAGGAAGAGAGCTTTGATAATCTCCAATCAATATTCAAAACCCTTCACAATAGCTTGAAGCAAAGCACTGTGATTTTTTTTTTTGTGCCATCGGGCAACAGACAATCACAGTGATGTCACGGGCTCTTAGGGAAGTAGTTGAATTCTTTGTAGCATTTTTTTTTTGCCAGTTATGCGTGTTTTCAATACAGACTAGATGATGTAGCAATCTAGAGACCTGTAAGTACAGCCCCCCTGTGCCTGTGCGGGGCTGCACGGAATATGGCTGATGTTCTGCCCAGAGGCTGAACGTGGCAATAAAAGCCTTTCGGGCTGACAGCTTGTCAGTACGTGTTCACTTACTGACTTGCAGAAATTGCATATCATTCTGTATTTAATAGACTCCTCCACAAAACAGCATGCATGGACATCTTCTCCAACCTGACTAAACAACTTTGGACAAAAACTGTCGGCGTGACTATATTTTCCTACCACCGACACCAAAGCTCCTGTCCAAATATTCTGGTAGATTGGGGTGACCGTGGACCCCCTGGCCACCACGTAGCTACGCCACTGTTAATTAGAAAAGTCTTGCTTTGATTTTTTATTGCATTGTATTATTAAAGATGGATGGCAAGCATTAGAAATCATTTTGACACTATATTGACGTTATACATTTGCACCTACTAAAGCGCTGAGATTGTCTGACAATAGTCATTTTTGCTAACATGAAAAAACAACAACTGCTTTGGAATTGTCGTGCTGAATTTAGAACCAGTGCTGCATTCTTTCTGTGTAGATTGAAATAAAGGTCTCACATCCATCTTTTGGTCTTCAGTGAAATACATTGTACATGCACCAATTTCTCCTTGCATCCACTTTCTTTGAAATGATGACAGCTACATCACAGTGAGTCAAAAAAAAATTGTGAAGCCAATACTTGGCAAGGCAGCTATTTTTTTTTTTTTTTTTCAAAGAGCAGTGGAAATTGGCGATCCTACAGACATCACAGAATTCATTTTATTTCCCTGGCTGCTGCTTCTACCTTTGTTGTTATTCTCTGAAGGCTATGTGCATCCTCAAGACCCCCTCCCCCCCAATATCAAAATAGCCATTCAGGGATTACTTGCTACTTTAGAGTGTTTATTTCTTACCACGGTAAACACAGTTCAAAATAAACGTGAGGGGGGAAAATTTTGCCATGACAAATCTGACAGGTATTTGTCAAAATCATAACCCATCTAATTAAAACAGAATGTGTGCAATTAGTTAAGAGCAGATTCTGAGCAATATTTTTCAAAATACTTGTACTAAAGCAAGTAAAAATACACAAATGGCAAAGCATGAACGTTAATTTTCAAAAGCAGCTTAATGCAGAGTTTACCAACGATTCAGTGGTCACACACATTACTGATGTTTCCTGGAAGCCTGTGTGGCAAAAAACTCCACCCAAAACCAGCAAAACCACTGACTTCCCAGACACATTAAAACTCTCCTTCCAATTGATCTTATTACTCTCGCATGTACTTATAAACGTAGTGATTTTTTTATTTACTTGTTTTTATCTCAGCCAGTTTGCCATCATCCCAAATGCTTAGCAGGACACTCGCAAGGGTAAGGCAAGGGTTCTCAGAGGTGAGCACTGCTCTAGCATTGCCCATTTATCACCGACCGCCTCAGCGAGGATAGACGAGACACGCTGTGAATGCAGAGCAGTATTATGGGATGCCAGTCTCTTGATCTTGCCGGTGATAAACATTACACCGGAGGCCAAGTGTGTCTTCCACTGTTATTTAAAGGACTCTAAATCGGAAAATACCCTCCCTGGGGCCTTACTAAGCTTATTTGTAAATATTATGTATGCAAACGTGTTTTTCAGGAGCTTGATGAACGGACATATATTGTTTATGAAAACAAACATATGAAATGTAATGAGATATATTATTATGAAGCCTTGATTGCTTCGTTTTGATTGACAGCGTTGTTTGTTTATGCGGGTTGTTTACCGCCGCTGTGCACGTCACTTAAATCTTTTTTTTTCGATCGGATCTCGGAGTGAATCTCGACGGATTCCGCAGCTGTTAAATATGTGTAAGACAAAATTGTAAGGCAAGATGAATCATACATCATTATGCATGAGATAGTAGATGGGTCCGCATCTTTCACCATGTTAGCCAGCGAGTTGCAGAGTGCAGCAAAGTCTAAAAGAGGCTGCCATCATAAGTCTTAATGCTGCCAGAAAAGGTTGTGCACAATGTTCACCGATGCTGCACTAAAATACTGATTGCAAGGTAAAGCATGATACAAGCCGCCACTTAAACTGAGCAAAGGGAACTCTGGACTTGGTTCAGTTCCTCGAGATCCCCGGAAACACATTTGGAATTTAATGTGGAAAAGATCATTTTTTTTAATAAACTGGAATCTGATGTCTCCTAAGAGCTACGGTAATTAAAAATATCTTTAGAGATGACAATACTTATCTGCTAAATATGTTCGGAGCAGATTCATGTATAAATAGAAGCCTTAATGTCAGCATTTTATTTATTATTTAATGCAGATGATTATTGTATTATGGAGTGTGAGTGGTCAGAACTTCTAAGTGTATTTTTTTTTTCTTTTAACGTCAACAACAACAAACGCGGTTGCCGCTTTTATTCATCAAGTCGGAATAACTTGGATGGGAATAAATCATCGGGCTAATTTACTCTATGAATTCTCAGCAGCATCTTTTGAAAGTGGGGGTTGGTTATTTCTTTATCCTCTCTGAGGAAGTCACTACTTCCATCCCACTTTTATTTCCACTGCTTTCAGGGCTTCTAATGGGTGGAAAAAAAACAGGTGTTTTTCAGAAAAAAAAAAAAAAAAACCTTCAACAAGGCTTGTGAAGACCAGTGTCAGAAAAATGTCCCATTTTTCTTCACTTGCTAACCAATAAAATGAAACCATTTCCTTCCATCAGAGACATCAGATCCACAGCAAGGACCTTAATCACAGCGCCGGCTTCCTTGAGATTGTCGTGTCGTGCCGGCACTTCTCTCGACAACCCTGCTTCATTTTTGTTCACTTTCCCGGTCATTATATTTTAAGCTTTTAGTGCCGCTGAGCTCATTTGGTTTCCACTTAGCAGCTTCCATCCTCCTGTCCACACGCTTTAGTAATGAGCTTTTCTTACACACACAAAGGCTGAACTTGACATGTACTCTACCTTGCGCTGTCAGTGGTTGTTGGCAGGCTGACAGAAAGCCAAGAAAGACAAAAGCTTGGCCCCTCTCTGGCTACTTAGTTCATACGATAAAATAAATATACTTTCTGAAAACCAACCTCTTTTTATTAAATTCAAAAGGTATGATGACTGACAAGCTGTTCAACACCAGATTGATGAATTCTAAGGAATACATTGTTATATTATATTATATTATATTATATGTCATCCTTTATTTTTGCCCTAAAAGTTCTCCCTCATTTTCAGAATATAAGACACACTTAAAATCCTTTTTTGGACAGTGCACCTTATATTTAGCCAAAAATGTTACCATTGTAAGAGAGCTTCTCTTTACACAAAAACATCTATCAAATCTATCAAACTATTATGAAGATCAAACATTTTTGAGCATGGGCATTAGCATATTGCATGATTACAAAGGCAGCTTTGGAAAGGCGATTTTTCAGCCGTATAGTATACAAGTCTGTTATTCTCGGGAAAATACATTATGAGATTATAATGGAATGCTAAAAATAGGGCGGGCGGATGATATTGCAAATGCTTAAGCTTGTAAAAGCAGGATGCAAGTACATGACGTGTTGAGTGAAACGATTAAAAGGGCAAATGAAAAAAATTGCAAGCCAGATGACCCTAGAAAATCTGCGTGACCCGGATACCTGAGCCTGTTTTTCTAAAAAAATCCTGAATTCCTCATATATTCAATCCACATAAATACATCACAGCACACCACGCTTGGGGGAGGCGACACTCCCACAGAGGGAGTGAGTAGTGGCATAGAATTACCATGAATAATTAAAAGACTGGTGTGAGCATTCTGGTAGCTCTTTGATTGACTCTGAAAGCCCCGGGAAGAAATTGGCAGATGAGAGCAAAACTGCAAAATAGCCAGCTCTTTGCTCTCAGTTCCTTGCCCAAGATTTGCTGGGCTAAAACCTTGAATCAGCAGTGTGTTACAATGCCCTTTTTTGTGTCCGCCTGCCCCAAAGTGAGATTCAAATATGAAAGGCAAGAGGGGGAGAAAAGGAAAAAGCTAAGCTAGCACTTCTGGAATGTGAGATGACTTGGGTTTTCAAACGACTGTATTTGGTGACATTGTGAGTTTTTAATGTATCGGTGTCAAACTCAAGGCTCGGGGGCCAGATACGGCCCGCCGCATCATGTTATGTAGCGTCATTGTCTTCACTTTAAAAATAAATTGAGATATTGCTTGCAATTCTATTAAACCATTTGTCTTTTGATTTCAAAACTCTTTATTCATCAATTTTTTGTAGCCTATCTAGAAGACATTGACAACCATAACGACCTCCCGAGGGAAACCATGATTACGATGCAGCCCGCAACAAAAAAGTTTGACACCCCTGTTTTAATGCAATCATTTCTTGCACAACTCATAGTCCTAGTCATGGGAGCTTAAGATCAGGGGATGCTTTGAGAATAATTGTAAATTTTTGTCTATGTGAAGCCCTTTGAGACTGATTGTGATTTAGGGCTATATAAATAAATAAATAAATAAATAAATAAATAAATAAATAAATAAATAAATAAATAAATAAATAAAATAAACTTATCACCAATTGGTATTCAACCGCATTGAGAAGGAATCCAACTGAACTCATTTCTTTGACCCATTGGGTGACAGAGAAAAATGCTGAGAGCACGGGAAGGGGGAGGTCAATGGGGAGTGGGGCTTGGCAACAGCCCCTCACCTTCCCAGTGTGACCGGATGCGGGCGGCATCCCATTACTCATCCATATCAATTTGCCAAGCCGCCGTCGGTGACCTTACATATGTGACACGAAGGCCAATGAGTGACGTGAAACTCGCCGGTGACTTATTTATGTCGACAGACCGTAAGCTACAACTTGCCACAGTCGGCGGCGTCAATTTTAGTGGAAATCGCATTAATTTCTTCATCTCATCCAATTTTTAAAGTTAAGTACAACTGTGATTTACTTGAGTTTATTTCACACACTTGTCCATCAAGACAAAGGCTTTGTTGTTTGTAAATCACCACCAAAGACATGTCAAGTAGCTTTCCTACCTTACTGCCTGACCTAAATTTGCCGTTTGATGCCCCTTTGTGCACTCGGAGGAAAACAGACTTTCCAAGACGATTGACGGCTAAAAGACATTGCACTGCTGTAAATGGAGAACCATTAAAAATGATTGACACTCATCACAGCGGTCTATTATATACGATTTTTTTTTTAACATAATATCTTACAAGCATTTAGTTTCCAGGAATCAGTCCAATGCATTGTAGAGGCGGATTATAGCTCAAGATTATTAATGGAATAAATGAATATGAATGGGAATAATGAATTAGTTAAAAGCTTATTTGCAGAACCGGTCAAGTGTGTGCCTTGTGTTTTATATTACAACAAAAAATACAATTATATTCATTTTTTTTCAGGGAATATTCAGTATGGAGGAGACAGACGCATGAGTTTGATGTTAAATGTTTTAAAATGATTCATTTTGGTTTAATTTATTTAAAAATGGAATTTGAATAGGAACACTGCAGATGTTAGACTGCAGAAAAACTCTACAGATGGATGGATGGATGAAGAAGAATAGACAGCTACATAGATAAGTTATTTATAGCAATGCCTACATGCTACCTGTGTGCCTTTAAGGAGCAACGTGACATTATTACACGTGACAGACCTGTGCTAGCTTCTACAAAGCTTCTACTTATCAAAATTCTTCATGTCATGCCGCCTTTTCTCTACAATGACACAATAAAATGAGTATGACTGTTTGGTTCTGAGACCATTGTCATACTGAGAATTGCCATCACAAGATTTTATTGTCTGCTGCTCTGTCGTGGGGCGTAATCGTGACACTCAAAAGTTTACTCTCGAGCACTAAGGGCAAATAAATCCTATCAATTTGCCCTCTTTAAGCAGGGTCAACATATTTAACGTCAATCCAAGTTATAGCCAGATCTTGTCCAGATTGTGCATTTGCTCTCATTGTTTTATTTGTTTCTAATCCCATTTGGATAAATTTATACAATGCCTGTCAAATCTCAGCAGAGCAGTTTAAAGTTTACAGTACCGCGTTTATTATGTAGGATCTCGTTATCCTTCCTTCTCTTCCATTACGAGATTGCATCTGGAAATGGCATTTATCTGCCGCAAGATCAACCTGTGCATTTTATTTCTTTTCGTAATAGTTTTCCTAATCTCTAACAACAAGATACAGAGTATACCCTTAATCTCTTTTTGGGAGATCAGAATCAGTACGATAAAATTAAATAAATTAAACAGTCATGATGGCATCAGCAATAATTGTGTACTGGAATGTATGAGTAGACAAAATGAAAAAAATAAAAATATAGATGAATATAAATATTCAATAAATAAATAATCTGTGAAAGGCATTCTCATCTTTTTGGCGGCTGGTAATAACCCAAACATGGCTTTTAAATGGAAACTGTTTTTCTCGCCTTTCTGTCGCCATTCGATTTTAAAACCCATGTCCCGATTGTTCTCTGTTACATTGTTAAACAGACTGACAGAATGATTGAACAACAAAAGGTAGCGCGACTGATAAAATGGAGGTGTGAAAAGCCCCCATAAATCACTGTCAATCACACGTACTCCTTGCGCCAGTCGTCAGTCGGCGCCATGCAACAAGCATGAATGCAGTAGATGACCCGCCATTTTCTGCTCCTTTTTTTAATATTACCCATGACCACCAAAAAGCCTCTGGCAAAATATACCTTGAAAGTAGCTCGGGAGCGACCGGCAAATGTGTGTGCGGTAGACGGAAAGGAGGACAGGGCGATGGCAAAACCAAGGCGACGAGCGAGGCGAGGAAAGCAAGGTGGCGAGGCGGGGAAAGTAATGCTTCTGTTTATGGATCGGGGCTATTTTGTACATCAAAGTACACAAAAAAGGAGAAAGGAGAGGAAGGAGGGGACCCCGCTGCAGGCCATTTGATTGTCGTTGTTTCTCGGAGGTCATATGGGAGCGCGCATTCTAATTCTTTTTTATTTCTTGTCCTTCCTCTGTTCTCCATTTCTCCGCAGTCAAATCAAGCGCTCGTGCCGAAAATGTTGTTGACATGAGCCCGTAACATGCACACTGAGCTTCTCTTTGTTGTTTCCATGGATGAAAAACGGAAAGATTGCTCCCTGTCCTGCCTCCCTCCTTGTCTTTTAAAACGCTACGCACGACCCAGCCATCTAAGCCTTTCATAATCATTTCAAAGTAGTCAGTCTTAATCGCGTCATCCCTCCCCTTAATCTCATCATACCTGTTCTTTTAATCTCCTCAGAGAAATGGTCTGTCGAGATATATGTATACGGAGGTTTGAATCAAAGTAATTGGAATAGATATTGTATGAGATCCAAATCTATATGTTTTGTTTTAGGTCAAACGTTTGTTTTCTGTATTGTGCGCTAATTTGTGTCTGTAGCCTTTGAGCCATGACACCTATGACCCCGTTTGGGGTCAACGTCTTCTGTATAGGCTATACAACAAAGTGATGACTCGTAAAAATGGGTCAAATAGTTTAAAAAGATGAATGGCGATAAAAAATGCTCGCTGTTTTTAAAAGATAAAGACAATTTGGAAGTTGATGCAAAATTTGTCTGTGCGGGCCACATAAAATGACGTGGCGGGCCGTATCTGGCCCCCGGGCCTTGAGTTTGACACCTATGACAGAAATATTTCTATTTTGATTCATTGAAAAATACGTTTCCCTCTCCAAAGCCAAAATTCAACCAACTCAACAAAAATCTCGTCTTTATTTCAAGAACGATCGTCACAAGCTAATCAAAATACATCCCAAAAAATGTCACTTTCCCTGACACTACCCGAAATGTCCTTCCAGTCTCCTTGCATGCGGTGCCATATGTGTTCGAGCTTGTCCAAAGAGATTTGACAAGGGCCCTGCAAGGAGAAGGAAATAAAACGCAAAGAGATGAGGCAAACATTAATCTTGTTAAGTTAAACGCCGACCCCCACCTCCTCGCTCTGCTCCGCTCCCCAGTTGCCTGCCCAGATAATACGCAGCATTCACAGTGAAAAATCTGCTAATTTCAAACCACAACTTAGTCTGACTCGCAAAAGCTTTTAGGAGAGGATGGGGGGGAGATCTTAGATGCCCCCCCACCGCCCCGGCCATTGTCTCGGCTTCACTCTCTGTCGCTCTCCGAGGGAGTCTTTAGATACACATGCAATCTTGTGTCTCCATTTCGTCGCTCACGCACACACATTTATCTCTGTCCTTCATCCTTGCTCTTTCCATGACCTTGAGATGTATGATGGATGAGAGTCTTTTGGTTTAAGTGAGTTTTTAAGTTTTAGATTGGCATTGATGGACCATATTGATTATGTTACACAGCGCAAGAGAGGAAATGGCTGAAAGACAAACATACAGTCATACAAATTACAAAGGGGAAGAAAAAAAAGGAAAAATAATTCCACTGTGGCTGATGTGTAGTTGGACAATGTTTCCCCCTTGTGGTGCTGGCAAGCAGGTAAGATTTGACCTGTATTTGTGGTCTGCCTTAAATCCAAATTGAACAGCTAAGATTGCTGAAAGCTGACACGGTTTTCGCTGGCTGAATAATGATTTTTTCTTTTTTAAAGAAGGCTAAGGAAATTGAATCCATGTTAAATTTCAATCTTATTTTGGCCGCCTTGTACTGCGCTTTCACCCTATTCCGGCTTTTCAGCCTCCAACAAAGCTCCAATCATCTTCCTTGAGGTAAACGGCGCTGTCACTATTGTGACTTTATTGATAATCATGAGAGCCTCCGCTCAGGTTTTTTTTTTTTCAGGCATATTCACCTTCTGAAACTGATTTCGGAATAAACACATTTATTGCTTTCACAAAGGCATATTTTGAAATATTGAATGATCCATCCAAGTCAACCAATCTGGGAAATCTGCTATCACCGCAGATGTTGCACATTACACAGCAAAGGAGAAAATAGCTTTTTAACCTTAACCTACATGCCTCTTCCTTGCTTTTAAGCTTTCAGTGGCGCAGCCGACTGCCGCCACCGACTAATAAGATTAGACTTGATTGTGCAGTGAAAAGCCGTCATATCCGGGCCGACTCCCCTTTTACGGCGCCTCATCTGGATCGCCCTTCCTCTCGCGGACAACAGAGGTCGGCCCACTAACGCTGACCACTTCGAGAAAAGTATAATATCAAGCAGGACACAGCTGCTAATGTTACAGAACGGAAATTGTTGTTTACCCCAAAGCTTGATATTTATCACGGGAAGAAAACAGCTGAGAGTTTTCCCACAATGTCCTTCCAAAGCGTGTTTTCACGGAAAACAAAATCATTTAGCAGTTTATGATAAAATATCTTCCCAATCTTATGACGCTTGTGATTCACACATCGTCTTGTGTGAATCATTGGAACTGGACAGAAGGTAGCCACATTGCAAGCTTCTTCTGTCACTTGGCAGTCAACAGTTGCAGAACGAGTGTGCGTTTGTGTCCGTCAACGTGTGTGTGTGCGTCGTCAACCAAATGTCCGAGCATATGGTCACCCTGTGGCTGTATAGATGCCATTAATGCCGTGCAGCCCCAAAGAGCTTACACCGTGTGCGACAGTCATCCCGCGATTGATGGCCTCGCCCGTCTCAACCATTACGCTGGCGGTTTTAAGCTCTTGATGACACTGTAGCATGAAAGATGAAGATTATTCCTCAATTGTGCAAGAGAGATGGGGCAGATTATCTCCGTGCAGAGATCTCTCCTCAACAATAACAGAGTAGCATTGCTCTCTATTTCCCTAGCAGCGCTAATAGTTGGCTACATGCAGCTCAAAGCTTTGATTTATTCATGATATCAGAATATGGCACTTATTTTTTTTTTTTTTTTCCTGCTGGCTTTCTAAATGGAATTGCATAAAACGGAAAAAAACTGCAGTAACAACACAGCTCATGTCAACAAAAAAAGTACAGCGTTCAAAATACCGGGCTACTTGTACCCTGAATATAAGCGATTCAGTAACACGAGGAATGGGATTAATTCTATTTTGGTATGTGTGTTTAGGGACTGACAATAAATATATATATATGAATATTCAGCTTGTGATATGATTTAGAGGAGCTGTACAGTAGCTGAACTACACAGACACATTTAATTCAGCGAGGTTTAACTGCAAGATCAACTCCAGCTCAAACTATTTGTGTTGAATCAATTTCAGGTCACATAGTCCACAAATGTTCATTAGCAGATAGACAGGAGTGAGGTGATGAACACGAAAAGGCCATCGGGAATCACCGGGGGCCACGGTATCCTTTAGCAAACAGAGAGGAAAGAACCAATTCGAGAACAACTACAGGAGAATAATTGGAGCACAAGAGCTTTGCCTCACATTAGCGGATCAACGGGCTAAGTGCTCGGCAGGTTACGCCAGTGCGTGGACAAAGAGAATAGAGACGGATGGAGAGGAGACAAATCGACCTGAAGGTTGACAGATATTTCTGAAGGTCAGAGCAGAGATAGTAACATGTCAAAACATTTTACAGCCCTTCAGAGAAAGCGCCGAAGCTCTTGAGATGAGTGTTCAGCATGCTGTGTGTGTGACACGGCAACAACTTTAGCCATAACGTCTCGCTGATGTGAAACGAGATTAGTTAAAACCGACATGTTGCCTTGTTAGTTGGTTCAATTTCAACCGGGATTAACAAATTTCAGAGCAGCAGAGAAAAGTTACAGCATGCTTATGATTGTTGGTTTATTCAAAAAGAGTCTATTTCAGGTAATGAGATGTAAATATATTTATCTTGATCTCATTGTCGTTTTCGAAATGTCAAAACACAACGTTTCTAATCTGGCGCTGTTAAATTTAGTTTGCATGTCAATCAAAGAAATAAAGGAAAAGGAGTAGAGCAAACGGAGCAGCTGTAAAAAGGAAGATTCGAAAGAAAAATACAGTTTTGTTAAAAGGCATTTTATTGCTTTGCCCTATGTTAGTCTGCTCTCACAACCGCTTCCAAATGATTTTTCCTTGATGAAAATATTTGTTACCGGGCAGATCAGTGGGTCATGTGGTTGCTCCATCATTCTAACTCTTGCTTACTTTCTGCGTTCCAAACTCAGCTCTGAAGTTTGCGTACAAAGCTGCATGCGGTGTCGTTGAAGTAAAGTACATTCAGGCTCAACTGGATTGAGATCAAACGAGACAGAGAGATAGCATGATATTGATGGATAGATTGATAGACTGTGTGTTACTCTCTCGCACTGATTGGTAAACTCCATGGGCTGTCAGCTCCAGTGAAAAGAGATCATGGTAGGTAAGCACTGAGCTCCTTGGAAAACAAAAAGCGTGTTCCCAGGCATATCCGTCTTGCTACTACGGCACGAGACTGATGCTATGGGATCTCCACTAACTTATCTTCTCTCAGTCTCTCTCCCTCACTCTCATCTTCTACCTTACTGTTATCTATCTTGTTCCTTGTCCGTTGTTTGTTTTGTTTTCTAGTTATGGGAAAGTAAGTAAAGTGTTGGCTGGAAGATTGTCGGAAGCATCTTGTCAGTTGCTTTCACCGGTTTTATTACGTCGGGGAAGATACCTTGTTCCCCATGGCGGAGAAGAGTTGTCTTTAGTTTGATCCCGTCAGATGGGGTAGCTGGATGCCAATGTTTTTCCATGAATATAAGGAATACGAGTTTGTAAGGTTTAGAAGAAGAGGAATGTTGACTAATTCTTGCAAGTGGAAAAACAGTCAGTAGTTTTCGCTGAGATTGTCACAAAACTGGCCTAAGGGCATTCCATGGCATTTGGTGTTCCAACAAAAGTGTCATTTAATTATGGGAAAATGAAGCTTCAAATTTACTTCATGGACCAGTTCTTGCATTTTTTGACACCTCTAGATGGCACTGTGGGTTTAAAGAAGGGGTGTCAAACTACTTTTTGTCACGAGCTGCATCGTTGTCATAGTTTCCTTCGGAGGGCCATCATGACTGACAAAAGACAATTTGTGATTTAAAAAGCTAGCATTATCTCTATTGTATAAAGTGTTATTTGTAATTTTAGTGTTGATGCACAATTTGTCTTTACTGGCCACATAAAATAATGTGATGGGCTGAATCTAGCTCCCGGGCCTTGAGTTTGACACCGATGGTTTAAAGGAATGGCAAGTTGCTTTCATCTCGACTTTTTCATTTCAGCAATTTCTGATCTGTCATTGACAGATTTTTGATGCAGTTGATTCATGGGTGTATGAATCATCACAGCACAGTTGACATGTCTCTTCCAATGTCATATATGTCAACTGAAGAACGGCAAAACTCAATCGGAAAACTAACTTTTAATCTCACTCGATTCTGTGGCTACAAAATTGAAAGTTGGTGTCGTAGACTTGTCCTTGCCCAATCGTGTATCAAATCAAAGCATATCCTTTATCATGCATGATATTACAAAGACAATAACAATCCCATTTATGAAAATTCAAACTACGTTTCGCCCCGACACCTGGCGTTCTGTTTGCGATGATGGAATCTATAAAGCTATTTCAACATGTCAAGAAAGATGGATATGGAGGAGCGAAAACAATCATTCAATGTTTCAGAGCATTTCATTTATATCTCTGCGTAATTTCCCTGGAGCTAAGGAGACCCATCGGTAACCGGCTTGCAACCCGACTGTCATTGCACTAGCGGCCTGCATTATCCCTTGTTCCCTATACACAAAGGATAAGCTTCTGGCTTTGTCCCTCTTGGGCTTTTTGAAGAGAGCGAGAAGAGACTCCAGTGGCAGGGCACAGCAGGTCTTTGTAGACTAAACACATTCTCTGCAAAAGTCAGCTTGCTTTACGCGATCAAACAGCTCAACGATGTAAGACTGCATACTACGGACAAAGAAGCCTTCACCTTATGGATCAGTCGTTGCGTTCGCCAAGAAAACGCCGTGATCATGCTTGAGCGGGAGCAATTCACTCATTTTTTCATGTATTTTCTTCCAATTTGTATTCTTGTTTTTGAATAACCTTTGGTCTAAGTGAACTATTGTTGAGTTGAAACAACAGACCAGAAAAACTAAAGAGACTTGAGGAGCTGAGAAAATATTCATTAAAATATGTCATCATAAGATATAAATATTAAAATAATAGATATAATAAATAATATATTTATTTATAATTAATATAATAAAATTATGAATATTAAAATAAAATATGAATTAATATATTTTAGAATATTAATCAAAATGTTGGAGGGGCTTAAGCGGGGCTACACAGATTTCAAGAACAGAAATTAAAAAAAAAATCTCTTGCATCATTTTGTTGTTAGATGAAAAAACTATGTGTTTTAGTAACCTATTTTTACTCAAGGTAATGTAAATTGGTCTCAAAATAGCTTTTCTGACCTTTGTGAAGTCTCTCAATGTTCTGCTGTGATGTTCACATTAATGAAATAGCTTAATTACGTCTTTTTTCTTAACACGTGAGCAGCTGTATGTCGAGTTGTGACTATGTATTTTAGTCTGGGCTTGCCATTTAAACTAGGAAGCAGAAGAAGAAAACAATATCAACACCTTACAGTAAACACATATAATAGCAATACAACTGCAGTAGCTCACCAAGCTATATTAAAAAAAAAAAAAAAAGTGCATTGGTTTGGAATTCCCCAGCTTGTTTGGCTTGCTGAGCTGCCTTAATTTGGTTGTATCATATTTATGCCTCCTGGTTGATACTCGACGAGATTAATCATCGTAAAATATGAGTCAGATCTGCCGCTTGTTTCCTGGAGGTAAAAGCTTGTAAGTCCGCTTGTAAATACACCCAGAAGAGAGCATGTCCTCCGAGACAAATATTAGCAAAAGTGAGGGGGTGAAAAAATAAAAAGGCTTGCTTGTTGTATGTTGCTTTCGGCTTTATCTGACAAAACGCCCTGCGTGTTTGTAGATGTATGCTTGGTTGTGGGATTTTATTAAAGCAAGGGAAGATTATGAAAGCTTAACAAAGTGGAAGTCAAGGTTATTTTGTTGTTGTAGCCTATCGTCTCTGGCCCGTGGTAGCGACCAGCTAAAAGTGCTGAAAGGTAGCGTCGGAAATCAGAATAAGATCTTGCGCTAGCAGTGTATTTCTGAGGCCAGTTAATACCCTCCGTACAATCTGCGCATTTCTGATATTGGCTGCTACGATCTTTCATCTTGACATAAGCTGGCATATGCTGAGTGGCTCCACATGTTTATCTTTTGTGCAACAAAAGCAAGGCCAAAGCATGGAAGGTAATCACTTCAAAGACCTCTATGCTCGACTCCAGCGTTAGATGCTGCTTCCCTTCTAATCAGCCGCTGACCGTGCGGGTATTATGTGCACTGGAAATGAGTTCACAAGATGTTCCGACTCCAAGTCGGGTGATGCAAATTGGGTGTTTTCCAGTTAAGGCTGTTATGGAGGAATACACAGTAGCCATTCTTTTTAAAGCCAGAGCTTTAATTATCTAAAGCTTTGATGCTCAAGTTTTTTAGGAAAACTTGGAAAACTCTTACGTATGTAGAAAATACAGTAAACAGAAGATTTTTTTCCTCTGTCCACCACAGGGTGACAATTTTCTGCACCTCAACCACTTTGGAAGGAGCAAAATGTTTGTGCAGAATATTTTTAAATTTGTTGCATGTGTTTTCATCATGAGCCTGGAAAAATATTTTATATTTAAATATTTTTTTACCCAATTTGGGTGTGAATAAAGATCGCATTTCAAATGTTACCAGAAAAAAAAACTGTAAATGTCACTATTTTCAAACAAATACATTTGTGATCCCTTATAAAACATTTGCAGAAAAGCATATTTTTCATTTATGTGTGAAAACAGATTTAGTCAACATGGATGTCGTGACATTTGAAAAATGAAGCACTTAAAGCACACTGACCTGCCATTTCTTAAACCTCTTCTTAAACCAACAGTGCCATCTGGAGGAGTCAAAAATACAATCATTAGTTCATGAAGCAATTATGAAGCTTCATTTTCCCATCACTCGAAGCACATCAGATACCTTCAGATTAGGCATCTTAAAAATGAAAATTCACTCCATTTTTTTTTCACTTCCAAAAGTAGGACTTCCAAAGGAACATGTCCATACTGTCAAATGGTTTTCACTTCACCAAGCACTTCCACTTTGGTAATGCACACACATGAGGGACACAAGACAGATACATGTGACAGAGCAAGAAGTCACCTCCGTTGACTAATGAAATTAAATGACAGCTCTTGAGCAAGAAGGGATGCTGTGAGAGCTAGCCAGACTGAGAAAGAGAGTGTGAAGTAGGCGAGGTTGGGGGATTGTGTCCAGCCAGGAAATTGAAGCCATCGCAAGCAAATTGAGTTCAGGTCATTTTGGCGGGCAAGAGCAGACCAATCAATTTGGCCTACTACTCAGTGCCTGTCAGGCTCACAGAAGGACACCTTGGCATCCAATAATAAGAGCACAGCAAACAACCCAAGTCCTGGCTCACTTACTCTCAGCTAACATCAAGCTATCTGTAATTTCTCCTTAGGGGCAATACAGCAATATAACTGTAGTCTGCTATATTTGTGTTGATACGAGCTGTCAAGTTAAAAGGTTGGAGCGATCCCTTTCACCGAGTCGTCCATCTCGAGACAGCGTTTGCATCTTCTCAAGTAGGAATCAACTGCTCGTTGTTTTCACGTTTCCCAATTGCACCTAATAGGAGTCGCATTCAAACCGAAGCCGATTACAGCAGTCGGCTAATTAACGAACAAATTGCGTGTCTCGTTCGGGAAGGTGAATTACTGCACGGCTGTTGTCAGATGAACGGAAAATAAGTTTCGCCTGTCTGAATGGTTGAAGCACAGTTATGTAACAAATATTCTCGTGCGATTTCGAGTTAAATTACTGGAGTTTAATAACATGAAAAACAGAAGCTTTATTGCAACCAATTTAAAAAAAGGTATCAAGGAATTGATGGGAATATGTTTTTAAACAGTTTGTTTTTCTCTGTACCCTCTGCTAACCTGTGGACAGTACATGACACAACATTCTCGTTCATTAACTAAATTACACAGCAGGAACGTTGCAATGCTGAGGCAACAGGCGAAAAGCAGAAGAATCATACAACCCCAAAGGCCTAATTATCTCTGCCGGCTCCCAATTAATCTATTAAGTTGTTCTGGATCAACAGCAAGACCTGAGGCGCCATTTCCGATATCAATATATTGCACCATCAAATAGACATGTTGCAGGTGCTTTTTGATGGCTCGAAAGCTGCTCCTGTATCTGCTTTCCAAATCCATGAACATTTTCAAATATCCAAAAGGAATCCAGCTCGCACACAAGCTCCATTTTTTTTTTTTTTTTTTTTACAATGTTGCACCGTGTAATTTTACGGCTTCTCTTTGCAAATGGAAAACTGCTCTCATGCTATTGATGACTTTCAAATCAGTCACTGATTGTTTCCGTGATTAGCCACTGGATTTAGGATGCTAAGAGGGGCAAGTCGGGTTATGAGATTCATGGGGGTACAGACTGTAGACATTAAGTTTGTTTACACACTGCCAGTGGAGTAGAGTTAGCGCACATGAGTGATTGCTGGAATATTGCTCTCGTCTCTTTAAACTAATAATCATTCTGCATTTTCCCCCAACACCCAAGCCCCCAAAGATAGCCTGCCCTCCCTGTTCTTCCCCACTTCAATAATGCTAATGTTGTTCTGAGGCTAGCAGGGGGTGGGAACAGTAAAAAACAAACAAATAAAAAACAATATACAGTAGAGTAGTATTGAAAGGTGTACTTTGTCTCGCTTGGATTTTTAGGCAGTTTGAAAGACTCCCAAGTGAGCACATGCAAATTTACACACCAACTACTTTTGAGTCTGTGCTCTGATTTATACGACATTGTTGCAAAAATGCTAATTTTTATACCATGGTTTGTTTATCCCCCAAAAAAAAAATCTTTCGGGGTATGTTCGAAATATTTAATAAGGTGTCAATTTTGCCTCGGGGTATCCTTGAATGACAAACATCGTTTCCAGTGATTTCCGTGACATAAGCAGCACGTTAGTGGCATTTGTTATTAAAGACGGATGTCACGTTCCTGCAGCCACTTAGTCATACTATTTAACATATTTACACAATTCTTTTTTTCGTTATATAATTGTAGCAATTACATAGTTTCCTTTAACTTGGCTTTTTTGTTTTGCCAGGATGCAATGTGATTATATCGCCACAGAGTACAATTACTTCTCATAACTCAGGTGTATAAAGTGACTTGGTCAGCAATTTCAGCTGCAATAGGGCAGCCAGTAATAAAAAATAAAAATGCTATTTTTTTCTTTTCACTTGCTTGAGCTCAACATTTCACAGTCATCACAGATCTGCGATGAGTGTGACACCGCACCATAGCTGCTGGCACATACGCTCAGAGCAGGGTGTCAATGCAAGATCTGGTGCCAATGTCAACAAATTTCCATGGCGCTTGTGCGTCAAAAGTTGTTAAAAGTCAAGCGGACATCTGCTGCTTCGTGATGTTGCTTAAAACAACTACACGTTGAAAAATGTAGAAGAGATGCCAGAAAAAAAACATTAGTATTTTCAGGCCACCAGAAAAAAAAATCGTGTCCATTAAAGTTGGTAGCAATCCACCAAATATGACTGAATAACAAATGGAATGATGAAAAATAACCATTTATTTATTTATGTATTTATTTATTTATTTATTTATTTATTTATTAAGGTGTTTTGGGTTTGTAGTATGAAATTGTGCAGTGGTTCTTTATTATTATTATTATTATTATTATTATTATTATTATTATTATTATTATTATTATTATTATTATCAGTAGTATTAGTATTGTTTTATTGTTATTATTATTAATATTAAAATTATCAGTAGTACAGTATTATTAATATTATGTTATTATTATTATTAATATTATTATAATTTGAGATGTCAAGGCCCGTGTTCAGTGCTCGTGATCCTCGGCACCTCTGCACAGTACTCAACAGTCGCCAGACTGGCAAATTCTCTTCTCACTGTGAAAGAGTCACAGAGAGAAGAAGTGCTGTCTCTCGCGCGTTACGGCTGGAGATGCCAGCAGAGAGTAGCGCCAATGAATGAATCAGAAGAGGTTAACATGTAGCTGATTCTCTGTGGCAGTTCAACAGATTTTTCCAGCCCTGCTTCAGGCGCACAGAGCAGGTTGCACTACTCCAATCTCGCAGTTCTCAGTAACCTGAAGTCAGCTTTATTTAACGACAGCCCAAATTTAGAGTGAAGGTGGAGAGCGAGAGCACGCGGTAGTGAGATGTTAGCTTCACCCGAGAAAGGAAGTGTGAAAGCAGTGTTTTAGATGGAGGTTGCTAAAAATATGGATAATTATCAGTCTGAATCGAAAATGCTTCAATCTAGTCAAATGATTACATGTACGTTTTCCTAGTCTGATTTCCGACACACTTTCCACCATTTTCCTTTTACATTAAAAAAAAACTATAAGGAAATGATCCTTAAGCTAATAAAGGACTTGAATTTGACACAGCTTGGGAAAAGAAGTCAATCATTTAGTGCATCTCATCCCAGTGCTTTGCTTTTATAACTCACATTACTCTTTTGGACTGTGCTCATCACCCTCATTTTCCAACTTTGGCACATGAATCAGATAAGCAAGGCCAGCTCAGTGAGAATATTGGACGAGCATTCATGTTGGCAGAATCAGTTCTTGAAGCAAGTCGGTCTAATGCGAATGCATGCAGAGATAAGGAGTACTCATCGAAATGTGACTAAAACATATGCTGAGTTTACAGCACGGCTTTCTTAAATGAAAAACTAAATGTGGAAGCCTGCGAACCTGGCCACGGGACAGACCGAGTCAGAGCGAGCCGAGTCATTTGCGTAAAAATCCAAAATAGGCAGGACTGTGATTCAACTGTCACTTAATATTAATCTTAAATAAAAATGGCTGAAGCAAAGCATCGAGATTATTTCATTGTTGTTTTTTTTAGATGTATTTACAAAGGTGACCAGCAGATGGCAGCGCACCTTTGTTCTTCCAAGGAAATAGAGGGGAGGAATGGAAAGATCTTGTGAGTTCTACTCTCCCGCATGACTGATCTCCCTTAGCGGTGCGATTGTGAGAACACACTCGTAGGATGTGTTCTCTCACTGCAGGTGTCAGACTGCTGCGAGATAAGATTATTTGTGGGGTGGGGGGGTGAGGAGGTTGCATTCTGGTTGTGCAATTGTGTGCGTCTGAGCATTAACATTCTGCTCAGTGTGTGTGTGTGTATGAGCATCTCCCTTTAAGATTGCAATGTTATACAGTGTTTTCTTGAAATAATACCACACAAAAGTTGTTTTGGATTTTAACACTGCGCTCCATGTGGTCAGAAGCGAAAAGATGGAGGAAGGAAAGAGTACAAAGAAACATTGTTAGACGTGTGTTTACTGTCACACGGCGTGGGTCTTTATTTTGACAGGCCTGGCAAAACGTTTTTCATTTTTAAAAAGGACGAGATGCTGGAAAATGCATTCTGTTTTAAACACAGATTGCAGGTTTAAAAGTCAATATTCCATTTTGGTTTAAAGGGCTACTTGTTTGTTCTTGATTTTAATATGAAAAGCCGAGCTCTGAATCAATGAAGCCGGCGCAGTTTAAATTCATTTGGAATGCAACCATCTACTTTTATAGACCTAGCTAAGATTTACAGCTACAACTAGTCTGGAGAGGGCTCAGACATTTTCCTCTTTGATGATCTATGTTGACTTGGATGACATTTGGATGACGTGTGCAAAACTGGCTTCTGATCTTGCCGGCTAAATTTTTGTACAGTTTGCATAGCAAGGGCAAATGTTATTCCAGCTCTTCCTCATCGTATGCAAGCTTGCTTTACATGTCACCTTGCAGTAATAACCTGCTTCTATTTATTTTTTTTGACAGTGTTTGTTTGTGCAGGGAAATTATTCACAAAAAAAAACCAACAAGCAGATAATAAGGGTTAGCAGGCGTGATAAGCCATAATAGCTTGTAAACTGGCAGCAGGGACAGTTAAAGCTGGTTTATGCTAATATTATTACAACCGACAGTCGGCAAGCCGGAACGCGGAAAATATCTTCAAACGTACAATCGGCCACGTCTCGGAGATGGAATCAATTCACACATTTGCAAGTCTCACATAAGTCTCAAGTTGTTACATTCGAGTCTGAGCCAAGTCAAGTCATTTGGGCAAGTCCGGTCCAGTCCTGCCTTGTGATATGTCAAGTCATGATCTATCAAGGGAGTCGTTTCCATCCACCCTCGCTTTTCCATTCTGTTGTTCCTGTCCCCATAAATGCACCCATCCATTATTTACATCCATCACTATGGAAGTATTTTAATCTGAAGGAAGCATATTTCTCTTTGCAAGACCACCCCCCCTCGCCCCTCCTTCAACCAGGCAGCCTTTTCCTCCTTCTTATTTCTATTATTAGACATCTTTTTTAGTTGGATTGAATGCCGCGTGTTCTCGGAGCAATTTTAAATATATAATGAGGTCATTTGCATTAGACTGCAGATTGGCTGACCTTTGCTTTTTGCCAATAATTACTGTAAAAGCTGCCGTGCCTGTCTGTCATCAACAATGATATGGCACGAACACCTCGCTCTGCCCACAAAAGGTTAGCTGGAGGCTTGGGTCTGGACTTATGAAAAAGCCGCAGGAAAATGTCATTAGAGCTGGAGGGAAAAGACAATCAAAATTAGTCGTTGGAAATTCAATCAAGTCGGCTTTAAAGATTGCGTGTGCGCGTGCTGAGTGTGTGAGTGCCCGCATACCAATAATTACCAGTTCCATTCTCCGTCAAATAATTTTGTTAACTCCACTTTGACTTTGCAAACCCAAATCAAACCGACAGCACCGAGTAAACCATTTCACGATGTGCTAACACTTTCCCACGAGTAGCTCCGTGTTGTACTCTTTGTTAATCATGTCTGCTGTTACATACAGTAACACATTTTTTCACTTTTTTTTTTTCTCGTGATGAGTAATTTTCTTGCTAATATGGGTTGTCTCACTGTGCAGTGAAACGTGACTGTTTTGCGTTTATTAACACCCCCCCACAACTATAACACCGTCTAAAATCAGCCGTAAATCTGAAACTGCATCGTTTTATCAATGTTTAATTATTAATAATTAACCAATTTTCAACCCCTCTTCTTACTGAGTCTAAATTATCCAAGGCGACGTATTACCAACTGCAGCACTGTGAAGTAGCATGCACAAATAGATATTCATTATATGATAGTTATTTAAAAAATATATATAAATAAAAACAAAGAAAGGCAGAAATATTGCACAAATAGAAATTAATTTTATAATTAAAAATTTAAAAAAAACTAAAAATAAAGAAGGCAGAGCACTAACATGGAAGGCTCTGTTGTGTGCTCTTGGTTCTAGTCGCAGCGACGCGTCACGTTTCACCTGCCGGACGGCTCCCAGGAGAGCTGCAGTGACAGCGGTCTGGGGGAGCACGAGCCCGTTGGCAGTGGCTCCCTCCTCACACAACCTCTCCCTCTGGTGCAGGCGCAAGACGACTTCTACGAGCAGGCCTCCCCCGACAAGAGAACCGAAGCAGACGGCAACTCTGATCCCAACTCTGGTGAGTTTCACCATTTGGTATCCAAACAGATTTTCTGATCTTAGCACATTCAACAAGAGAGCTCCGGCTTGTGATAAAAGCGTGAGAAAATAAAAAGAATACAAGACGTGGTTAAGAACACAAGTTCTCAAGTATGATTTCATTTGGAACTACTCAAGTGGGTTTCCAGTGTATACATGAGCAGGTCATTCATTTCTCAGTTAATCATCCAGACATGTTGGTGCTTCCCAAGAGCCAACCTGGGTCTCCCGAAGGCTCTTCACCTATTTGTGAAACTCATTGGATTTATTTAGAGATGATTTCCCAGTAGGAAGTCGAGGTGCTCTGAAGATGTTAACTTTCTGCTGGGGATGTACATCTCCGACCCACTTTTCTCATTTTATCATTAAGTGGCAAGGCGTGCGTAGAGATCAAGCGCATCGCCCCAAGGTCGGTGGCAGGTTGTGTTGCGAGGGCGGAGGAGTCGGCGCCACGGAAAAACGAGTAGCATGAGTAAACGGGGGGGTGCTCTTTGACACAATTGTAGCGGAGCTAGTTGTAGTTGACACGGGAACTAAAGTGAGTAATATGCTGGCCTCTTTGACTCGGAGTGTTTTTAAATAGCATGTGATGATTTCCATACATGGCACGTATCGCTCTGTATTTATAGATAAGCAGGATAAATCATATGTAGAGCATTCCTCTTGTTAGCGTTTCCCTCTATTGTTTGTTTCACTTTTGACCTCACGTCACTAGATATTTTCCTTCCTTCTAAGTCAGACCATTTGAAAAAGTCAACTTTTTTGAGGAATTGGTTTTAGAAGAAAAACAAAATCCGAAAAGCATAAACATTACAGGTCGTCAAGCCTTCAAGCGCGTGTCCCTTCACTCAGGCTATTCAAAAATTCTGAATGTGGCGTTCTTAGGGACGTCTGGCGGGTGTTGCTTCTTTATCTTCTTAGGAAAATATGAAGAAAAAGCAACGGTGAACATGGCAACTAACTTTCGGTTTGCACAACAACTCACAGGCACTTTAATACTGCAAATAAAAAGCGGACATTGTTTTGGAAATTACTAGACTAACCAAAAAAAAATCTCTATTAAGTAAATAATACAGGTGGAAACTAAATGAAAAAGTTCCCCCTCAAATATTTCTCAATCAAAGAAACAATGTTTGAATGCTTCAAGCAGACACAATCCAAGTGAAGAAAATCAAAAGAGTTAAGATAGAAAACCAAGCTGACATTTTCCAAAGCTGACCTCTCAAGAGGTATGTGGGCGCCCTCCCGTGACAAGGACACCAACAGCATCAAGCCTACAAGAGGGACACTTGGGTTTTGAAGGAGCCAATGAAGTGAGCCAGGAAACTAAATACACACTGGTTAATTATTCAGATAAGAACACAAGTGCAGGTAAAAAGCTGAAGCACTGACGCAATAGCTCGCCATTGTCATGCTTTAAAGCATTTCCATCTCTTAGTTAACACAATTCAGGGAGTAAGCTTTTTTTTTTTTAATGACAGACCCGAGTAAGAAATGTAGTCCCTTCACGAATTTGAATTATAAGCATTTATCATGCAGCGCCATAATATTGATGTAGACATAAACAAATGATAAAAGCCGCAACGGACATGAGTTTATTACAACAATCGTGAATCAAATATCCCGTTGCCAAGAAGATATAGGCGTGCTTGATGATCTATAAAACATCTTTAAGCATTTTTACTCTGTCCACTGTTGGATGTGAAAAGTCATTTTAATGACGCTTGGATGCCAGCCAATCAAATGTTGAATTTGAGTTAACCTGCCACCTTACGGCATTTGATGGCTCGACTCAACCGACATTTCCTACGCTTTCTTCTTCAGGGTATATCAAATTTACAAATGAGTCCACAAAATATGACAAGGCCATGATTTATAATGTCAACTCAGTCCTGTAAGAAATGTGACAGAGGAAACTTTTTTTTCTTTAGGTACTTATATAACGAAAGGCGTATAGAGGCAATAAAAAATCTTCGTCAGCATATTTGCATTTCAACAAATACAAAATTCATAGTGATCTGAGCAAAAGACTGCATCTACTCATCTATAATGAATCATATTTACAGTGAACCTAGAGATGAGTCAGCACGCCGCATCTCGACACTTCCTTTCGTTAAGACACAACAGGGGGAAGATGTGTTTGTGCTGCACTACTTCCTTGCACACGCCGGCTGCTTTTCAAGTGTGCTGTCTGCTCTCATGTGTGGTAATTAGGCTTTTATCTGCATAAAGTTAGAACCGGTAACCTTCACAATGTGGTATGAAAATCCGAATGATATATTGTAGTTCAGGGGCGTCAAACTTTTTTTTGTCACGGGCCGCATCAGTCATAGTTAAAATTGTCAACCCAAATAAATGTATGAACGTCTTATATTGTATATATAGAGACACAGAGATGAATAAAAACTGTTCAAATATTTAAAAATGAAATATTCAAATCAAATCATTGAAATCAAATATTTAAAAATAAAAAGTGTTTAAAAAACGAATGGTAATAAAAATTGCTAACAATATATATTTTTTAAATGAAATTTGAAATTTTGGAATTGCCATAAAAATTCGATGCACAATTTGTCTTTGAGCGCCTCCTAAAATGATGTGGCGGGCCGTAACTGACCCCCTGACCTTGACTTTGACATCTGTGCTGTAGTTGAATCTTTGACAGTATAGCTGCCAAGTAACAATTACAATTTCAAATGAAAAAAAAATACTCGCCAACAATCAGAAAGCAAATTAATTTCATAACTTAAACGTATGAAGTTACTTTTGAGTTGCGGTAGGGCAACGAGAAGTTGAATGTACTCAAGCCTCTACTGACGTTCTCCCAGTTCTTCCACTGACGATTACAACCTCCATATTATTGATGTTGCAGTGAACTGCAAAGACGTCAAACCTCTTGAGAATGAGCGATGCGAATATTCCATCCAAGCAGTTGTATGATATATGCACGGAGACAACGAGGTGACTGAAACGATGCAGAGGGAGAGTGGATAAGTGGTCAGGTTGTTATTTAAAATCGTATATTACAACTCCGCCTTGAGAAGCTGTCACTGGGCTTGCTAGAAAAGGGACACGTTTGTTGAAAATGCAACCATCACGGCCATTACTCACATGAATATTTCAGATTAATCGCCCACAGTCATGTATCATCATACGGGAGGAAAACATGCACCTGATGTGTGTCTATGGCAGAAAACACCGGAACATCCGAACATTAACTACATTTGGCAGGTTAGCCAGGGGGGAAAAAAGTTATGAGATGCAAAATGTGTTCGGCTACAACTTGGTACTATGCCGCAGATAATACAATAAATATGAAATTAATTTAAAAAAAATATATAAAAAATGTAAATAATTTATAATGAAATAAATAAAAATAAATAACCTTTATTGTCATTGTAACCACACAGTATACTACAAGTTAGATTTAAAACCAAATTGTTGATTTACAGTTGGAAACGTGAAAGCTGCAATGGAATTCGGTGGAAAATCTGTGCTTGAAGAAAGAAAAAAAAAATCCCACCCCCCCTTACAGCTTGAAATAGACTTCAGTGTAAATAGGAAATGTTGTCTTGGAAACACTTTTAAGAATGTGCTTTTCAGTCAATGGGACCATACTGATTTTGGATAGTGGTTGCGACAAGAGTGGAGACATGTCTGAAATACTGAACTCTTTCCCGGCAGCCATGTTGTTATTGTAGTTCACACGTCTTTCAACAATTTAGGAGGAACAATAACAGGCTGTCAGTTTGGCAGGCGTACGACCCCATGCAGCACGATTGCCACTGATTCTTTTTCGTGTGATTCACTTCACTTTGGAAAGACAATGCAAGAGCTTTAGATTCTTCTTCTTCAAAAAAAAAAAAAATAATAAGCAAACTTTTTTTTCCACTCATATAATTTTCTTTAGATCATACATCAGGAAGCGGTGTTAATCTCTCCTCTCTATTGGCCTCTGTAAATATGTTGCCCTAGGATACAATGGGCTTTAAAGGATTTCTGTCTCCAAAGAGAAATTAGACAGGTGCTTGAGAAGCCAACTAAATGGAAATGCTTGCTGGAGCATACAGGCGGAAGCGGGGTGCTGCTGTCAACCAGTAAACATCGTCTCAAACTCGCCTCAGTCATTATCGCCCTAGTCAGTGCCAACAGCTTGGGTGAGCAGACGGGGGCCTGATGAAGAGCATCCTCTAAGATGATTAGTCACAGTAAGGAGAAGAAGAAGATTCCTAGGAATGTGGGATTATAGTCGACTCTTTGGTCCCCGGGAGAGTGGCAAAACATAGCAATTGGCAGGAAGCTGTTTAATAACTTGCAATTAAGACAAACTGTTGATTCCAAATCAAGTCAATCCAATTGACTAGATTAAAGACTGATTAAGGTAGTTTCGTTTGTTTGTAGAAGATGAACGGAAGATTGTTTCTTTGTCAGTTTTACATCAGAAATGGGTAGATTGTAAAATAGGAAATGATTTTTTCCAAATTTTACAATCTTTGTCATTATAATCTGTGTTCTCTAGTTGTTACGTGATCAGCTTCTCTTGATGCTAATATATTTGCCATTGTGTGCAAAGGACGTTTATTATAAAAGTTTAAATGATCAATTATTGTGAGGCCAGAAAAATCCAATAATGGACTCCATTTTAAAAACGTGCTAATTTAACTGGATGATTTTGTCCATCAAATGTAATTTTTACAGAATCACTGACCACCCAGCCATAGCTAATATTTAACATTTTAATCCTTTGGTAAGACAACATTGTCTTGGGGTCACCAAAGTTTCACTCAGACTGGGCTCCTCAACATTTCAATGTTGTTATTCTTATAAAAAACTTTATTGTGCTTCCTATATTATCCTTTACGCCGATGAATTTATCTCAGTGTGGCAGACTCGGTGGTAGAAATTAATCCTTTGCTATTGGTCGGCACGAGGCAGAACATTTCAAAATGCTGATGAAGGAACATGAGCTAACTTCTGATGCTCATCTGCCGTTATTTTGCTTGCCTTTGAAGAACCCCATAAATGTTAAACATAATCTTTGAATGCAAAGAGTGAAGTTGATTGAATTAAATAGACACTTGCAAAGTCTGCTCAAAGGTAAAATACTCTCCCTTATTATTTAGGAGATTATGATTTGCCAAGAATGACAGGTTACTTTTTTTTTTGTCGTGACTTATCTGCTATTGTTCAGAAATAATACAATAGAAAAAAAACAATGCTATTAACTATTAATGCTTTGCGGTCACATTGCTCGAACTTGTTGGATTTTCATTAAAATTCAGTTATTCTGATTGATGAATAATTCTATACACAAATATGCACACACACACACACACACACATTGGTAATGCTAAGTTCACAGAAACATTTTTCAACTGTTGTTGATGTGGTAAAAGTGCATGCAAAGAAACTTTTTGAAAAACAAAATTGTCGTAGGAAGTCTTCACTTTGCAAGTTAATTTAAAATACAAATTTTAACGAGGAGAATTTAGATGATTTAGATATCCTGGTGATAGCATCGGATGAGTGAGAAGTGATTTAATTTGACAAGGGCGGTGAAACTTTATTTTTGAAAGCCATGCACATGCAGGCACCCCTAAAAATGGCGAGAAAGATAATATCGCATTGAAAATACTAGATGACAGCTGAATTCAAGGTGAGCCGACAGGGCATGAAGTAATCACTCAGGGAGTCAAATGCATTCTGATCTTGTAAGTGATGGAAGGCAAAAAGGTCAGTCGCAGAGCAGAGCGCATTTCAGGGGAGAAAAGCTTGTAAAAGCTTTCAGCGTGAATTTCAATGACATTTTTCACACTTTGTTTAGTGTAGCGAAGGTGTGTATTTGAAACACGGGGAAACAGGTCTTGAAATTGAGTTATTACCGTTTACGCTATCGCGGCCCTTCGTTGATTATCACTTAACCCGTCTTGGCGCCGAGATCAAATGCCGCGATAACAAAAAATGTGCCGATTACAGGCTATGTGGAGAATTTATGCAGAAATATAATATTATCTCGGTTGAAGCTGTTGAGAAGCTGAGAAAAAAAGTCATGTCGTGAAGTTGGCCTGAAGTGACAGCTATCGACTGAGTACAAATGCGTGATGTTCTGTGAGGATTATAAAGACACAAAAGTTCAGGGAGGATGTTGAGAGCTGAACAACTGTTGCTAAGAACACGCAACCTCAACTTATTCTATAGACGTCAAAGATGGGTTGGCAGTGAACAAGTTCATGTAGCATGTGTGGCAAGCCATTAAAGAGAGTTCTGCTCAACTATGAATTGTCTTGCGCTTGCCATCTCGTGTTACTAGCGATCCACCGTGCCTCCCTGCTGTGTCCTCCTTGAACCTTAAAAGCGGGAGCTAATCCCTGAAAATGCCATCCGGAGCTTGACAAGTCACCCGTTGCTTACTGGTGTGGAATTTGCCACTAGGTGAGAAAGATAGCCTTTAATCTTCTTCCATTACAACCTCCCCATTTTGCATGCTAGACAGACTTAACCAGATCAAGTGTGCGACACATACTCGGCAGAGGGCAATCCCCGAAAAGCTGAATGCAACATTTTCTTTTAGTTTAAAATGTCAGCTTTTTTTTTTTGTCTTATGATATAAAACGACTATCGTAGTAAACTGGGTGGATTCCGATTTGCATAACAGGTGGTAGTAGAAGTTCCTCTGGACATGAGACACCTGGAATGTCTCAGATAAAGTCCCTCGATCTTTAGATTTAAATGTCGTGATTGACAGCTGTCTCAAGTGCCCTAATGCCAAGTAACGTTCACATTTCAGTGATATGACAATGACATTTTACACAATTAATTACAGGTGGAAAAATTGAAATGGATGTGTTGGGCTGTGCCATTTGGGCAGAATTTTAATGAGAGTGAAATTGTCTGTATATTGAAACATTTATCAAAGTTTGAACTCCAAAGCGGACTCTATCTGTCAGTGACAAATCGTGTTCATCTCAACTCTGAAATTAATTAAAAAAAGAAAAAAAAACAGGGCTGGTTAGCACTGTGATAGCACACATATGTACAACATAGGTGTCAAATTAAAAATTGAGTTTACGTTAATTAATTGCTAGCAATTTTTATTTACATTATTCTTTTAACATTTTAACCGTTTTGGCCCTGCGAAGGAAACTATGACTATGATGTGAGTTTTTGTGTTTTCATCTGAATTCTACCATCAAAGCGATTCATTTCAATATACGGAATATTACAACCCTAATGAGGAAAAGCGTTTTTGAAAAGAAGATGGATGGATGATGTAAGACGGAGTGTGTGGGAGTAAAGAGCTTGAAAGAGCCCTCAACCCTGATGTTTCATTGATATTCTGTATCCCATTAAGGAGCTTTAATATAAAAGACTTTGGTATTGTATGATCAGGTGATTGATCAGTCAAATGGTGAGCGTTTGTGCTATTCTGATGCATCAATTAAAGATCTGTGCCATGTCAAGTCCAAAGCAAAGCGGTGGCTTCATTAAAGAGAACCATCGCAAGTTGGTGAGCTGCACCCCTTGTAAGTTCAACCAACTCCATCTTCAACCTTCCCATATCAATGAGCGGATGTTCATAAGAAGTTCATGTTTGAAGCTCCAATGCATATTCCAAGCTACATCAAAAAAATCAGACCAATTTCCTTTAATATAGCAACAGCTTACAGCAAAAGGAGCTTTCACACAAGTCCCAAGTGTCTTAATTAATATTTATATGTGTCCAATGCCTCAAACTTTGCCTTCAAGCTTTCATTAAATTATCATAAGTTAGGGGCCCGGTCGGGCTTTTCTGTGTAGTGCTGTTCTCTTACACAAATATGGCATCCTCAAATCCAACCCCAAACATTTTTTTTTTTTTAATGACATAATACCAACAAATTGGGGGAAGGGTGTTAAAAAAAATGCTTTGCCCACCCTTTATTTTGCATTCAAGTTGCCTTTGGCAGCCCCAAACCTTTGCACCCTAAGCATTACATTCTGCACAATTAGAGGCCATCCTATGAGCTATCTGACAGCGTGACCAGGAGGTGCACAATACCTTGTGCTCTACACAGTGTTGCTAAATGCAAGGCAGCTATGATAATTAGTGTTCCTAGCCAGAAGCTCCTCACTGGCGTCTCACCCCCGCACTGACCCGGGGAGATTGGAAAGACGCCTGCTGGCTCCCGAGGGACCGAGCCTGTCAGGTCTGTCACTTCTCCCATGACACGGGAGTGAGTGGAGGTGTTTTAAATGCCAAAAAGGAGCCCCTTTCCGCAGCCCTCGTCTGGTGCCGGAATAAAAGTCCTGTCTGTCAGCGCCGTGTCCCCTGCTCTCGAGAGCCTGAAGCAAAAAGCTGAAGCTAATTGTCCAGGCTGAATTACCCCGCCGCCAAGGAACAAATCCGATAAGATGACGTGACATTGTTTCCGAGTTAACTTCAGCCCCGTTATACCGGAAGATGTATTTTCATAAGCCGCCATCATGCGAACGGGTCGTGGCAGCGATGGAGAGCTTTTGTCACGTTGCGCTAATTTGAATTGATTTTCAAAAATCGTCAAGAACGGGATGACATTTGCATGCAGGCAGAGTGGAGATCGAAGATAGCGAGCGAACCGACTCGATGCCGATCTGCATAATGATATTTGTTTGCTCTGTGTTTGTTCTCCCTTTGACACCGAGCTCAAAGTGATGAGATGCAAATTTCATGGTTTTTAGAATGAGAGGCTTTCTCAAGTGAATAAGAAGTCAAGTCATCCATGCTAAGTCGAGAAAATATTTTCAGCAGACCTGCTGTATACAGCTCACAGCAGATGATGTATTTCAAAGTCACATTTGAACAGAAAGCAGCTTTTTACCTGCGTTCAAACTGGAACTTTGCTTAAACACTCGCCTCGGTGCTTGAATTCTAAGGCAAGATTGAATTTCCTTATTTTATGCTCAGGGGAACAAGCAGCATTTTTTTGTGTGTCTCTTTGTTGCCATTTCATAAATAGGCCCATCAAACAGGCTGCTTAAAAAGCAGAATACACAAATGGAGAGGTTTTGGATAAAACATTTTTTTTTCCTCCACCAGAATAAAAAACGTTTCTTTTTTTTAAAATATACATTAGGATATCTTTTGGAATGTAGATTGCAGTTAACTATTAGAAATAGTAACTTATATGTGAGGGGACGAGAATTTGGAATGCAACAATTGCCGGAAAGAGAAAACTATTTTGGACTAAACTCATCCTATCATTGAAAATACTTTCCATTATGCAAACAAAAAGTGACTGTTTATTTTATAATACATTCAGGCTTTTTGAGCTCTTTATGGACCAGTTTTTGAAAAACAATATCTTCTCATTATACACATTCTGTATTTAAGTCTTCTCACAGGGAAAAAAAAAACAATCTGCATGGATGGACCAAATTACTGGCACTGAAGAGCAACAAGTGTGAATGCGTGAAGTTTGAAATTATTTCACACTTAATAAAAGAGTCTTCAGTCCAATGTGTCTTTGGCGGCTTAACTTAAACAACTTTGACACTAAGGTAAAGATTGTTAGCTAAATTTAATGGAGCCTCCAACTGCACATTAGAACTAACAATTTTTTTCGTAAATGACTTCTCGCCGAGGAAAACGAGCCAAAGTGCACAGCGAGGCATGATGTAAGAAGAGCAGCAGATGGGTTTGCAGAAGAGAAAGAGAGTAAACCTATCGTATCAGCGGGGCCATATGCGACTTGGATAGCATCCCAATCCGTGGTGCGTAAATAAAGCAGATGTTTGCTTGACGATTGCTGCACTCTAAAACCGCAACAGAAACTTCAAAGTTGAAAAAAAAAACAAAAAAAAGTCATAGGATAGCTGGCTCCAAAACAAAACTCATATTGTTTTTTAATGCGACTTCAATATGATGAGTAATTAAACGATTCATAACTTTGTGGGAAGGTTTGAAATGAAGTGGCATTTAGTACCATTGATGGTTATAGACGTTAAAGATATGAACTGGGTTGGCAGTGAATGAGTTAAGTGACAAGCCCTCACATTTGTTGACAGCTCCGAGTAAAGGCCCACGATGTCACACGATCAGCCACGATGCCCCCACGATATGACTCAGTTAAAAATGGGTCGTTGTGACCTTTCCCTTGGGTACGAGAGCCGTCTGGAAGCGAAGAGAGGACTGTGGCTGTTTGCGTTGCGGCCATTATGTTATTCAGCATTCATAACGGTTTAGCGCCAAAAGCTCTGTGAGTCACTATTTTTTCTGAGGATCAGGGCCGACAGGTTAAGCAATGGCGACATTAATGCCGAGTAACCTCTCGTGTTGTCCTGATTGCGCCCGGCGGTAATCTTTGTTTTTCTTTTAGAACATGAAAACGTTATAAAACGCTTTATCGGCTCAAATAAATGGGGTCAAGATGCTCATAAATGGAAATTATGGAAGCTGAAGACTGCGGTAAAAAAAAGAAAGCGAAAGCGACAGCTCGTTTATGTCTTTTCACAGTCTCGTGTCATTTCCACTTGGCCTGAAATAGAAATTATATTGATATTTCATAGGGTGGATGTTGATGTATGTCTGATTGCCCTTGAGGGACTTTAGCTCCCCTTTAAATTAAGACTTGGAATAATCAAATACTATGAATTTTTATTCTTCTTAATCATGAAAAGGATGTGTGGGGGAACAGCAGAGCCAGAGTTGATTAAAGTGCGGCAGAGATTCATTGAATCTGGCTCAGAGCTCAAAGGAGTGGTTTAAATAGTAGTTCATTTAACAAAATGTTACGTTCTTAATGGCTAGGTAATAAGACGGTCTTTATCTTTTATTGAAAAAAGTGGAGTCGTCTCACAGCGTGATGTATGCCTCTAAAGGGAGCTTCTTGGAGCAAAGGCAGCGGGCTCGAAATATCATGAGAGAGATCAAACATTTGATCATGACTCCGCTTACCTGCAGGCTCGGACTAGAACCGGCACTTGGCGCCACAATAAATCGTTTAGTCTGAAAATGACTGTTTTATGCCTGTTCAAAGCGGAAATGGGATCAATGACAGTCAAGTTCACGCACACCTCGCAGATGTTCTCTCCGAGGCCAAGAGTGTCGTTATTGGAATTGCATTTTAATGCACCGCGAAAACAGCGGAAAAAAAAAAGCCATTTAATTCTTCAAGCCAAACTTTATATACCGTAGCAGTTAATATTTCAGTGGCATGTATGTCACTAATTATCAAAAGAAAATAATTCATCACAGCCAACAACGTTATTCATTGCAGATCACACGGAAGGTGTTGCTCTCTTTCCCAACTCCCAAAGATGATCAAGACAAAACTCCCAAAATATCGAAACTCTCTCATATTGATCATCAGTTTGATCTACTTTTGCACATCGGCAGCATATGATGCTCAAAGAGTAATCCATCAACCCTTGTTGTGTTGGCATATGATAAAAGGTGGGGATTGTATAGGTCAATCCTGATGCCCTTTTATGCTAACTACCTGATCTCTCTTCCCCCACAGCTCGCTATTCTATAGACACCCTCCAAACCTTGCGTTATTTACACCAACTTGACATCTATTGTTCCGGATATTCAGGCTGCTTTTGATTCTAATGAATTGCGCTGGAGCTACGAGGTCGAGTCTTAAAATAAATGCAATTAGTAATGTCAAAGGCCTTACACACAACCTCGTGTTACTCTTTGTACTCTTAATTACTGCTATGCGGGTCTCTTCTAAGGACAATTTGCCCTAGCGACTTGTAGCCTGACACAAAATGCTGCAGCCAAACACTTGGAAGGATGCAGGAATGTCGTAATGTCCAACAAAATGGTTGTGCACTGATTTTTTGTTTTTAAACAAACCACATTGCCTTTTAGCAACGAGTAGGAGTCTTGGTTCTGAAATATTGGGCTGCATAATTAAAGGTAATTCAACTAGCTTATGTAACTAGTATTGTTGCTGCAGAAGTTCGAACTCTTTAAGCAACGGATATCTGAACACAAATTGTGCAGCAACACATGCAGATCTACAATTTGAATTTCGTCACCCTAGTGGCCAAGATGGCGCCCAACGATTGAACGAATTAATGGCGTTTACGTTCATTTGGGGTTAAAACGATTTGAGATCATTTCGCAAACTAATCAAATGCGTACTGCAAACGCTGCAGCCAACCCGCAACATCCACATTCAAAAAACAATCACCTATGGGCATCAATCGTCTGCCGCTCTTCTCACGTCACCACATCCCAAGGATGAAAGCAATTATTGCGCCGCAATTAAATCCACTAATGAATTCACTGGCTGCTCTGATGCGACGGTTCAAGTGTCATCTAGATGTGTTTATGGGTCATGTGAAGTGAAGGGTATGAATAGCAGTGAAGATTTTATGCATCTCTTGGCACACACAGGACGCCCACCCTAGGCCACCAAGGATATAACATCCAGAGTAATGTCATTTAGACCTTGGCGAGCTTCTCGTGGCCCACTCAAGGGACTTTCTCGCCTCCGCAACGTCTCTCGCTCTTCTCAATTCTCGCCGCCCTCTGCCTCTTGTTTTCCTCTACTCCTTGGCAGCCTTGCTGTTCTTTTCCCTCCCTCCATTTTCCACCTTCTCCAAAGGCCACTTTTGTTTCCCGCCTTTTATCCCCATCGCCCCTCGCTTTGGCCAGCCCACCTCCCGGAGCTCGCCCCGGCCGACTTACCGTATGCCGTCGAGCGTCATCACACAAAGCGGTGGCATGATCCAGAAACCCCATTAACACTGGGATTTCACCCAGAGATTATTTAAGTGTGGCATGCCTGCCAGGCAGCGTTGTTCTCTGTAATCTGGTGAATAGAGTAGGACTCTGGGAAGAAGGGATTTGCAAGAGTTTCAAGGCTGATTGGGTTCTAGAATGGATACAAAATGGGCTTTTAGGCATTTTCAATATTTCAGTCCCATATGGAGTTGGATTTAGGTCGTGGGGGCAATAGCACAATGTGTTCAAGAGAAGTTGAGGTTAAATCCCCGGCAGTATGATCCCATTCTTGACTAGCTATGTATTCTACGGAGGTTTGCAAAGTAATTTAATTTGAGGTAATTGTAGCAAGGAGCCGTAATTAAAATAATTCAAATGCACGCCATTTATAGAAGAGGGAAATGAAAGGATAATAAGGCCGATGGCTGTTTCCGCTCGTGGCCCATACGTGGCTTGCCTTTCATTATCATTCCTTTGTAAGTGCATCTAAAATCACATTTCTTCACGTGTCACAGGATTGAACGTCGGATAAAAATAACAAACTTAAGACAAAGCCAACGTTGACACCTTTCATCTGACTGTTTAATAAATATTACTGTCTTGGGGACTCGTTTCTATTGAGTTGTACTTTTTGTTTATAGTGACTGTCACTGTTGTTTTCCCACTTGTGCTTCCGGAAATACTGCTCGGCGTGTCTCGGGGTGATAGCAGAGTGTGTCCTCGCCGCCGCACGGTTGGTTCCCTTCTCACAGCGGCAGAGGTCTTTGACCCAATCAGTAAGTCAGAGTGCCTGCTGATTTTTTGACATTGAGAGGGGCACAGACAAAGCTACTCATCAAACATGGGATGATTGAGGGGATTGGAGGAGGAATGCTTTTGGACCGAGGGACGCTTCCAATTTACATGCTGGCCTTGCGGTGTCAGACTCAGAAATAGAGACGATGATAGTTATAGACAACATCTAACAATGGAAACTATTTTCTTTTTATGGTAGAGAAGACATTTTGAACAGCTCCTGGTATGGATCTGTATCTCGTGTTTAAAGATTAACATTAAAAGCCATTTTTTTTTTCTCCGACATTAGGAAAACTAAATATTCTTGCAAAAGGCCACATTTTCTTTCAAGAAAGAAATGTTGTGTTGATTTTACTCAATTTTATTTCATCAAGTGGTTGCACAAAATGAAATCATCTGTATCCGGATACATTTTAAAAGTAGATGATTGACTTAAAAAAAATAATCATTTTAAATTAAATAAATATTAAATAATAAAAAAAATCAAAAATATTTTGAATAAAAAAAAAATATATATATATATATATATATATATATATATATATATATATATATATATATATATATTTAAATGTTTTGAAATATTTTCAGCATTGCAAAATGAAGATTTTATACATTATATTTCACACTCAAATTTGCAGGAATAAACATCCAAGTCATCTTTGCATCATTCTAAAAAAAACAACATTCTAATTATCAAATATTTATTTAAAAGAGCCGCAAAAGTTTTGCTTTTTGTATTCTGATCAGCTGCCTTGGATAAATATGGCTTCTACGGTCAGCGGACCAATCTCATTAAGGACAGTAAAATGCCGTAAACTAGATTGCTTCCACCGTCTCTCCTCGATTATAGTCTTCTTGGTAATTAAAAGCCGTGTTCACACGCCATGTCATTTCATGAGTTTTGGCTGATGGTGAGGGGAGCGTTCCAAATGGAAGGAACCGAACCGCTTTCATCCTCATGTTCGCCGCTTAGCAGTGAGCGTGCATGCTGGAACGAGTCAGTCCAACCGGGAAGAGTCCTGATTGTAGGCACAGATGTAAGGATTTAGGAGTGCTCAATGCTGGCATTTACACAAGGCGGCATCATAAAAATATTCTCATATTGGGCCCTCAGAGACACAACCAAAGCAGATAATCCTCCAGATTAGTGTGATTGATTGTTTCCTCCAAACAGGATTTAAAATAGCAAGATAGTTACAATCTTCCCCGTGATTGACTGCCGAGCAGTCGGAACAGACGGCGGCTCGCCCGTGAGACCCAACGAGATAAAGGGCAAGAAAAAAAAATGGAGTATCCTTCCAAGATGATTTTTTTTTTTTATGTCGGGACTCGTAAAATCCAGGTCAATTAACAAGTTCGTGTCCTTGAGTTTAATATTTACCTTTCGGCAGATGTTTCCGTTATTTGGAACACCCTCAAAAAAGACGACCTCGACGAATGCACAGCTCGCATTTGATTTTCTTGGTTTGAAATTTCAAAGGTATCACCTGCTGTAATTGCCTGACTCAGGAATCTATAAATCATTCTTCACTAAGGTCATCTTGTAATTTCTTGCCTAATGTTGGCATTTATTTTCCTAGCATGCTCTCTTTTTCACATTTAATCTTGCCAGGTCATTTGAAAGATTAATTGCTGCCATCTTCAAAAACAACAAATTAGTTACACACGTCCTGACATTAAACGTGAGCACAAGCGCACACATCAATACCAACGCGGTGATAGGGAAAAAAAAATAAAATAAAGCTCCATTGCAGATGAAGCTATCACCGAGGTGCCCTTCCCCAATCAATCACGGAAAGTGTTAAACCCCGTAAAACGGTCCTGTTTTTCATGCAAGTTCATTTGAACAAGTCTGCAATTTGTGTTGAAATTAAACAAAATTACTTTCCAGTATTGTTGCACCCAGGAAGTCATTTAAATGTCAAATGAAATCCATGTTTACAATTGGTAACGCCTTTTATTTCCTGTGCTCCAAAATGTGATCATGATGGCTGTCTATTTATGACTCGGTTCCAATCCATGTAAAAAGGTAACTGCCACTTTTATACTTTCCATGCTTGGTCTTAAGTGTCACTCCTCATTTCTCATCTGCACTCGTGTCAGTTTATGGCTCAGGAGTCTCATTGTTTAATTACGTAGTAAACACCGAGGCGATCGGAAATCCTTGCGACGTAAACAATGATTGCACGTCCCCATTTAGAGCAACACAAAGCAGTATTTAATTCATAAAATCAAAAAGATACTGTAGATAAATTACAGATTATTATGCCTATTGAAACAACCTTCGAACCTCAATTCCCTTTTATTATGATTCTTGATTTATTAAAGTATTTACTATTTTTTCCACAACAGTTATAATGATTAAATTATAGATGAGTAAATTTCCATTTCTTGGTCCCTCAGGCCAAAGTTTGTGGTTTGTAATTATGAATATAATATATATAAAGATAGTGTTTCAATTTTGTTTTTATGACCATTTTGAATGTGCCTTGTGGTCATTGGAGACAGCATTAATGCTCAAGGGCAATTTTGGAGAGCTCAGCAAGTGAACTGGCATCGTCTTGCAATCAAATGAAAAGAAATTGGTCCTTAATCGGAACGAGTCCTTAGGACCTAATTCTTTTTATTTGACTGCATCCTTAGGCAGGATAAAACGCGGTCTATTGGGTACGCCAGTTTAAGGGCTGCATTGGTGCGAGGCCAACTCGGTAGAAACCGGTAGAGTTGATGGACGAGGTCAAAAAGTAGATTAGGCGAGCAAACCTACGTTTACGTAATGACAATGGAAGTATTTTAAATAAACATTCATGACCACTAAACAGCTTGAAGCTATGGCGCACGACCAACGGCCCTTTTTTTTTTTTTGTCCTCCTGTTGCCTGGCGATGTCCCAAATTCAAACCAGTGAGCATTAACATTGATTTTAGCTCTCATCATTTTTCTGATATGAATTTTTAAAGTTAAGTTTCTAAAGTTGAGTCACTGTGCCCTCATTCAAACTCACCAACCATAATTGAACAATTGACCTTATAAACAAGTTAAAAATGATTATGAGCTATACAATTGATTGTATTACCATTCATTATTTCCAACACTCATCTTACTCCTTGCCGTTGAGGCTCGCAAACCTCCTCCATGACAGCTAATTTAATGCCCGACCAACTTGCAAATTTTGACACAGTTGCCGTCTTGCGGGGTGTCACGCTTGTGAACGACGCCACGCAATTACCTTGAGATGACTCGTGAGCTTGTGCTTAGCTGCATGAGACAAATAGAATTTACTATACATTTGCTGTAAGTAGAAGACTAACATGAAGCTATACGGTTACCTTTTTAGTCTGCATATCATCGCACGTGTGCACAATGTAGGTTAATTTAAGTCATTCATGAATATGCAAATGAGTGATAATGGCTGTTTGTCTGCACGTCCCTTGTGGTTAACTGGCAACCAGTCTAGGCACTGCTTCACTCCCATGTTTCCAACTCACCCGTGACTCTGAACAGGAAGTGGTAGAAAATAACTAAATCACACAACAGTCCATAACATCCATTTCCCACATTTAATTTATCAGCAGCCTTAATTTTCAAGAATGCCTTATACGAGTTTAATTTCGTGCACTTTTAATAATCATTACATTTCTGTCCTTTCCCTCAGGTAATTCGAAATATATATATGTGTGCAGATCATACTCAAAGATGACAATTATTATGAGAGAGTATACCTGCCACCAAATTGCAATTACAGAGCTCTCAAGAGATGGACAAGGTTCTGTTTTATTACCAAATTCCCTCGGGCTCAGCACAGCACGTCTGTCACTACTTCACTCAGCAAGCCTTAACGTTGTCTGCTTTGCTCATTCCTCAGTCTTATTTTTCTTATCGACCTTTCACAATACCGGAACAAACAAGACACAAGCCCGAGAGGTACAGCGGTTCTTCGTGGTTTGCTTTTCCTACTTGGTGTTGTAGCGTTTAAAATGTTAAACGAGGCATGGCTAGGAGTTCTTGCACAAAACCGGAGTCAATTATGTTTCCAGATCATAGAACCCATTCTTCGGTTTCTGATTCCATAGGCGGAAGGATTTACACGACTCTATCTAAAGGCTTGGCATTGTACGCTTAGTCTTGCATGCAGCTGCCCGAACACTTTATGACCCTCATCTCATTCGCCTGGATTCATTTTGGGTGAGGGTTTGTGTGATTTAAATCTTAGGAATGGAATGAACACCACCGTTTCGGCTTCATACCAAAGTATAAAACTGTCTTAATATAAAATGTCAACTCGAAGACTGCTGACTGGCTTCAACGTGAGATGATTTTTTTTACCTGTCTTACTTGGCCAGGATTTTATATCTGTGTTTTATCCACTGCTCTCACTGACTAATCATATTTTAATGTATTTAAATTGACTTTAAAAACGAGGCCATTTGCCAAATTTACTCAGTGAGAATACATTTGCTTTCTATGGCTAATGTTGTCACAGGGGCTGAATAAAACACAAAGAAAAAAAAAATTCAAGTCACGCAGATCATTTGCCAAATCATCAAAGTGAAAGGATTTTTTTGAAGTTTCCGAAGCGGTCCATAGTGGCTTGTTAAACATTTTGGTGGGTAATATGGGAAATATTTTCACCCCTGGATTTTTTGTTGTTGGTAATATTGCACGTCGCAGACTGAAAATGAATGCGTAGGCGGTGGATGAACAAACAGTGGGGTGGAAGATGCCCTTTACTAGGGACTTATCGTTTAATTCCCATCCCTGATCCCTCCAGGAACGACAGAACATGATCACGGTGTCTTCCTTCTGCATCTTTTCTGAGCCGAAGCAAGAGCAAACTTTGTTCCAGTTAGATATCAATGCTAGAATATACAGAATATAAAACACGGCTTCCATACAGTAAACCGCTTCCTGTATATTTCTCCCAGGAGTGATGAATTACAATTTAAGAATTAGGTAAAATTCTGTAGAGCAGAAACTGTTAGGATCTGAATGATAATTCTGCAACCACATGAATAACGGTTTACGCAACAGCTCGCAGTAGCATCATTCATTTAATTAATTTCTTCAAAATGTCCGTTAAAGTTTTAGGCTGCTGCAAATTTGACATAACATTGCACATTCCAAAACCAGTCGTTAGGATCTGCTCCAAAAAAGTTTCTGTCCAAAAACGAAAATGGGGATTTGAACTGAAGTCCAAGTACCAAAAACAATTGCAAACATCATTATACTTTAATAAAGAAACCCCAACCACAAAAATAAATGGGATGGAGTTTGGAAACAAGCTCTCAATGTTATAGTAATTTTTTTAGACTATATAGGTCAACCACACTATGCTCGTACAATGTGGTTACTGTATTAAAGATTCACGGAGATTTCATGCGTGGAGAACATAAATAAATGTTGTCGTCTCCCCATCTTCTATATGAGTTTTAACAAAGTACAGTGAAGTGGAAATGTGATTTTCAGGGACGATCTGACAAACATGTAACCGTTGTTGGGTTAATAATAGGCTTTGTGTTGTTTTCTTCAACTCACATAGCCTTTTTCTGCTCCCCTTCCAACTTTCACGCTGCTCTTATATATCTCTCTGATCACCTCTCAGTTCCATTCTCAAGTTGTTTTTTCGATGTTATTCCCGCTAGCTTTTCATCTCTTCTCACAAGCCGCCGCTTCCTGGCCTCAAAGGAAACACGAAAAAGGATCCATCAACCGGACTAGTATTCTCCAGAGGATGTCTTTTTTTTTTTACGTTGCTATGATATGTTCGCTATCGTATTTAACCAACCTGAGATAGCCTCTTCTGTAGATCACAAAATTTTTGCAAAGCTGCATGAACCACATGACTCGTACATTTTGCCAAATATCTTACACTTTTTTTTTTTTTTTTTAGTACATGTGGTTTCAGTAATCACAACTCAACAGAGAGTGCCATCTAGAGGAGTAAAAAAAATACAATTCTTTTATTAATCAAAATTAAAATTGAATTTTCCCATCACTAATATCCAAGTTGGAACTCAAGATTGAGAGTTGGCGTTCTCCTACCATGTGGGTATTTGAACAGAAGCTGGAGACAGCAATCTGCCGGCAAAACAGAGTTCCATTCTTTCCCAAATAGCAACATCTGGGCATGCTTAACAGCATGGAAAAATAAACAAGCCCTATGGACACGAGATCCCCCGTGCTCAATCACGTTTACTCTCTCCCTGCCCGTTCTTGCCGCCTTTGTGGAGGCTGTAGGTTGTTGCTGTACGCCAGGCACATCAGTACTGATAGAGTGCATCCAATTAATTAGCCAAACACTATCTCATTAGCTATAGCCAACAGACAAAAAAAGAAAACACAAATACACTTTTAAACAACCTTCTCCTCTTCTCTAACCTCCATGGTGCTGAGTGGGAGGGCCATGAGAGAATATGTGAATGCTGCTCTGAGCAATTGTCCATCTCTCAACAATTGTGGTGCTCTTGGAGAAGATTTATTCAACTGTTTCTGCAGAATTTATCAGCGCAACCCTGAGTGCATCTTCCCAATGTTGTATCGGGAAGAAATCTAATGCTTTTCTTTGTCTTTATGAGATCCATCTGTGTGGACATCTGCAGAATTTGCGCAGTGCTGTAATCGTCAGCGCCTTCAGACACATCCATGTATTTCTCAACACCTGTGCCTCCGTGTTATTTAAAGCACTCGAGGGCTTTGCACCCAAACGAAGCCACCGGCTATTTGCTTTTGGCGTGTAATTCTATTCCTGCTTGTTAGCAAAAAAAAAAAGAAATCTCAGTCGTTTGGTCTATAGCTAAAATACGAGTGACAGATAGATAACACGTTGGTTGTGATTACAGAGGTCAGACAAATTGCGAGGCACGAGTTAAAGCAATATTCTCGGGCCCTGAGATAATCAAAGACGCCTGGCAGTGATAAGCCTTGGAGGTCACTGATTTTTAAATAAGGTCATTTCCAAAGAGGAGTGTTTGTTTTGTTTTACACGTAGGTGTGCATTGATTTTATGGCGTTAAAAGCCCGAGGCCACAAAGGAATAAAAGTTGGAATGCAGGCATGAGTATCCAGTAAAGTGACACTCTACGATAATTAGTTGTATAATTATTTAGCAGAAGAGGTATCAGATAAATTTAATCTGAATACGCTACACCAAGGGAGGGCCTTCCATTAACCTTTTTGGAATGGAGGGCTACAGGTCGTATATATAAAAAAATAAATAAAAAATCCATCTGGTTTGCATTTGCCTGCAGTGTGAGCCTTTACTTCGATTCCTCTCCGCAAATATGACGATTTTCAAGTGGACACTTCACTGGTGCGCTATTTTCAAACAGGCCCGCGGGCTACTCATGTAGTCCTCGGGGGGTAGCCGGAGCATTAGTGATCGATGCTACATTGTAGGTTTAAAACAATCCTCTGGTATATTTGACATGATATTTTGACTGACTGAGCAATTCGTTCATACTGGCCCAAGCATTTATGTAATCTAAGCCTGTTGACAAAGTTGTTGTGCATGAACAGATGAAACCTTCTGAGAAAACAAATCAATCTTCTGCCTACCACATGTGAATTTTTATATATGAAGGACACACACAAGGACGCTATCTCGTTATTTCTTTCTGACACAAACATGACTGAATATTTGCATTTTAAAATCAATACACAAGATGATCATGATCAATATATACAGTGATCTGAGCACATCTAGTTCTACAAACAATTTGATTGTCTTAGGTTAAAGTGTGCGAACTGCAAAGATATCATTATGACGCTCACGAACAATCAGCGTTCTCGACCATGAGCACCATGTCCTCCAGCTCTCTTCCCTAATATCTCCCCAGAGGTCTATTCACTCGTCGACCATCTCATTTAAGGAATTCATCTTGCTATCTCATGGGTGCCATTGATTATTGCATTCTGAGGTTATGCACACAACCATGATTGTTTTTGCCTTGCTTGGAATTTTTCTGTACCAATTATGGCTTCCTGTTATTGTGATGAGCTCCATGTTCCCTTACAGTCGTCATCACATTTGTTAGCCTCACGCGTCATAAGCAAAGCTACAATTCCACGTTTAGGCCTCAGATTCGTTTTGTCAGATGGAGACGTTCTTGTGAAAATACATTCATTCTGATATTGCACACATGAACGAGCAGCAATAATAATGAATTCGATTCAATCGAGTCAATATAATCTTTTAGTACAGTTCACCCCGGTCAGTTCTCATAAGCGGTTTGAAGGCCACGCTATGAAAAATGTTTTGCAACATGTAGAAAAACAAGATATTTCGAATGAAGCCCACAACTTAGTGTCATTGACATGTACTTACCCGAGTTTCCATTTCCTCAGATGGGCCCCTGGGACCTCGTGGCCTGATGGAGGCCTCGGAGATGTGCACACAGGAATGCCTGGTCCTCGGACATTCGGACAACTGCTGGATGCCCCCGACGCTGGCGTCCTACCAGCAGCACAAATCCCCCGTGTCCAGTTTTGGGTCGCAAAGGGAGTGGGGTCCCAAGGATAAATTTCTCAATGGACATACCTTGACTCGAACCTGGAAAAAAGAGAACGGGCAGTCGGACTTTGGTGACAGGAAGCAATTTGGGAGCGAAGAAGGACACTTCACAAGCAGTGGCATGGCTGATATTCCTTTGGTAAGTTTGAAGTCCTGCCAGACAGCTTCCTGCCCAGATAGCCCCAAGGACCAGCAGCTTTAAAATGGACTTTGCCCATGTGTTGTGACAACACAAACTGACAAAAGAAGGAGCTATTCTTTTTTTTTGTTGGTGTTAATTTCTTCTTTTTATCATCTCTTACCACGTCTGCTTCCGCATAGTGGTAGCCACGTGTACAATGTACAGCATAAAACTAAAGTGCTTCTGCAGTGTTCCCTCCAAGTCAATGCTGAGGATGTTTTTTTTTTTTTGAACCTTCATGGATTGAAATGGGGAGGGCGGGATGAAAAGACATTCATTAAAAAAAAAAAAAAAACGATCATGGGAGACTGAAATATATACAAATATGTAACGTGGTTGCTATTGAGGTGTTCTCGGCTAGTCTATATTATTCGACACGATCAAAGAAAATGGATTTACATTTCAGAAGACAATGTTCTCCAAACACTGTATGCAGACGCTTGTTCATTCATGTCATTGTGTTTGTAAATAAGACTTATTAACCACTGTCACATATCTGTAATAACCACAGTGATTCGGAGAGGTCGCTGCTATAATCACTGCTTTAGTCATCAGGGCTGGACAGTCACCTGTAAACATGTCTGCCATTTTTTTTTCTTTCAATCCACCGCTTTTTTCATTTGCTTTTAAAACAATGCTGTTGTCACAAATTATTTCCCATAAGGCACATGTGACTATAAAATCATAATCTGTTTTTAAACAAACAAAAAAAAATGTATGAAGGATGTCAGTGCTCAATATGTGCATTATAAAAGCAAAACGCTATGAAAACTCTATAAACTGAATTTGAAAGTGTTCAGAACAATTGGGTTGCAATATATTTGTAAATGTTTTATCTGATGTTGATCTTATTGCTGTATAGATTTGAGTCAAATTGTGATTCAATTCAGTACAATCCTGCAGTAGTATTTGGAATTTGGTGACATATGTATATATCTAAGTATACGTATATATATATGTATATTATTTCCGCAGGGATCATTATTTTTTTGCACACCACACACAAAAAACAAAAACAAAAAAAAACCCCACAGGTAATCATATTTTAATCACTGTGCCTTCATGACTTTATTTTAAAAACTGTTCTATTCAATAATGACAATTTTTTGGGCCATTATAATTGTCCACAATTAAATGCCTTATGCATTGGCTGGTTGCCAAATTTTGAGTCATAACTGCACAGGTATTAAAATGAAAAATAACAGTACAGGTATTTAAAAAGGCATGTGCAGAGAACGCCGTCTGAAAAGGTTTGTTTTTCTTCCACAGCATGGATGGCAAAATACACAATGGAACAGCATGCTTAACGAGATATAGCTTTTTGAAATTAACTTCATTTTGTGTGCGTGTGTGTTTATTTTTGTAGAATTTATTTGTGCATATAATATTTGGTTTGTGAAGCACTTTCATGTTTACGTCACAATATAAAGTAGGATGGAGTGATTTGCTTATCGCGGTATGTGCCACTTGTGAGGGTGTTTGACATCACAGATAATGAAACAGTTAATCCTTGTTACTTCTATACAGGTATACAGCTACTGCAATAAATGTTTTAAATATGTGTCTTCATATTTGTGTCATTTTCTACTGCTTTTCACAATTTTACACATTTTCTTTTGCTACAATTGCACACGGTCCTTAACGTACCTTGAAAACAAATTTAAAACATTTTTTTCTCCTTTTTTTCCTCAGTGTTTGCTTGATATTGTATTTGTTTGATTTTTGCTGCAACACATCCCAGTCAATCAACACACAAAAAAAGTAACTTTTCCATAATACAGTGCATTGAAAAAAAAAAGAATTTACACCATTTTATTTTATCAAGTGCTTGCTTTGAATAAAAACAGGACCTAGGTTCTTTTTTTAGTTGACTATATATCTACTGTACTTAAAAAGAAATATCTTGGTCAAAATTATTTTGTTTTTGTGCAACCAACTAAATAAAATTGCATAAATTCAAAATGTATTTCCCGTCTCCTTTAAGGATTTAGTATTTTTCCTATTTAGTTGCATCGGTGTTATTAGAAGACCAGTAAGCAAAGACAAATTAGAATAACTACAAAAGTAATGATGGATTATTTGTGCATCTTTTTTTTTTTACCCTGTAACCTCATTTATGTGCTTATCAACTGTCGCCCAATGGACTTGCTGAAATTCTTTCTTGCCATACTAGCTAGCTATACAGATTTGGGCAAGAGTTGTCACTGAAATGCATCAAAGCTAATTGCCTTGGAAGTGGGAGGGCGGCGAATTAATGTTACGCTAAGTCTAAGAAAAAAAAAAAAGGCTCCATATTGCTTTTCTCTTTTCATACGACTTGAAAAACCTCCATGCACAATGTGGAACTGAGTGGATGTTCAGCACGCTATGTATAACGGTGATGGCGCATTTTGCAGCGACAGTCAACTTCTCGAACATTTGCAATCATTTTCCTTCACATTGTATGCAATTATTGCAAAAAAAATTCCAAAAATATTAGAGGGCATGAATTATCGTGTTCGCGGAGAAGTTCTTTGCTCGGAATGAGTTTTCTATGAAAAGATTAAAGCCATTTTATTTCATCAAGTACCATTACTTAGAAAGGTTTTGGACAATGGTAGCATTTTTATGAATGAGGCACAGAGTTTTGCTTTCTTGTGGCCAATGGGCTTTCTCACATTCCAAAAAATATCTGTCCTTTATGTTGGCCTTTAACATTGAATAAATATGCAATATGTGACACATTTTCGTGCCGAGCTGACAGCACAACCTTTTCACTACTGAGCGTAGACAAATTAACCCTAACACCCAGACATTGTCAGAGCCAAAGTAGAAGATAATATATTGTTTTGAAAACTCAACACAATTGTCTTCATTTAGACAAAGTGCAGAGCTAAGTATTTATGACAAATATGCCCTCCGGAAGCAGAGGCTCTCTAAATGCAACATGAAGGTCACAAGGAAAATGATGAGAGGACAGATAGTTCCATGCAAAAGCCACAGTAATAACCGTGACAGATTAAGAGTGTGTCACAAAACATTGCGCCCTCTTCCACGATGACCTTATGTCACACTTCTGAATCATCTGAGCTATTACACTGCCACAGGCCACTCTTATATATTGTAGGTCACATTCCTGGTACGAATACTGAGAAGTATCTTCAGAAAAGCATTTGGTAAACAACATGAGCAATGCTCGCTAATATGAAATCCCTGACTAATACAAATCTAAAATATTGTGACTATATATCTTAAACGAGATCATAAAAAAGGTCATTGAAAGCCTCGACTGATTCATCAATAGTGAATGCCTCGCTAAGGATCAATGATCACCGTGCTCTCCGGTAGATCCATTCCCTGGAAGGAAAGGTCGTTTGGAGGGAGATCTGATGGCTTGTGTCTGTCTTGGGGCTTCTAGAAATCGGATCCACGTGGTCACAACCGACATATATATGGATTGTTCCACCACAGCCAATCAAGGAGCAAATACCATGCCGATATTCCCTCCAGATGAGACACGCAGAGGAGAGAGGTCAGATGAAAGAGGGACAGAGGAGACGGATTGTTGATTAACCTCGGTAGTCTGTAGTACACAAGACAGGAGAAGAACCAGGCTCCAGGACATGACTGGTATCTCTCCACTGAGGCAATCACGAAAGGAATCTTGTCAACAACAACTACCTTTATGGTTATGCTCTAGTTTGTTTGTGTAGTGTTTTTTCAGTTTGTGTGCTCCAGGTTGTCATGATTACGGCTTTATCACAAAGCAGAAATAGAAAGGTTTGTCTCGCCCGCTCAAAGTAGAGTGGAAAGATATTAAAAATAAAAATGTCCAATTAGATCTAGGCATCGAATGATTTTGAAGGTCGATGATTGACGATTTCCTTTTTATGACCTCATGGTCATGTCCTCAAGATGAAACTAAATTGAAATATATCTAGTCACATTGCCCCATTCATTTTTAAATATAAAACTGCCCATGAGAACGGTATAAAAAAAATCTGGCTTTCGGAATTTTATTTAGAAGCTTGCTTTTCTTGATAAATTAGATGAATGTTCAATTTAATTCAGTATTTTCAAATGGAAGGTAATAATTAAAAAAATGATTTTGTCATGGCTTAAACATCTAATGCCATTTGACTGAATTAAAACCGTCAAAATCTGTCCTGCCTTTTCAGATTGTTACACTTAATGTGAGATTTTTAGAGCACCGGCGAGAACTGAAAAAAATCTAATCGATTTTCATCAAAAAAAAAAAAATCACCAAAAGACACCGCTAACATTAACAGAAACAAGAGCTTTTGCTTATTCACATGCAAATGACAGGACCAAGAATTTCAGTGACCTCCATCATGACATTTGATTTGGAGAAGATTGATAAATTAAAATTCCTCTCACAAGTACGTCCTGCCGGTTCATATTATTAACTGCGGCATTTTCATTCATGACCATGCTTATGTGCATGTGTCATTGCAGCAATTAAGATTAATATATCATATGAGCACATATATGTGTAAAAAAAAAAGCATCGCGGCTTTGTGACGAGATAAAAACCGTTGTGGTGAATCTATAAATCCTTAAATCTTAATATATTCTTGAAACTTTTTATTCTGATTACTTAGATTTTAAACAAAATCATTGCAATATCACATCAGAGGAAATTTAATAATTATTGTCATAAAATGTTAAATAGTAGCCTGATCAGACTACTTTATTTTCTGCTTTCCCATGATCATGATTCAAGTATGTTCCTCAACACGTATTCTTCCCCCAATTAGTCTCCTCCTCAGGATGAGGCATCATCTCATCTGGAAGGAGAAGCAGCATCAGCATCATCATCCTAATAGGTATGCCGAGAACAGTAAGGGCCTTTTCTGACCTTCGTTTGTAATCTCCTTTGTGGAAATTACACTCTCACTTTATGAATATATTGTAATTAGGCATATGTATTCTATCGGACAGTAAAATATAGTTTCTGCCTAATCTCTCATTTATATGCAAAGGCGCATCGGGTAAAGAGCTTACACTTTCTTCCGTCTTAGTGATTCTTTTTTTTTTTTTTTGCACCGACGAAGTTGCTTTTTTTCTCGCCCATCCTCATTGCTGTCACATACCAAATGCTTCCGTCAAGAACAAAAATAATTTCATCATAATAATAATGACACCCATAACTAACTTTTGTGGCTGATTTGGTTCCAGAGAACTTAGCCATTAAATTAGTTATGGCCAAGGTTCTACTTCTAATTCTGCTCCCGAGCTAATGAAATGCGGCGGGGATGTGTAAAAAGGTCACCCGGAGGATATTGCCGCACATGGAGATATAAGTTGATCTTCAAAAATATTCACACTTTTATTATTATATATTATCTTCTGTCTTTCCTCTGGGGATAAGTCAAAGCTGTACTTTACTCCAAAAAGGATGGCGATTATCCCCATGATAATCTTATTCCGACACGCAGACAGCCTTTTGCCTCTGTTTGATGGAGAAAAATCCAACAGTTGAGAATTGGCAGCAAAAAATGCTAAAAGAGAGCCATTTGCACTCAAATTTGGATGCTGACTTTAAATGAAATTTGCCGACGTACAAAACAGCTCGCCGGAAGAAAAATATTGTTTTTCTTAAAACTGCACTATTTATAAAAGAAATCCAACAGCATTGAGATAATTATAAAATAAAGCAGCTTGCATATTTCCTTCCAAACCTTTCAGTCATTCAACAATAAGCTCCAAACATCTTAATTTACTTGCCACCATGTGTTCAATTGATTTTGCACCTCAACTTCAAAGCGGCAAAAGTCAGCGAGGTGGAAAGCAAAGGTTCCCTCCCGCCTGGCTGGCTTTGCAGAACTGATCAAATGCCTCCGACTTGGCCACACCAAATTTCCCTGCAAGCACAATTAGTATGCATTGAAATTCTAATGACGCTTTATACTATCCGGTACCTACTTCAGGCACGGAGAGTGAAATGCAAAAAAAAATCTGTCGATATGCTTTAACCATAAGTGAAAACCATCTGGCTGCTATTTATTTACTGCATTTAATATCAAAGTTGGCACTGTTTTTTTTTTTTTTTTAACTTCCCTTTCTTATTTGGAAAGACAAGTAGCCGTTCCACATCATGGAAGTTTAGGATTGGCCAACAGGCAAGGTTAACGTTGGAATTGCAGAATTTCCTTCAACTCTCGCGACCAGATTCAAACTAGCACTCCAAAAGTAGAATGTGCAAGAAGGCTTCTTTGATAAAGACTTTTCTCAGTTCAAGGTTGCGGTAGAGGTGAGATGCTTTGGTGGTGAAGATTATACAAATGATAACATGCTCTAATTATTCGACTCTGTAATTCTCTCAAGGTTTGTCTTTTTTTGTGTCCCCTCCTCCCCTGACACACATTCAGAGGACAAAGTAGAAAAAAAAAATTGTTCTTAACTTATTAAAACTTGACTTGGAATGACACAGCCAACAAAGTTTGGTATAGTTTCCATTTACACTTCGCTTCCATTTAACACAGAAATATATTATGAAGAAATATCATCTCAATGTGCCCCACTGGCCGACTTCACAATGGCTACATAAGGTAGCTCTCGATTTTCAAGTGTTCCTTTCCCCGGATCCAAGTTGACATTTTTAGTCATTAAAGATTCATGTGTCCATAATTTAAAGCCAGTTTCAGCTGTCAGTAAATCACGCCACTTTGGTGTGCATAGCCTCCAACCCAAGCCAGCAATGCAGTCAAACTGCATATTTTCAATTGGTCTTTTATCGTGGGAACACTCCGATTGTTAAGGTGAGGAAGGTGGTGGACACGTCAAAACAGTCAGACTGACCCATTCGTACCTACTGTCAAATTTTGGTGTCAATTATAGCCATTAAATGCTGATTTTTTTTACATTTTGCAGAGTTAAGGGACTGGAAAATCAATCTTCTGTAATGTATTTATTAATTTATTATGGATAACCTGTGCAAATAATTTTGCTGTCTAAACAGCTTTGTCACATGTTCCATTTGTGACTTGGATCATTTTGAAAAAAAGTGCTCATTAAGGCCTTTCGTGTACAAAAGTCCAATTATGAGTTCAGCTCATTAGGAATGGGAGCACAAATAAAAGTGTTATATTTGTATTTTGTCCAGTGAATGTAACAGTGGTGATTATTTGTGTGTAAAAATGCTGAACCCAAATCTGGAATAATTATTTTGAGGTCTTGTAGCACTCGTTTGAGTCTTGTGGGACACACACAGTGTTGTGATAGCATCTTGAAGAATGAATGTGAAATTTTCTTGACATTCATACATGTGCAGCACAACCAAAATGTGACGAAAAAATCCTGACACTTCCATTTAATGTTGGTATTAAATGAAATCCTCTGAGCTGATACAAATGTTGAAAAGCAGACGGTCTGACGTTAAGCTGGCTCTTGTGTCCTCCAGTCACTAAAATGTTGCATACAACATTGAGTTTTACAAAATACTTGGATGCTTCTCTCCTTCACTTATTCTCTCACTTCATCTCCATGTCCTCTATTTTCCTTTTTCCTCCCCAAATCAGCTTCCACTGTCCTGAAATACGGGTTACCCTTAGGAGAAGGATAATTATTAACAATTAACATTCATAATGATGTCTCCGTCCCTGGACAGCCTTCGCAGATACTCAGTCAAATGGATTTAGAATTCAATTTTGACTTTACATAATCCAATCAAAAATGCAGTAGCGGCATTATATAAAAAAAGACAAACCCTTTCTTGTATGCTCAGTATAATTTCTACAAGTCATGTACGACATCATGTTTTTTACATTTTACTTGTTGGTTAGGTTTTTTCCAATGGGTCAAATGTGTTTGTTAACATGTTTGAGGTATTCTCTTTTCCTTGAGTCAGAAAAGCAACGCAAAGCAAAGAATTGAACCAAACTGATTATAGACAAGCTGTTGCCTCCAAAACCTGCCAACATGTGACTAACCGGAAGATCTTGATCATGTACTTTATCATTCAAGTCAGCATTGGCAGCAGTTTGCATTTTGATGCTCATATTTCCAAGCTGTTGTTGGCTGTTGCTTCTCGCAATTGTAGTAGAAAATTGATGGATGGGGAAAAAAAAAAAATTGCAAATGTGCATTTTAAATCAGTCAGCTGTGCATCACATCTGCATGCGAGTCTTCAACTGTCGCTAATTTGTGCTACAATAATTCCATCCCTCATCAATGAAAGAAAAACAATGTTAATTGATAATATCTATATAAAAAAATAAACGAAGATAAAAAAAATACTCATTTCTTTTCTAAAGCCACAGTCGAGGTGGCCAGATGCAGCTGTGGCCGCAGGTTGCCGACCCACGCTCGGACCGATTACCCCAAGAGTCACGGGCTAAACACCCATCCTCCAGTTCTTGCATTATGTCCGTGAAGCGGAATTCTCAGGGTGGTGACACGGACATATCAATAACTTTCTGCCAGCATCGAGTTCAGGCCGAGCTCATACAAGCTGTCAGTTGTATTTGACAGAGTACAATAAAGAAGCTGTCAAATCCACAGACATTTTAAGGCCACTGGGAAAGTAATCCACGTGGAAGGAAGTATGTATGTACATCTTAGCAAACTGTCAACAGTGTTAACACATAACTTCAACCCTAGAGTATTTACTTTTATAACAGTAGACAATCCTGTTCAACAAACTCACTTTCAATGCTTTGTTCAAAAGACAAACTCATCATTATTGTAGCACCCAAATGGCAACTGATTCAAGTCAAGTCAAGTCAAGTTTATTTGTATAGCCCTAAATCACAGACAGTCTCAAAGGGCTTCACATAGCCAAAATTGACAATTATTCTCAAAGCATCCCCTGATCATAAGCTCCCAAAAGGGCAAGGAAAAACCCTGATAAAGCAGGTACTCCACCCATAAATGTTTTTAGAGTCTACGGCACTGGCACATGCCTAAAGGCAGTGCTGAAGAATTTAAAAAGTAGCAGGAAGCTGTGTGTTGTCACTGAGATGAACCAGCCTTATTCAGAAGCTTGAAACGCTTTGATGAATTTAGCTTGGTAACTTGAAGGCTCCGAGGTATCAATAGCCCAGTAATCTTCCACCAATGGCCACAAAAGGTCATTATCAACGCTTGAAATGGGCCAGTCCAAAAATACCAGGACTCAGTTTTAACCTCTAGTGTACCTGGACTTTTCTCATTCTACAGTGCTCTCTTGTTGCATTTCTCTCTTGCACGTGTTGATTTGAGTAGCCTAACAATCATTACATATTAAAAAAACATTTCTGCCTCTGGCTGTGGTTTATTTAGCATGTCATTTACATATGCACACAGGTAACTTGCTTATAATTTAATGCGCTGTCAATGGAAATTTTAACTTCATTCAATCCATTCATTTATTAATATAATGATCTGGTGTTACCTGCCACATAATTCATCTGGCAACAGTCGACTGTGAGGAGTTTCTGCACTGATTTGTTTGTCACTGGTTTTCTTCTCCCCAGCCCAAAGTTGTCAGCTAATTGGGACACTGCACAGGTGTGTGCCTGAGACTCCGCCCATTACCTGGACCAGGTCTTGGAAAAATACTGGGGGGAAGAAAGGATCATGGCACTGGTCATTTATGATTTTTTTTTCCTTTGGAACCTTTTTTATTATTATTATTATTATTAAATAAATAAATAAATACATGAATAAATAAATAAATAAATACATAAATGAATAAATTAATAAATAAATGAATAAATAAATAAATAAATAAATAAATAAATAAATAAATAAATAAATAAGCAAGCTATTTGTATCATGTAACCGAATAATTGATAGATGGCAATCATATTCTGGTTTGTAGTCTATGACTGTAATCATGACCAATTATTTACCGTAACCAAATGATTGGTTTCATATTGTTTTTGTGTCTCATCTAATGATGGTTTAAAATACTTTGTGCGAAAATAATTGGCTTTCCTTTCCTCCGGGGTTGATTCAGCGGGAGAGGTCAAAGTGTGAATATTCAGCGGGCCTCGCCTGTGTTTTGCATCAAATTTTTATCAAGACATAATTGTGATAAATGATGCATGTAATCAAGCATTAAATAATGCTAGAATATGCAAAGCTCCAAAGTTTAACAATGACTAGCATCCGCCCTTTGTCCCGAGGCGATAGGTGCCATCTGGCCGCAGCCATTACCTGTGACCTGAGTGCCAGACTCCTTAGTGAGCGAGGAAGCTCAACATCGGCAGGTCAAGCACCCCCCACACCCGACCACATGGACGCAACCTTGCCAGAGGTGTTAGGGGACAAATTACAATTTTGACAATGCCGCATCCTCAAGGTTCTTCTCTCATGTAGGCAACTTGAGTATCATACCAGAAAGTTTACTCTCAAACACTGAGTGATTATTTCTGCAACACATGTTGCTAGGATACAGATCGCTGACATCTTCCGTATACAACATCATATGTGTGTGTAGCTCTAGAGCAAGGATGCAAATTTTAAATTAAAGTTGAAAAGGTAAAATAGTAGAAGCCAGTGATTCCTCCGAGCAAATAATGTAATTATCTTTTGATATCAAATATTCAAGCAAATAAAATGATCTGCTGACTGGACACATTAAGGATTACATCGGCCAAATGAGAAAAATTGCTGCGCTTCTTCTGCAGGATGTAAATAGATTAATTTAGCACACAATTTACAATTTACCACATCGCGAAGGTTGATTTTTCGTCTTTAAATATAGGTAAGGAAAAGCAGGTGCGCGATGTTAAGTGCAGTGTGAAAAGGCCCTAACAGCCCTGTTATTGAGGCCACTGCTCAATTCTGTCTTTTTCAAATCTTATTTTATGCTATAATTAGTCACCTGTGCACCCTTATTTCATATGAATACAATGTCATTTCTGAATATTTTATTTAGATGATTAAATATGGAGGTTGCAGCCTTTCTTCAGAAAGTTCAAAATGAAGCATAATTGCTTTTACAACATGTGAAAACGACACTATGAACAAGCAGCAATAATATTTTAACGCTGGATATTTTGCCACTGTGACACATTTCTGGCAAGTCTTTAGTCTCTCATATAGTTATTATGTAAATTTGCTTTCAACAGGTTTGGTCTATTTGACAGAGAGAAGATTTCAATTTCTATAATTTGCATCTATGCAATTGAGTGCTAAGGACATGTTTCAAGTGCTGGAAAGTGAAACCCAGATAGAAATAAGACAAAGATAGAAAATGTGGGCAAGAGGAAATGAGACACGTAAGGAAGCAATCGGAGCCCGGTTTCGTAAGTACTATTTGAGGAGCGAGATAGAATTGTCTAGGGGTGACACGTTTTTCAATTGTCATTTCCTCTCGTTTATTAACTCCTCGCCTGCCGGAGTGTTCCTCAAGAGCAAATTCTGGCGACAAATTTTGCAGGATGTCACATAATGGAGAGATAAGAATGAAAATAATGAAAATGTCTTGTTCTTATTAATTAATCTCGAAATGGAAACACCACAAAGCATTGATTTTTATTTTCTCCATTCATTCATCAGTTATCTACCAAACCCCGCTGTAAAAATAAATAGAATTTTCTTGAAAAATCTCATGTTCTTAGTCATTATTTTTTTAAATAGAAATACACAAAGAAAAAAGAAAATAAATACCACAAAAGACAGATTTTGATTCCGTCCATTCATTCATCAGTTATCTACCAAATCCCGCCGTAAAAATAAATATAATTTTCTTGAAAAATGTCAGGTTCTTAGTCATTATTTTTGAAAATAGAAATACACAAAGAAAAAAGAAAATAAACACCACAAAAGACTGATTTTGATTCCGTCCATTCATTCTTCATGAATCCACAGAATAAATATTTTTTCCAGGCACCTGAAGACGGCCTTCTTTTGTTTGCAACCTTATTTAAGATGCAGCAAAGGAGCCCAGCCTTGACATTACAGTCATTTGGACTTGGCATATCTGTTAAAGACTAATTAGTGTGAAAAAACACTGTCAAGATACCATATGGCGGCAATGACAAAGCAGCTTGCTAAGGTCTGGTGCCGCAAAGTAGACTTACAAAAAAAAATGTAATGCAGAAAAGATGCTCTGCGTCTCGTAAGGTACACCCTATGCAAATGAGGTCAAACATTATCATTTTGACATATTTGTTTCACGTTAACCGAGCGAAGTTTGTGCATGTGTTTGTGTGTGGGAGGGAGGGAGGTGGGTTCGGTGTCAATGCCTCCATTATTTATTTCCGGCATCGTCTCCACCATACGTATTAACGAGGGAAATAGCAATTGACATGCTCAATAATCTGGATCTTCAAAGTGTAATGTGATTTCTTCCAAGTATGGTTTCGATGAGAGGGTAGAGCACGGGGTCAGCGATATCCCAGGGGATTATGCTAATGCTGAATGAAGGAACATGAGTATTGTCCTCAGTCAGATGAGACAAATCCTTGTGTGATGACGCTTTGTAAAACTCTTTTGTTTGTCTTTCTACCTCACCGTCCTGGAGCTACTGAAGTATGGCAAGAAAAAAAAAAAATCGGTGAGTGAATTTGGATAAAATAGTGAGGTGGAAAAGTGACTGGTAGGTTTCGGAGTGAAGGAGAAAATTAGAAGTTGCCAATTGTTTACTTCAATATGTGTGGTATATAGCTATCAAGAAATGTACAGCAACAAGCTCTGTGATAGAGTGGTACACAATAAATAGAGTATCAAAACATAACAGGAAATTACACCAGGGAGTAACAAATCGCAACCAGAAAGATCAAGTGATGATGGGACCACACTGAAAAACGAAGAAAAAAAAAGAAATATATTCTTTATGGTGCCCTTGTTCAGTTGTGTGTACCATGACTCGCATTTTGATTGCTTTGTCCAAAAAAGTCACAAGTTGAAAAAAATAAATCAAACTATCATACCAAAAATTCTATAATTTTTTTGAAAGAATGCACTTATTTATTTTATTTTTTACCTGTTTGTTTTGATTTTACTCTTGAATCATTTACTCCTGCCTTGCAGGCATACGCGGGCCTTATGCCGACCCGATTAAATATTATCAGCACACGCTGCGGGCGAGTAAAACGCTGCGGGCCTCAAATGTGATGTAGCTTGAAATCTATTTTAAGTACTGGTTAATTAAATCAAATGAGAAATGTATGTGTCGTTAATACTCTGCAGCTACTTCCATTGAAAAGAAGCATTTTCTCCCTTACGATATTTTCAGTAGACTCCAAACAATCTTTGGGAATCACTGTATGACTACACCTTCACTGCATTGTAAAGAGAGAGAGAGAGAGAGAGAGAGAGAGAGAGAGAGAGAGAGAGAGAGAGAGAGAATTTATGTATTTTAAAAAAAAAACTGTAAACTGAACCATTCAAAACAATTTACACCGAACCTTGCTCAATATGTCCTCCGTTGGACAACTATCTTAGGGAGTGTCTTGGGCTTTTGGCCAATTTCACTGACACCGGAAAGGAGGGAGGTAATTGCATTTCGGGCACCTTTTGGACATTTCCAGTTAACGCTATTCCATTTGGCCTTCATGGAGCCACTGCAACGTTTCAGAAAATGAAGGACAAGCTTTTGAGTAGCACAGCAGCTGATGCTGCAGACTATTTGGATGATGTGGTCTTTTACAGCAACATCACTTTCCTCATATAGGGCAAATATTAAGTAGAATGAAGGATGCAACCCCGAATTTCTATCTATAAAAATTTACACTTGCTGAACAAGAATCAAAGTACCTTGGCTTTTTTGCTCGCCAAGCGGTTCATTCGTCGACTGGTTGGCAAAGTGGATGTCATTAAAGGGCCAAGACAAAGACATTAGAATATATTCTGGACTGTTACCCATCATTTTGGCGAACAATGCTGTCAGCTGGTGCTCATCTCAAGCTTCTCCTTTGCTAAATCGTACACTAACAAGCTAACCCTCATTATCCCTAACATGAATGCAAGCGCTCCCACCTTCAGTGTTGTTCAAGGTGATTAACCTTGAATTTTATGCAAAGTGCATATGATTTGCAAATAGAACACACGCAAGGATTAGCTGTTAATTAAAATTATTATTATTATATTTCATATCATTAAAGCTTTGAGCTAATTATAAAACAGGTCTTTTCTAGTAAATGTATTCTGTGGTTCGTATAATTGTAATCATTTCAACGGTTAAAAAAAAAATGGAGATTTGCAATTAGCTAAAGCCAACCATTGACACAATGTTATGCAAACATCAGAGTGCAAAAAGGGGGGAGGGTCAAAAATCAAATCCACGAACAAATGTTACTTGTTCTCAAGAATGGAAGATAAAGTTATCGAGCAAGATAAGGCAAAAATGTTTCGCTAAAAACATGATAAAAAAAAAAAAACATTTTCCTTAGCATATTAGACCTTTCTTGTTTCACATAAAACTCTGATCTCAGGAGAAAGGCCTGCACTTGACTGACTATTTTTGTTAGCATTAGTTTGTCACCATCCTAAAAAATATGCTTAAGACATTTTTTTCAGAAAATTGATTTGATTATATGAAGGTCAGGGTTAAAATTGAATAAAAGTTGAAATAAGGACAGACCGATATGAATAAATATGCGTTGAGAAATCCAAAATAAACAATTGTTCTGGGAGTGTCAATAATATTCCAAGGTGTGGTCACATTCGAAATGTGAAAGAGCAACTTGACACTTAATGCGCAGCAAACAAAATGATCATCTTGGAGGCATTTAAGGACCTGACGTTGATGAAAAACATCCTTCATCGAGAGCTACCACAGTCCATTAATGTAATGCATTGGGTTTCTCTGTATTTGCTTTTTATTATTACTATTCTGCTACTTTTATTTCATTCGTTTATTTTAAAATTTCCAGTTAATATATTCATCGTTGGGCAACTCGATGAGTGGCTGTAATTTTGCTGTGCTCGATTGTGCTTCAGGTTCTTGGTGGATTGCATCATATCCTGCGAAACAACGTGTTTCAACTAAAGATGTGCGTCGACTCCTGGCCGACGTTCAGCACGGCCATCTGCTACCATCAAAACCAGGTAGAGAACGGGATACGGACCGGTTGGAGGAATAGATTTGCTTGTTTGGTTGACATGTGAAGAATATGCAGATCGGGAGCAGTTTTGTGGAGCTTCCCTCCAAGTACAGCATCTTCTCCAAAAACCAAGACACTTTAAGAAGTCTGCTGAGTGATGACAAACTTGTCAAGTGGAAGAACGGAATTGAATTTGGAGGTATGAAACAGTCAGATTTGACCAAAAGTAATCCTCAATTGATTGTTTCCGTTCGTCTTCGTATGCCAGCGATTGGCAAGATCAAGTCAAAGTTCATCCAAAACATTTAATTGTGATCATTGCGAGCTGTTCAGTTTTACATTAACTTGTTACAAATTTTGTTCTTTTAAGTTTCAAATCATCACTCTGAAATCGTCCGCGAAATTGCTTCTCTCAGAGGACTCCATGTTGAGGAAGATGGAGGTTACCATTCCTACATCAACTACAGCCCAGAGAAGTTGGACATGCCAGAGTAAGAAGAAGACAAGTCATTGAATTATCTTTGTTCATATTCACTTATTTCTTCATTAGCAGAAAGACGTCCACGCTAGCAACATCTACTTTGAATGAGTCCCATGCAGAGCTTGTGGTCCAACAGTTGCCTTATGGAGGAAGCGAGGAGATCAATCGAGTGAAAGCATACATCCAACATCTGCCAAACTGCTGTGTGGTGGATGAGAAGGGACATCCCGTGTCTTGGCTACTGACAGATGAGTTAAATGAGATGAGAATGGCTTACACTCAACCAAAGTACAGACGGAAAGGTCACTTTCGAGATATGATGCATACTCTGATCCGGCAAAGGATATCAGAAGGTTTGCCCGTCTACTGCCATATGCATAAAGACAACGCGGCCGCTATTGGATTTGCGAATAAGGCTGGCTTCACCCGTGGTGAAGAGACAACCTTCATGTTCCTGAGTGCATCTGAGAAGTAAATTATCACCCAAAAATCTCTGTGTTTGGAAACCACAGACCTTGGAAATAAAAATAAATAAATGTCATTGTACGTGTCTCAATGTGTTGTCCTTTTCAGATTGCATTCTTTCGTTTTCCATCCACTGTTTGTCCTTTACAAGGCCAAAGAGGATTCTCTGCCCGTTCCAAAGGTTGACAACCATTTGGGCTTTTAATTCAACTAAAACACATTTTTTTCATTGGGAAAACAGATTTTTTTATTCTGTCATCTTTTTAAAACAATGGTCACACATGGTCATGATGATTGACAAGACAGCAACAGGTATGCTAGGGCATGCATCTAAGGGTTAAAAAGAAATTTCCAAGGTGTGGTTACGTAACAAAATGTGTATAACTGCACCGACACAAACAGTTTGAGACAAACAGTCGATTTGCATCCGACTAAAATGATCATCTTGAAGGCATTCAAGGACCTGACGCTGATGAAAAATATTCTTCATCAAGACTTACCCCAGTCCATTAGTGTAATGTATTGGGTTTCTTTGTATTTGCTTTTTATTGCTACTATGACGCTGCTTTTATTGAACTAGTTTATTTTCAAGTTTCGAGTTGATCATTGGGCAACTCGATGAGTTATTCTGCGCTCGATTGTGCTTTAGGTTCTTGGTGGATTGCATCACATCCTGCAAAGGAACGTGTTTCAACTAAAGTTGTGCGTCGATTCCTGGCCTACGTTCAGCACGGCCATCTGCTACCGTCAAAATCAGGTAGGGAAAATGACATGGATCGATTGGAGGAATTGGATTGCTTGTTTGGTTGAGGTCTACATGATCTTGGAATGAATGATTTGCAGATTGGGGGCAGTTTCAAGGAAATCAATGAGAAATACAGCATCTTCTCCAAAAGCCAAAACTCTTTAAGACGTCTGCTGACTGATGACAAACTTCAAATCAAGTGGAGGAACGGACTTGAATTTGACGGTAATTGAAGGAGTTTGAAACAAGAAACTTTTACTCACTGTAATTCCCTAGCAGGCATTTTAGCATCCGTTCTCAGTATGGGTGTGAATGTTTGTGTGTAAACATGATGAACACTCCGAGATATTTATTGTTTGGTTCACCCGCTTGTAACCAGCAGTCTTTTTCGTAAACTGCTTTTCTGTTCAAGCTTAGTTGATTTCGAAACACTTTTTTAAATTTGGGCTTGTTATTTGATTGGTGGATTCAAATAAGTATTCAAGTGAGGGTGTTTATATTTTGTTGCTTTACACTTGCCTCAAAAAAATATTGGAACAGTGAGGTCAAAACGAGGGAAATTTAGCCTTTATGAAATATTTTTTCTGTTTAAGTTGCAAATCATCACTCTCAAATCATCCGTGAAATTGCATCTCTCAGAGGATTCCATGTTAAGGAACATGGAGGTCACCATTCCTACATCCACTACAACCCAGAGAAATTGAACATATCGGAGTGAGTAGAAGACAAGACATTGAATTATCTTTGTCATCTTTCTTCATTTACACTCATCCACTCATTTACAGAAAGACATCCACGCTAGCAACATCTACTTTGAATGAGTCCCATGTGGAGCTTGTGGCCCAACAGTTATCTTTTGGAGGAAAGAAAGAGAACTTCAATCGAATAGAAGCCTATATCAAACATCTGCCAAACTGCTGTGTGGTGGATGAGAAGGGACATCCCGTGTCTTGGCTGCTGACTGATGAGTTCAATAGCCTCAGAATGTCTTACACTCAACCAAAGTACAGACGGTACGGTCATTTACAGCATATGATGCTTACTTTGGTCCGGCAAAGAATATCGGAAGGTTTGCCCGTCTACTGCCATCTCCATAAAGACAACGCGGCCCCTATTGGACTCGCGAATAAGGCTGGCTTCACCCGTGGTGAGGAGACAACCTTCATGATCATATCTGATAAGCACATCTGAGTAGTAAATTACTCCCTAAAACTCTGTCTCTGTTTGGAAACCACAGACTTTGGAATAAAACAGAAATAAATGATTATTGCAAATGCCTGTGCGGTCTCTTACATGTCTAAATGTGTTGTCCTTTTCAGATTGCATTCTTTCATTTTTCCATCCACTGTTTGTTCTTTACAAGGCCAAAGAGGATTCTGTGCCCGTGGTTGACGACCATTTGGGCTTTTAGTTCAACTAAAACACAATTTTGAAAACTGATGTGTTTTTTTTATTCTGTCATACATACTTGGAACAGGGATGGTTGACAAGACAGCGACAGGTGTGCTAAGTCATGCATCTAAGGGTTAAAAAGAAATTTATAAGGTGTGGTCACATTAAGAAACTTGTATAACTGCACCTGCCGAACAGTTTGATACGGACAGTCGATTTGTGGCCGACAAAATGATCATCTTGAAGGCATTCAAGGACCTGACGTTGATGAAAAATATCCTTCATCGAGATCTACCGCAGTCCATCAATGTAACGTATTGGATTTCTTTGTATTGGCTTTTTATGGCTACAATTGTGCTACTTTTATTGGACTAGTTTATTATAAAGTTTCCAGTTGATCATTTGGCAACTCAATGAGTGCGCTGTAATTTTGCTGTGCTCGATTGTGCTTCAGGTTCTTGGTGGATTGCATCATATGCTGCAAAACAATGTGTTTCAACTAAAGATGTGCGTCGACTCCTGGCCTACGTTCAGCACGGCCATCTGCTACCGTCAAAACCAGGTAGGGAAAACGACATGGATCGATTGGAGGAATTGGATTGCTTGTTTGGTTGAGGTCTACATGATCTTGGAATGAATAATTTGCAGATTGGGGGCAATTTCAAGGAGAGTCACGAGAAGTACAGCATCTTCTCCAAAAACCAAGACACTTTAAGGCGTCTGCTGACTGATGACAAACTTCAAATCAAGTGGAGGAACGGACTTGAATTTGAAGGTAGTTGAAGCAGTTTGAAACAGAAAACTTTTACCCACTGTAATTCCACTCAATGTGGGTTTGAACATCATGAACACTGCAAGTTATTTATTGTTTGGTGCGTCTTTTTCGTGAACTGCTTTCTTTGTTCAAGCTTGGTTGGTTTCGAAACGCTCTTTAAATTTGAGCATGGCATTTGACTGCTCCACTAAAATGAAGTGGTATTCAAGTGAGTGTGTTTATATTCAGTTGATTTACACTTGCCTCCCAAATTATTGGAACAGTGACGTCAAAAGAGGGAAAATAGATCACTGTTAGCCTTTATGTAAGGACAAAGCTGTTGATTTTGCTCTGAGCATGTATATCTGCTAGTTAGTCTCCACTGTTTAAAAATAATCTATGGGATGTGATTTAGTTTGATGTGATGTATACAATTGAGGGGAAACAATTTTGCTCTTTTGTCTATTTAAGTTGCAAATCATCACTCTCAAATCATCCACGAAATTGCTTCTCTCAGAGAATTCCATGTTAAGGAAGATGGAGGTTACCATTCCTACATCAACTACGGCCCAGAGAAGTTGAACATGTCAGAGTAAGTAGAAGAGAAGTCATTGAATTATCTTTGTTATCTTTCTTCATATGCACTCATCCCATCATTTACAGAAAGACATCCACGCTAGCAACATCTACTTTGAATGAGTCCCATGTGGAGCTTGTGGTCCAACAGTTGCCTTTTGGAGGAAGGAAAGAGAACTTCAATCTAGTAGAAGCCTATATCAAACATCTACCAAACTGCTGTGTGGTGGATGAGAAGGGACATCCCGTGTCTTGGCTGCTGACTGATGAGTTCAATTGCCTCAGAATGTCTTACACGCAACCAAAGTACAGAAGGAACGGTCATTTACAGCATATGATGCTTACTCTGACCGGGCAAAGAATATCGGAAGGTTTGCCCGCCTTCACCCATATCCATAAAAACAACGCGGCCCCTATTGGATTCGCGAATAAGGCTGGCTTCACCCGTGGTGAGGAGACAACCTTCATGATCATATCTGATAAGCACATCTGAGTAGTAAATTACTCCCTAAAACTCTGTCTCTGTTTGGAAACCACAGACTTTGGAATAAAAGAGAAATAAATGATCATTGCAAATGCCTCTTACATGTCTAAATGTGTTGTCCTTTTCAGATTGCATTCTTTCATTTTTCCATCCACTGTTTGTTCTTTACAAGGCCAAAGAGGATTATGTGCCCGTTCCAAAGGTTGACGACCGTTTGGGCTTTTAGTTCAACTAAAACACAATTTTGAAAACTGATGTGTTTTTTTTATTCTGTCATACATACTTGGAACAGGGATGGTTGACAAGACAGCGACAGGTGTGCTAAGTCATGCATCTAAGGGTTAAAAAGAAATTTCTAAGGTGTGGTCACATTAAGAAATTTGTATAAATGCACCTGCTGAACAGTTTGATACGGATAGTCGATTTGCGGCCGACAAAATGATCATCTTGAAGGCATTCAAGGACCTGACGTTGATGAAAGATATCCTTCATCGAGAGCTACCACAGTCCGTTAATGTAATGTACTGGGTTTCTCTGTATTTGCTTTTTATTATTCCTATTCTGCTACTTTTATTTCATTTGTTTATTTTAAAATTTCCAGTTGATATATTCATCATTGGGCAACTCGATGAGTGGCTGTAATTTTGCTGTGCTCGATTGTGCTTCAGGTTCTTGGTGGATTGCATCATATGCTGCAAAACAACGTGTTTCAACTAAAGATGTGCGTCGACTCCTGGCCGACGTTCAGCACGGCCATCTGCTTCCGTCAAAATCAGGTCGGGAAAACGACATGGATCGATTGGAGGAATTGGATTGCTTGTTTGGTTGAGGTCGACATGATCTTGGAATGAATGATTTGCAGATTGGGAATGATTTCAAGGAAATCAATGAGAAATACAGCATCTTCTCCAAAAACCAAAACTCTTTAAGACGTCTGCTGACTGATGACAAACTCATCCAGTGGAGAGACGGACTTGAATTTGAAGGTGGGTGACGCAATTGACAGTTTGACTCCAATGTTAATATTTGAAGAAGGAACATTTTCATATATGCTGATTTGAATTTGCCTTCATTATTATTGAAACAGTTTGTTTTGCTGTAGGCAAAAATGAATAAATAGATGTTTAATGTCAAGATTATCTTAGTCTTTAGTGTTTTAGATCTTTCCTCTGAGCATGTATATGTTAGTTAGTCTTGGTTATTTTAAAGTAATGTACGGAATGTGATTTAATGTGACGTATACAATTGAGGGGACGCAAAAAACGTATTTTGTTCTTTTGTCTATTTAAGTTGCAAATCATCACTCTCAAATCGTCCGTGAAATTGCTTCTCTCAGAGGAGTCCATGTTGCGGAAGATGGAGGTTACCATTCCTACATCAATTACAGCCCAGAGAAGTTGATCATGTCAGAGTAAGTAGAAGAGAAGTCATTGAATTATCTTTGTTATCTTTCTTCATATGCACTCATCCCCTCATTTACAGAAAGACATCCACGCTAGCAACATCTACTTTGAATGAGTCCCATGTGGAGCTTGTGGTCCAACACTTGCCTTCTAGAGGATGGAAAGAGAACTCCAATCTAATAGAAGCCTATATCAAACATCTACCAAACCGTTGTGTGGTAGATGAGAAGGGACATCCCGTGTCTTGGGTGCTGACTGATGAGTTCAATGAGCTCACATTTACCTACTCTCACCCAAACTACAGACGGAAAGGTCACATTAGCCATTTGCTGTTTACTTTGATCCAACAAAAAATATCTGAAGGTTCGCCCGTCTTCTGCCAAATCCATAAAGACAACGCGGCCTCTATTATAGTCATGAGTAAGTCTGGCTTCATCCGTGGTGTGGAGACAACCTATCTGATGGTGAAGGCTGAGGGGTAAACTTGCAAATCAAAGTATTTGCTTTGAAAAAAAATATCTTGAATTAAAATATTAATAATAATTCATTAAATTTGTATATCGCTTTTCAAAAACCCAAACACGCTTATAAAAATATATTTATAACAACATCAATAGATGACCTTGATACTAGGTCTACATTTTTGGGCCTCATCATGAATATTAAAATATTCTTCTAATGAGAAAGAGCAGCAGTGTTGAAAATAGCACAAGAAGATTTATCTTTCCAAAGCTACAGAGAGAAAATCTGGAGAAGACAAATTTAGGTGTTGTAATTCGTCAATTAAAGCCAATATATTTTCCGAGTCAGGACTGACTCCCCCCGATTCAAATATAGTTCTTCGTGATAAATTCAATAAAATGGTACTTTGCAGTTAAACACTGGATGTAATGCACTCCTGAAAAATTAAAGGCAGAGCAAAAATGTCAGTTCAACATTCATCTCAGCGACCAAATATGGTTATACAATCAAGTTAAGGTGGAAGAGATAAATTGGCCTTAGTGGAGCAGCTATTCCCTGCAGTTTGAACAGTGTGAAACAAATGTCCTGTTTGTTTCAACCCATAATAACAAACGATCAGTTCCAATTAGTGTTTGTCTAACCAATCACCTGCAACTTCAAAGTTGTCATCTTTAAAAATAACCCAATGTGGGTGGACTGAAGTCCTGCTTGTACTGTATATTAGCATTTAGTGCCTACTATTTCTTTTAAAATGGTAATTTTCACAACAGAAGAAAATGTTAATCAGAATTGTAAACATAGATTCATTGGGCATCTTGTGATGATAGTTGCAGAAGAAATGTTTTTGACACAATGTCAAATAAAATATGATAACTGGACTACATTCTCAGTAAATGCAATTTTGGTGCAGTTATTTTTGTTATCAGCGGTTTCAACATTTGTTTTATACCAGGAGGATTACATGAGAACAAGACGTCCTGTGAAAAATTATAATACTATATTTACAAAAGGTTTCTCTCTTTAAAACAGAATATCTCTCACAGCAATATGTTTCTAGTTATCGGAGATGTGACATTTTTGAATAAATGTGGGTATGATGAGAATGGAGAGGATGTCTACTTTCTATGTATATGTTATTTTCTTAATACAGTAATAAAATTATATGTGCAAAACATGTCGAGGCTATTGGACAAAAAAATAAAATAAAATGCATTCTGTCAGCCCACATCATTTCAGTTAACATAAAAAAAAATAACTGCTTATGTGGCTCGCTTCTTTTTTCTTTGGCTTTTTGAAGACCGAAGAGAAAAAAAAGATGTGCGGGGAAAAAAAGAAGCATAACCTTGATATTAAAGAAATCTGTCCAACTGTTGATTCTGCCAAGTGATGTTTCCAGTTTGATTCCAGTCCAGTACATATATAATTATAATATTCAGATTTAATATAAAACATGAATATACACTTGAAGGTTTCAGGTGGCAACATTTTGGATTCTGAAAGTAAATGATGATAAAATTGTATGGAGTCTAAGGTCGAAGCGTGGCGGAACGCATTGCGGTTGACCTTCAAGGCATCAGTTTAGTAATTTTCTGAACTCCTTCAGCAAAAAAAAGGCAAGTGCCCTTGAAGAATTTATGTGACAGAGGCTTCCAATTCACTTGCAATTCTCTGCAGATGCACAAGTCCGACTGACATTTCTTATTGAGCTGGTACAAATGGCATTTCCCCAGACAACTTGTTAACTTTTAAAGGTTGATGGATTCAATACACATCTGCCTCAAATAAGCAGTGGATCAGTGTGAAAAACAAAGCTCAGAGATTAGCCGCTGTCAGCTCAAGGATGAGATGTGCAATTTTGAGTGGCAAAATGTGAACGCCATTTATCTGGTGACATGGAACACACTTTATTGATCTACAAGCATTTGTCGGAACCAAGACCCTCATTTGAGAATCTCAGCTACTGAAGTCGCTATCTTTGTTCGCAAGCCCTTTTATATAAACAAAACCAAACCGAAAAATAAACATTAGGCTTTGTGCTTTTATTTAGCAAGTCAAGAATATTAAATCATACACAAACTTTGTTAAAGTATAAATACAGACAAAAACTTGGCTGTGTGTTTATAGTCATAGTTTCTTTCGGCGGGCCATTAAAATTGTCAACCCAAGTAAATTTACGAACGTCTCGTATTATTTATTGTATCGGCTACACAACAAACTGATGACTAACTAATTTTCAAAACAGACATTGTTCAAATATTTAAAAAAATATGAATGTAATAAAAATTGCTAGCAATATCTCTATTTTTTTAAAAGTGAAAACAATTTGTTATTTCAGTATTGACATATGAATTTGGTGCACAATTTGTCCGGCCACATAAAATGATGTGGTGGGCCGTATCTGGCCCCCGGGCCTTGACTTTGACACCTCTGAGCTACAAGGATGCTAAATTAATTCATTTTTGTGAACCACATCCTCTTTCTGCAGCAACCCACGTGTTTCTTGACAGACAATACTGTCTAAAAGTCGTAAAATATTTTATCAATTTAAATAACGAATTAATCCCGAGTAAAAGAAGTTAATACTCTGTGGAAAAAATTTCATTGGCAAGGACATTTTCTTGAAGTTGGTGAACATATTTACCTTTGAGACATTTCTGTGATTAAGGGCTATATAAATAAATTTGACTTATCTTGACTCACAGCTCAAAAGGGAATTTGGCCCATTCCTCTTTACAGAAGCTCTGGAAATCCTTCAAGTTTCTGCTCTGCTGCATAGAAAGATTAATCAGTAAAAATCCAAACGTCTGTGTTCCTGACAAACATTGCAAATAAATCTTAAATACCTGAAAAAAAAAGACGTCATCGGGTTATGATGACGTAGATATGGCGGCAGTATGTCAAAAAGGTTATGGGTCCAATTCCTTAGCCAATGACCTACATCTCTAACATCATTCTTATTTGAATATTCGTTGAGGTTATTAACACATTGTGTTAATGTGCTTTAAAAACATAAATGTCGAGGAACAAAAGCAATATGTTGCATGTCTAAAAGTTAACAATTGCTAATAGCCTAATGAAGCCATGTTTAAATTTGCATCTAAGCTTCCACTCAGCCAAGAAAATGTCCCCTAGACAGCCTGCATGGCTTTGTTTTGTATTAAACCCGGATTAGATTTTTGCCATAAAATATGAGCTTTCAGTTAGGCCTTTTAATGAAAACGGTGCACGTGTGTGTGCATGTGTGTGTGCACCAAAAGGAGAGTAAAAGGAATGACCAGTTTGTAATCCAAGAAAAAGAATTGGACATTCTTCATATTAAAAAAGAAAAATGTTCAGTCCGTATTGAAAACTTGTGCAAGTAGTTTGCATTATATTTTAACTGGCCAGCATGTCTTGCAATTATATATATATTTTTTTGCATTTTGTACGTCTAGGGCAGCAATGTTGTAAGATGGGAGCTTTAACCGAGGTGTGACGTTTGACACCCAAGTCTCTCTTCCTTCGTCGTTATGTTCAAAATTGCCGCTGAGAATACTATGTCACCCTCAATGATGTTCCCACACGTCTAATTATTTGATTGCGGGATGCCGCCGTCCCTGTCAGTGTGCACAGCTTCACAAACCTCACTCATGGCTTATGTGTAAAAGGCAAAGGCGGATAAATGTCAATTCGACTGTTGCAGCTCAGATGCGGCATTTTGTCGCTGCACTGTGGCACACAAGCAATTCCAAATTGCTGTTCCCGCATTTATGCTGATTGCGATTGACTGCCAATGGTATGATTTATAGATTGAGCGTGACATATTGTTACGGCCTTTGTGATAGTAGTTACCGGAGTTATTTGAGTAGACAAAAAGGACAACGGAGTCCTCAGTGTATGGAAGTGTGTGTCGTGACAGCCTTGATGCTGGATCTGCTCAAGGGGGTGCCTGACAAGTAAAGCTGCGATATGATATACGCCAGAAGGAATGAAAGTAGTTATTTTGGGGGTTTTTTTGCACAAAGCTAAAATATACGAGACAGGGTGACTGCATGAAGAGTTTCAATAACTTATTCCGGCTTTGGGGCATTGAAATCTTAGTGCATGAACAAGAGAATAAATATAAAATAATTCTTTGCATTTGTACGTCCTTACAATGCTGCAACAAAGAAGTAAAAAAAAAAAAGAAAACCAAAAAATATTATTACTATGCAAATAATGTTATAATAATTGTAAATATTTGATCAGTTTTAATATTTGATACCAAAATGAAAAGAAAAAAAGTAAAAAAAAGAAGAAAAACAAAAACATTGAATTAATATGCAAATAATATTGTACTAATTGTAAACATTTGATCAGCTCTAAGATTTGATACCAATATAAAAATAAAATAAATAACTAAAATAAAATTAAATAACTAAAGTTTGCTTAAAACCTTGTTCAGCTAATCCATAAAACATTTTTCTACAGTCGTTGGCAAAACATTTCTGTCTTGTGCTTTTTCCCTTTAGGGAAATAAGTGGGAAGTAGGTCATGCCTTTTTTGGACTAACCATTTTCTGTTGATACATCATGAATATTTGATGAACGTAAAGTCCCGTGTGGATAAGAGGAAATATCAACGACTCTGCGGAAGTTGTAAAAGATGATGTAAACACAGACTTTAACAGCAGTTAGCAATACTGTAAAGCTACAAAAATGTGTTTTGCATAGCTCTCCAGTTTTCTTACACAATCCAAAAGCACCAACGCTCGCTTTTTTGTAATGTCATAAATGGGAGTTTATCATGAATTAATAATCATTTACCAATACAATTTTTTTTTACCTCATCATATTCGAACTGAGAAAAGCAAAATGTTTTCAACATGACCTTAGATGATGTCCTCCAACGACTTCTATTTTTGGACTAAAACCAACACGAAGCGGTGATGCATGTTTTATTATGCATTAATCGAGACACCCTACATTTTACACTTATGACCCTAAAAGCATCAGGCTTTCCAAGGGCAAAACAGCTATCATTGCACTTTGGAAGATTAATGCCAGGCTTATACATAGGTCACCTTCTCGACTGTAGAAGGACAGCACGGAAATATTACTGTATATTCAGTTGAACCTTGGAATGTATGATTGAGTTGTTTGGAATAATTGGAATAAACAAAATCAAAATATATACCTGAAAAAGGCTAACTATTTTGCATTTTAGTAGCAGAGAAAAATCATACGATCTTTTTTGCCACACCGACGTTGGTTCAAAACAAAATCAAAATGTTCTCACGAGGCAGGAAGGCATAGCCTGCTATTCAAAACATTACTTATGTATTTAATTGTCAATTTTTGTGACGCTATTGGTCAACAGTAAAGTAAAAATGGCTGAATTGTAACATTGATCAATTTTAACCAAACCTAAAATTTAATGGACAGACCATTGTGAGTTTCAGAGTGATATTATCGACGATTTAATCCATCCTTAAGGTGTACAACATAACAAAGACGGTAGGTGTGACCTTCTCAAATGGTGGAGGACAGTCAAAGATTTATGTCACAGTTGAGAGCTTCTGTTGGGGAGGCTGACAGATGGATAATCCTGTGGTTTAAACTTGGCAAATATTGATCCGGCGGTCCTGCGTTGCAGGCTTGCCGACCTGAAATTGGGTGAAATAGATTATTCTGTAGAGTCAAAAAGAAGACAAATGAGGAAGAGCAAAATATGCTATCTTGATCATCGGACTGGATAACACTGAAAGGGTGCATAAGCGTAGCCCCATTTGAAGATCGTTATTCGGTCAACGTTGGTCTTTGCATTGTGGCTTTAAATGCATGTCTTCTCATTCATCAAAGCCTCTAGTAACATTAACCTTGATAACGTAGCCTCAAATGAGACTTGAAATGAGACTTTGGTGGGTCATGTAATCAAGGTGAGTGATTGCTACTATATTAAAAAAAAAAAAAGAATCTGGTAAACTAATGAGCATTTTTTAACACCGGAAATGTGATGTTTTGTAATATAATATTTCATTTTATTTATTTATTGGTGGAATCTCAGAGAAATAATTGGGAAAGAATCGGCAATGTTTTAAAATATTTTTCAAAATAAATGTTTACTCATTTTTGCTAGCTTTGCGGGTTCGACTGGGGAAACGTGAGCGGGACGAGCGTATTGACCTGAATTAATTGATCGTCGATAAAAAAAAAAAAAAAAAACTTTTTTTTTTTTTTTTGACCGGTACCAAGTGACTCATGGACCGGTACCGGTCCGCGGCCCAGTGGTTGGGGACCACTGATCTAAATCACTGTCACGATGAAAATAGATACAAAATCAGCCATCCATTTTCTATAGATAAAATTTTTCAGGGTTATGGTGGAGTAACGCGAGGAAAAAAAAAAAAAAGGTGATGTGTACTGTTGTGCATTTTATCGTATGGAGACATTGTTGTACTTTCATACACACGAGTGTGTGCTTCATTTTGAAAAGTCTATGACTTTTGAATGAATTTATTGTCCACCATGTTTTGAGTATTAAGCCTTTCACCAAGTAAATCATGATTTCATTTTCTATACTTGTCTTTACTTTAAAATATATTTATTGTCCACCGTCTTTTGAGTATTAGGCCTTTCAGTAAGTAAACCATAACAAGCGTCCATTTTGTATACTCGTCCTGTTCAGGGTCACGGAGAGCTAAAGCAATTCAATTCAGGCAAAAGGCCGATGAAACCACGATCAGACAATCACAGTCACACACAATGGCAAATGTACTACAACACAATGAGTAAAAGTATTAATTGGCTCGACATAACAGTATTTGTATTTGTAGGGATTTTAAGAGACACTCATTCAGGGGTAATGACATAAATTGACATTAAATACGTTGCTTTTCTAATGCTATATAAGCGTGATGGAAAATAAACAGATTCTGTATACAAAAGGCACAGATGACAGTGTGTGTGCTGAATATCACTGCAAAAGCGGTTTTCCTTTTTTACAAATCCATTAACGATTGCACAATGGTTCACTGTTTACGGCGGTTAAATTGCTTTTTTTTCCCCCATTTTATTTTATGCTGCATTTGAGTTAAATCATAATTGGACATTCAAGCGTATGATTGCAATTCAGCTCACAAGGCTTGTGAATAATTTAGTGCTCCAGCGGTGTTTGCATTTCTTCAGTGACATGCGAACGGAACATTGCATAAGTGTGATAACAAGGGAGTGCCGAGAGACGTGGAAACACCTTCGTGGAGGTGTGCGACGTACTGAAAAAATCATGCGTAACACGTTCCTTCGGATATTACGATCATCGGTGCAACACGTTTTGTGCACTTAGCCTTCAGTTCCTTGTTTAAGGGCACCCCAGTGTGTTGGAGCCAAACTGCTTACAAAAACCCCCGAGAATATTTTCCAAGCTACATTACTTTCATACTAAAAGTTGTGCCACTGGCACCGGCTGGTGGCAAATTCGGGCGAGCTCTACATTGCCGTTGCCTGTTGGCATAGTAGCAGCAACATGTTAAATTTTTTTATAGAGTTATATATAAAAAAAAAATTAAAATCATTATAGGTGTTATTTGCTGCCCTCAGTGTCAGGTTGTGTTGCATTGATGATGAAGAGGCAGAGAAGGTCCCCAAGAAATAAGCTCAACTGTAAAAGTTGTTCCTACAGAACAGAGCAAATATGTGTAATGTATTTTTGTCTGCAGAGAGAGAGAGAGAGAGAGAGAGAGCGAGAGAGAGAGAGAGAGAGAGAGAGAGAGAGAGAGAGAGAGAGAGAGAGAGAGAGGGAGAGAGAGGGACAAGTCTGTGCGTGATTAATGGGCTCTTTTGCACATTTTAGTTCAAGAGATGGATTAGCGAATTATTTGTCAGGTCTCCTGCCTCTCCTTCTTGGGCCCTGCCCCCTTTTTTTTCCCCTCTGTGTGTGTGCAAGTACGTGTGTGTACGCAGGATTAGAGCTAGATGCACTCAATCCTTGTCAGCTGCATTCCGAAGCTAGTCTTGAACTCCACCTCGTCACCAGTTTGACTCACTCGGCTACCAAGTGAGCCGCCTTAAGATGCTGTTTATGCCTCATCTAACAGAATCAGAATTTGCTCAGAGTTTTTGCACCTCACCTGGTTTTCCTCATTTTCTGCCCACCTGATCCAACTTTGGTTCTTCTCATAATCACCATTTGCAATCAACCCTCGTACCAATAGTGTCACGGAGCCGCATGTTCTTACACATTATCACGGAGTGCTACCATGACCTTGGTGAAGTTTTCAGCAAGGATCATGCTGCCCTACCCCTTCCACAGCCTTTATGATTGTGCCATCGATCTCCAGCCCGGAGCCACTCTCCCTAGTAGATGACTCTATAACATCTTGTGACTGGAAAGAGAGACTATGAAAAAATATCTCCGAATATCTGCTTGCAGGTATTATTCTATCATCGTCCTCCATGGTAGGTGAAAGGGGGAAGAAGGATGCGACTTTAAGACCTTGCATAGACTAATAAAATCAATAAACTCCCCATCGAGAACAAATATCCCCTTCTATCGATTGATTCAGCGTTCGTCCTTCTCCGCGGCGCCAGTTAATTCCAAGCTCGTCCTGGACAATGCTTGCCGCCTCGTTTGAATTAGAGAAGATTGGAAGACAGCATTCAATATCTCCATTAAGCCACTATGAATACCTCATCAGGCTGTTTGGGTTAACAAAAGCTCACAATCATGTAGTAATGTCCTTTGGGACAAGACTAACAAATTTGTGTTTGTCTAACTTGATAACACGTTGATTTTGCAGTTGTCCTCTGAATGCAAAGAGCATGAGCCACTCCTGCTTCAGAATCTGAGACGTCTCTAAAACCACATTTTTTTTGAGTGGCCTGAACCTAATGACGGTCTGACTTCCACCACCATCCCATTCCGTCGGTTGATGTTGATGACTTTGCTTTCAGCAACCTCAAGAGTCAATTTCCATTCGCTCCTGCTCTCGTTTCTCTCTATCCCTTTTGTCAGATCATTGTGGTGGTGGGAACTTCTGAGGTGGGAGTGAGTGCTGCTCTATCCCAAAGGCTGCCCGTAGATGATACTTTTTTTTTTTTCTTACGGTAGAGTCTTCCCAGAAAGCACAATTACCGTATCGGCAAACGGGAACTCTTGGCAGTGAAATTGGCTCTTGAGGGATTGGGCCAAGGCTATGAACTTTTTTTGTCAATTCCCAGCGTGACCAGCCATTCAGGATTTTCAATAACCACATTTTTCTTTTAATGGATAATAGAAATTACACGCAACAAACTTCATTTGGTAAAATAGGTCAAAGCAGGTTCATAAGACCGGGGCAAAGCAGCAGTTAAAATAAAAAATGTCTCCACTGTATTTTGTCTTCAAGAGCTACCAAGGATGACCATAAAAAAGAAAGTTTATTTTATTTAATTATATGATGATAAGTTATTTTTGTTCAGGAGCACTGCGTAAGAGCTTTGAGTTGAAGTGTTGACACTTCGAGGGAAGAAAAAAAAAGACCTTGACAGAAAGCTGAGAGTTGCATTTCGTAGCGTTAATTGCTTTTGTGTAGTGTGGCTTTTGTACAATATATTGCAAAATAGACATCCAGTATTGACATCCAAACAATTACTTCCATGTAATACTCCCATAGGTGAGACAACATAAAAATCTCTGGACAAAAGCAAAGATAATTTGCTGACCAAGCATTCCGCGCTTATTGAATCGTAAAAAGTAAAAGAAAATATATCGGATCTCTTATGAGTTTATATCTGTCACTTTTATTTTCACATTGTGAATTCAGTGGGGAACAGAAACACAATAGCTCCAAAATCAAAAGTTATATTTTGGATTGCACAGCGCATTCATTTGAGGCTTTAAAAATTACATTATGATTGACATATGAACCCAAAGGATTAACATGATTTCAAGCACCAAATTGTGTCTATTTGCTGCCACTGTAATGGACTATTGCAAAGCAAAAGCAGATTATTGGAAGACAGCTATTTCCAAGCTTTTGTGCATTAATATCTACAAACAGGGAAAGAAAGACGCCGTCTAAGCGCAAACCTTATTAGTCAGAACCCGTCTAATCCCACATGCTATGGGCCCGTGGCAGTGGAACGTCACTGGGTTGTTGTCTACTTAATATTCGTCCAGATTATTTGCACTGCTTTGAGAGACAAACAAATACGGGATGCTCCAAGAAAGTACAGCACAAGGAGGGTAGTAAATAAATATATTGGGGAAAATCTTGACAGGTTATTACACCCTGTGGGATTAAGAAGGAGAAAGTTGGAGCATTAGTTTATTTGTAGTTTGATTTGAACAGCAAATGAACTGTTTAATAAAGTGCTTACACGATTAAGAGAGAATGCAAAGTGGGCGATTTCGAGATTTAAGCAGCTCATCAGCGCACATAAAAAATTTAACGAAACTAAAAGTAAGTTTTGCTGCAGTTTCGACAGCTTTGCGATGCAATATTTGTTTCATTTAAAAAAAAAGCACAATTAAAAAATAAATCTGAAATTTGATGAAACTAAAAGTGATAATTGTACCTAAAGTTTTGCTGAAGTCTTGACAGCTTTGCTTTTTTAAAGCACATTTAACTATTTCTAAGAAGCACAATACTAAGGGATGTAATATTTATTTTTAATCTTGAAAAAAAAAGCATTTGTTTCCAACTGAACACAAGTGTGACATTGAATTACACGCAGTACACAGAATACAAACATACATGTCAGACGGAATACAAACATAGCGTGACAACTATCATGGTCCTTTGTAATCTATTTTTTAAAACCAGCCATGAAGACACAGCAGCCAGGGAAAAAAAACAAAACAATAAATGAACAATAAATCACACTGGCACATTGTGAGCATGTAAAAGTAGCCTAAGGATATCGTTTTATTTTTTCACTCCATCAGCAAGATTGAGATGAGATTCAAAAAGACACATGCATAGCAGTATGTAGAAGAAACACCTCACTGAATTACAAAATGACTCATGAGCTCTACGATTATATTATTTTCGCAAGATATATTTTAGCTATTTATTAATTTAGCTTCCCTTTATTATCTCTATGAGCTTACCCATTTATCTATGATGCTAAGTCAAGCATAGTGCTAAAAAAAATCTTAGCACTGTTTTTGTGGGTCAATGACATCATGTGATGAATGACTCAATGAATTTGTTCTAATAAAGCAGAACAGATCATATTTAAAATTTGGGAGCCATTAATAGTTCATTGCTTTTTTTTTTTTCTGTGCCATTAATTGATGATAATGTTTCTGTTGCTTATTTTTTTTTTTTTTTTTTTCTCTGTGCCTCTCCATGAGAGTTTCATGGGTAGTACTGGCACCATTCTTCTTGGCAGAGTCAATATCACGGGGCAGTTGGCATATCACTCTAATTGAAAACACAAAGGGAGCAAAAGAGTCTTTTGAATTTGAATGAACACAACATTTCCAAAACAAACAAACACATTATTATGGCTCATTTTCTTAAATGGCTGATAAGCCTGTTGGGACAATTGCTTTGCTAAGGCCAATCTGCCTCTCAGGGACTTATTTAATTGTTTGTTTTCACCAAATGCCATTTTTATTATTTTTGAGCCACTGTAAAATGTTCAAGTTTCTCTACGTTGACCACTTTTCTCCCAATTTTTTTTGATCAAGTTGCCAAGGATATGCATTTATGCTGTAAACACTTTCACAACATAGCTGCAGGGAAAATTTTATCCAAACGGCCTCCACAGAAACACAGACTAAATTCATAACAAGCTGAATAAAACATTGCCTTATAAAAGGATCCAATTTAAAAGCCTAAACCGGTAAAGCTTTGGCTCCACAATTTAATCTTTGTGTAGCATATATGTATACACAATTAGACGAAATAAATAAAAATATTAAAATGAATAATAATAATAATAGAACTACAGTATGTCAGAAAAATCTCATGTTGCCTCATTAGTATTCCAAAACTTAAATTGTTAAACATCTGTGTAATATACCGTACTTCATTTTCCTGTGAGAGCTGACTTAAGCAAGAACATAGTCATCTACATCTTCATCTTTTCTCCCCAGATAAAGAAATTGGACATTCCTAATTAACACGGCTCATTTGTTCGCTTTGACTCCTTTTTTTGCATCATTTTCACAATTCTCAAATGAATGCATGAGCAGTGACTTATACTGTCCTCATTTTTCTGATTTATCCAGCAGATCCGTTCACACTGTCAAGATCTCTGCTGTGACTACAGATTAGCCTTTTTGAACATACACCCTGCGTCCTTGTCTCATCTTGGCTTGTGCGCCGGGGCCAACGTGGCTTTTTGCACTTGTGCATGGACAGCGTGTCGGAGGTGCTTCTGGCCATGAATGAATACAGCAGAATATGAAAAGGTTAGCGTCATCAATTACGGTTAAGGGAGGGATGCTACATGGGGAGGATGGAGTGTGAGATTCTGTTTTAACGGAAAACGCTGGAGCGGGCCATGCCTTGGATTTAGGTCACCTCGGATTAAGATAAATGGTTGTCTCAGAAAGCCAAATAAGTTTCTCACTCCCGGCCAGAATGTCATTACAAGTGAGGACATGGCCACCCCCTCCCCATGTGCTCTTTAAATAAACATTAACGGGCATCTTTTGCGGTCAGTTTAATCTCTTCGTTTTGTCAAGTAGTTGAAAACACAACAGTTTCGTTAGCGCTCTCACGCGCTTTCTGCAAAGGTTAGCAAAATGCCTTAACGCTTTGGTGCCTCGCTTGAAGGAATTAGAGTCAGATGATTTCCATATTTAACCCATGCTCCATTTCCAGCATAATCAGTATTTTACTGTACCGATTAACAAGTAATCACTTCATCATGTAATACTAATAAGCCTCTTAGTTTACTGTCATATGTACGATGATGTATGAATCTTGGGGGAGATGTTAGGAAATATTCCAAAGCCTTTTGAGGCTAGGCCGAAGAGTTCGAAAACTGACCCTGTGGAAACAAAGGACTTTCAAGCGGGCCCTCCGAGGCCCATTAAAAGCATGCAAACACGGATCGCTCTCAACGGTATTTTTGCTGGAGCGCAGTGGATGAAGGTCAGCGGATCAAAAGCTTTTGGCTGACATTTCTTGGTGCCTGATGAGCCCTCTTGGGTTTCATTGATTAGCCAATGAGAGACTGGAAGAACGACATTGAACAGATAAAAACAAAGTGACTTGTCCCGCTTCGGATGAAGAAAACTTCTTTTCCTTTCAGCTTACCCGTGAGAAATGAGCGATCGGGGGCCTTCTCCTCAGCCGCAAGACACTTAATCTGAGTTTGAGCACTGTCAAAGATCCTCACATCCCGAAAAGTGGCGATAAGACACTTACGCCCGTGTAACCATATTAACCATTCAAGGTGTTTATCGTCAGGCCTTATTTTCAGTCCTCTTATTGCGGTTTGATTGAATTGGGACAAAAGTGACCCCTTCCCAATCCCACAAGGGTTTTAATTAAGACGTTAATTATGAAAAATGTACCAGTGAGACAGAACAGAATGTATTTCTGATAAGGGAGGAAATTTAGAGTTGCCACCTCCGGGCATTGTTTTCCAATATCCATATTCTTGGCCAACTATTTAATATACAGTGCGGTGCAGTGTGTCAGCAATGCGTAATGTTTGTGCTTTAGCGTGTTTAGAGAAACTAAACTAGACATTTGTCTCGAAGTAATACTAAAGCGGTGTGTGTTTTTTTTGCACCCATAAAATATAACAGAACAAAATGATCCATATTCTGACGGCAAAATCAAAACTGTGCTGTTTTACTGCAGCTATTTGAGACAAATGTTTTGCCTGTTGGAGGAAAGCGAGAGAGAATCATTTCGTGGCATGTTAATGAACGACTTTCCAAGCTTGCTGGCTCCGGCGCTAGAATATATTTAAATAGAAAAATAAGCCCCGACTGACATCTGGGAATCTCCGTTCTCAGAACGAATAATCCTCATTTGAGATTAGCATGGTAAACTAGATGCAAAACAGTCTGTGTGAGAGGGTTACTTTGCGCACACACATTTTTTCGGGGGGCCTCGTTTCTCATACGCATCGGTCAAAATGAGCCCCTCGGGCATTGTTGGAGAAACATAACGAGGATGATCACAAGTGGCGGAATGTTGTCCTCGGTGTCCCATGTGCCTTTCAGTTGGTTTGTGCATAATCCAGGAAGTCGTTTTGAAGTTTGCCACTTTGTCATTCTGTTGTCAATCAAAAATCGTAACAAAGATTCGTTTCGGTTTGACTTCCAGTCTTTTTACAAGATTAGTTTGTTTTATTGTCACCACACAGTACAACACTTTTGTTTGACAACTTTTTGTTTTAGCAAAACAGTGATTGACTGAATGAGTTAAATTCCAGCACTCCATCACAGACTATCAGATCAGGTTTATCGATGGGGATAATCGTACGAAGGTTCTGCTTTGTCACAGCACCGGCGACTACCTTTTTTCACCCGACAGGCCGAAAATAGGATCGGCCGCCCGCAGAGATCTGACCACGGCCAAACTTGCGCCGCTCTAATGGTGCATGACTGTTTGATTAATTGCCCCACGTCACTCCCTGTCACCTGGTCTGTTGTGATGAGAACATGGTGGAACAAGGGTGTTTAAAGTTTGTGGGAATAAAGCAGATGGTCTGACCAGACCGATAGACTGACCCACAAGTGTGTGTTATGCCGACCCACAACAGATGTGTCATTTCGTCGATTTCAGAGTAATGAACATTCTAGCGAGATACCGTTTGCCGCGCATTTACTTCCATTTAATTGCAGTTGTGCTAAAGTTGACCGTTCTGGAATTTCCATTCACTTTTCAGGTTGATACTTTGGATTGCTAATTTCTATACTGCCAATAGGATGAGCAGTTCAAGCGCCGGAGGGGGGAATAGTCAGGATATGTTGAACAAGCTAACAAGTGGGAAAGTTAAAATAAGACAGTCTCACACATGATCCCGGTTTATGGCAGGTACCACCGTAGCTATGACATGAGGGTGAGTTTAATGAGCAGGGCTTCATACCTTGCCAGCTGCCTCCTTAACACTAACATAGCTGTTCCTGTCACTTTGGGATGACAGATGTGGAAGCAATTGATTTTCCCGACACGGTTGCTATTGAATTCAGGATGTGGAAAGGTCCTTAAATCTTCCACGATGCTTTGAATCAACGGCCAATCTGAAAATGACGTAGCTTCTATTTCCTTGCTCCACGTGGCATCAAGACTAACAAAGTTGAGTTTCTACAAATTGATCACTTAAATAAAATCCCTCCATAATGTAATAATCTTAAAGTTTTCCTCAAATTCTGATACAGCTATTGCATTGTGTTACGAAAATAAGAATCTTTTTCAGCCTTGGTCAGTCCTTAAAGAATAAATGAATAAATAAATAAATAAATAAATAAATAAATAAATAAATTCCTGAGATGTGTAGCATCCATTTTTTTAATTTAAATTTGATTTTTAACTGGATGCTGTTGTTGAAATAAAAAGATAGGGTTGCCCAATGTTGTAAAACAATCAAACAATGATACGAAGGAGCCAGACAGACATCAAGCTCGCATTGGCCAACGAGGACGGTTCTTGCAATTATTCCTCGGTGACGGTGTTTCAAATGTTGGCTCGTCCCAAGAGTTAAACACTTGATGATAGTGACCGAGGGAAATAAGTGGGTTCGGTCTCCATTGCGCAAAAGACCGGTAGCATCATTACAGAATTAAGAGGTGTGTGTCAAACCCCCAGTGGGTTTGTCATGCACCAGTCTGTGCCGGTGGTTATCTGACACTGAAGGTTTCCTCAATGACAATGTATTATTGCTTTCTCTACCTTCACTTGTCTTCTTTCACTCTTGCTTTCCTCCCCCGTTGTCTCACTGTCCTATCCTGTGGCCCAACAATCCTTCTTGGAAGTGCCAATGAACTGTGGCTCACAGGCCTAAAAATATCTGCCCCTAGACAATGCTGGTGCATATTTGAGCCTCTTCTACCTGTTCTATTTGAGCCTACATTTCTGGATCATCTTCACCCAGCCCCATTTATTTCTCCTTGAGCTATGTCATGCTTATCGGGCTGTTCCAGAATTTAACAAGACTCTTATGACCCACAGAAGCATCAAAGTCTATAGAATAGATTTTTTTTTTTTACATTTTGTCATTAGACAGGGATTTGACTAGGGCACCATGTCTGCAATAAATGACAGTAGCAACCAAACGAGCAACGCTGGCAAAAAGTCCAATCCCCAACACGTCGCATATCCTGGAGTGTCCTGGATTGTAGCCTGCTGGCCATATAATGTATTGCACAGGTCCGGCTTGCAAAGCAGGGGGCGTGAAAATATAAACAATCTCCTTTTAAACAAACCTATGTAGCACGTTGTCCCTATCTTGTTACGGTCTTGGGTTTTCATGACACTTGTAATTTCCTGAATCGACAAATAGAATTGATTTGAGTTGCCTTCAATTGCATTTCACACACAATGCAATCAGCAATCATGAGCACTATTGATTTGAGAAGAAGTACCAATTTGGATGAACATGCGTGTGTCATTTGTGTTCGCAACGTGAAAGATGTGACGGACGGACAGGTAGATAGATACTAGAAAGACAGACTGGATGGATGGATGGATGGATGGATGGATGGATGGATGGATAGATAGATGGATAGATGGATAGATGGATAGATGGATAGATGGATAGATGGATAGATAGATAGATAGATAGATAGATAGATAGATAGATAGATAGATAGATAGATAGATAGATAGATAGATAGATAGATACTAGAAAGACTGGATGGATGACTGGATAGATGGACGACTAGATAGATGGATGACTGGAGAGAGAGAGAGAGAGAGAGAGAGAGAGAGAGAGAGAGAGAGAGAGAGAGAGAGAGAGAGCGAGAGAGAGCGAGAGAGAGCGAGAGAGCGAGAGAGCGAGAGAGAGCGAGAGAGAGTGAGAGAGAGCGAGAGAGAGCGATATAGATAGATAGATAGATAGATAGATAGATAGATAGATAGATAGATAGATAGATAGATAGATAGATAGATAGATAGATAGATAGATAGATAGATAGATAGATAGATAGATAGATACTAGAAAGACTGGATGGATGACTGGATAGATGGACGACTAGATAGATGGATGACTGGAGAGAGAGAGAGAGAGAGAAAGAGAGAGAAAGAGAGCGAGAGAGAGCGAGAGAGAGCGAGCGAGAGAGAGCGAGAGCGAGAGCGAGAGCGATAGATAGATAGATAGATAGATAGATAGATAGATAGATAGATAGATAGATAGATAGATAGATAGATAGATAGATAGATAGATAGATAGATAGATAGATAGATAGATAGATAGATAGATAGATACTAGAAAGACTGTATGGATGACTGGATAGATGGACGAATAGATAGATGGACGAATAGATAGATGGACGAATAGATAGATAGATAGATAGATAGATAGATAGATAGATAGATAGATAGATAGATAGATAGATAGATAGATAGATAGATAGATAGATAGATAGATAGATAGATAGATAGATAGATAGATAGATAGATAGATAGATAGATAGATAGATAGATAGATAGATAGACATGCGTGTGTTGTGTGTGTGCGTGTGTGTGTGTCTTGAGAGGGTTTGTTAATGAGCCAAGGTAATCAATGCCAGGAGAGATTACTTTGATGGAAGCCTTTGAGAAAACAATGCGGCGTGATGACCTCTGTCTGAGGAAAGCACAAAGCAAAGAAACCAAACAAGACGAGTGACCTTCAGCTGGGTTCCAGCTCGCACACAACTGACCGATTAATTCACTGCTTACACACGTGTTGATTTAGCTCACCTTGGAGAGAAGACAAGAATAAACCGATGGGAGGCGTTGCATCTAATTATGACTGATAGCGACCCCCCCCTTTAAGTTTCACCCTTTAAGCAGCAGGAAAAAGCTTAGAATGACGATGAAAACTCGAAATCAGCTTTCATGTAAGCCTCATTTTTTGCCTAGTTTTTCCTAATTTAACTTAAATGGACTTTGCCGCCCTCAAAGTGGCTCCTCTGCATAATGTAAATGTCACAAATCCTTTTCACTCTTTAATCCAGTCAGGATATTGTTAAGCAAGAATTAATCCTGGGAACGCAAAAGATATGCAAATGCCAAACAAAGTCAGCCGTGTTATTGTCTTTAGGACTCTTCAATGTTCCTATTCGGACTGGACTGCACTTAAAAAAACTCATTTGAGACTTGAACAATTGTTTCGTGAGTTATATTGCCTGCACGTTTGCAATATAGTAAAGACACGTTTGCATTTAATGTGTCCTCCGGGCATTGATGCACGATGATTTGGCTTTAAAATCTGACATCTCTGCTTGTATAATGACGTATCACAAAGTAATTTATATTTGTCAGTGATGAGAAGCCGTTACAGCGCCGTGCCTGTCATGCTTCTCGTCTCACCATCATGCAAGTTTAATGGGAAGCTTACTGCAAAATCATTGACTCCATGCTGTGTCCAAGCAATTATTTTATACCGAGCAAACAATATATATCATAGAGAGGAGTTGTCAGCAAAGTTGTTGCACGTAAAGACACTTAAGCAAAACACTCGGTTGAGCTGAGTAGATTTAGGATTAATTTAATGATAAATAATTTGGCGCAGTTCTAAGTTTGGTCGTTCGAATGCGGGCCGAGGCCTATGATGAAGACCTTTAAGGAAAATAAGTCAACTTAACTACCCTTACTCACTCGCTCCTCTAATTAATTATTATTTTTATATATTTTTGAACATATGATATATATATTAGAATATATTGAATATTAAAACCAGATGAATGTAAATGATTGAGATACCGTAATTTCCGGACTATAAGGCGCACCTGACTATAAGCCGCAGGGTTCAAAATTTTGGAAAAAAGTCGCGGCTTATAGTCCGGAAATTACGGTAATTGGTTCTGAGCTGAATACTTTCTGTCAGCTGTGTGTTCAGCAAGACTGTTTTGACTTCAAAATGTCAGCCCAGTATTGACTGGACAAATCCCCCGTGGCATGAAAGTTGCTTTAGGCCACAATGCTGCTTAAAAATGCCACGGTGTGCATTTATTGCAGCGAGTAAGCCTGCATAGTTGCCAGTAATTACTGTCAAAACATCAAGTAGTCTCGCTATCGGGCCAAAGGAAAAATAAATAAGTAAATACAAATGGGCAGTTGTTAAAGACAAAGGTGTTGGGACATATTGATGAAATACACAAGGGGATGGATGATTAAATTTGCACGTATCTTCATCAATGCCACGACCTTAATACAACCTCATAAATCGATGCTAGTGGCTGTGTTAATAATTGTCTTATTCCTCCTTTAAATTATAACCAAAAGGGACATTTCTGAACACAGCTAGATTTGTTTTTGTAACTTTAAAAACAAGTGAGAAATTTGGCAATGGCAATGATTGGCATTTTCTGCCATTAAGTTGCTTTTTTTACCCCCCGGTTATTTCTCTACTTCAATATATCCTTCAGTTTCTGTTTATATTTACTACCATTATACCTTCTCGATACATTTTAATGATGACTGACTGTCTGCTTTTGTACTGTAAAAAGACAATATGAATGGAGATATTTTTATAGAGTGGGAAATCATTCTTGTGTTGCAAACATTGCCATATTTTCAAAACTAAAATTACCATTGCAACGTAACAATCAGTGCCACTGTATTATTTTGAGCGCAAATACGTTATTTGTACTCCACTTGCAGCCAGCGATGCTCTCATGTCTTGATGTGTGCATGACTGAGATTTACAAGCTCCATCTATTTGCAGTGTGAGATCTAATGCACGGTTGGCTGCGCATTGTCGTAGGCGTTGAAGAGCGACAAGCCAATGACAGCATGTTATGCACTACTGCTTTCAGTTTGCAGGATTATCTGTAAGACTGTCACGACATTAACTCAACTCATTTGGTGTGTAACAGTTGTTATTAGGAAGCCCGGCTCTGGCTATTGGACTCCTTCCATCAGGACGAAAGTATCAAATGATTTTTATATAATCGCTGGCATTGGGCGGAATCTCCTCCAATATTCGGACTTTTCATCATCTCACAGGTGTTGCCCACGTGTCAAACTAATTTTTGTCGTGGGCCGCATCATAGTCAGTTTCCGTCGGAGGGCCATTACGAACGTCAACAAACTGAGGAATAACTAAGTTTGAAACCGGACACTAGTAAAAACTGTTCAAATATTTTTTTTAAATCAAAGGTAACAAAAATTGCTAGGAATATCGGTATTTTTTAACAATTTTTAACTTTAGTATTGACAGATGAAGGCGATGCACAATTTGTCTTCGGGGGCCACATGAAATGATTTGGAGGGCCATATCTGGCCCCCGGGCCTCGAGTTTGACACCAACGTATTAAGCCTTTTCTGTTGCCTGTCCTCCCCTCTGGCACGACCTCACCTTAAATACGTTTTGTATACTTCAAACTTTTAACCTTGTGTAGTTGTAAAGTCGACTCCCCTCGTCAATTAATCCATTCAGCCCGACGAGACATCCCCAAAAATGACACATTTAAATCTGAGACAACAAAAATTGAAAAAGTGAACCGCAATTGATCCTGTTCCATATTACCAACCCTTAATCTCAAAACAAATAAATACCCTCTTGATCTTCATTCTAACTAGCCCCCCCAGACGCTAATGAGAGTGAGATTGCTCTCTGTGCCACGCTGGAAGAATTAGTCCATGGAATAATTATTCATTTCCATCCAGTATCCAGTGCCCTTGTTTGGTCGAGAAAGGCAAAGACAGGCCCGCGTAGGTGTCGTCTCCCCTTTTACTCGTGCCTCAGTGGTCTCATTTCTTTCTGCCCTCTTCAATATCATCCCCTGCTCAATCTCCTGGCCCCCCCATCCAATCCTCATTCTTGAGATGTTTCTTTGACACCATCAGCCTTGTGTAAGGGGTCATTAGCACAGCTACCATTAAATAAGTGAAATCAATCCAGAAAAACAGCTGCCACCTTGGGAAAGAGGAGGGGGGGGCGGGATTTGGGAATACACCAGAAGGTAGAAAATATTGATGGGGATGTTGTGGTGATTTGAGCAAGTCTTCGTGTGTGTCTGTTCTCATATGGCTGGTTGATAGAAGAAGGCCTCCTATTAAGATCTTTAGATTGTTCCCAATCTCACCACAGTAATTATGATGTAAGTGGAACAACAGCGTGAGGTGTGTGTGTACGTGTGTGTTTGTGTGTGTGTGTGGTAATTAACCTCAGGCAGCTGAAAAATGAGTCTAATGAGCAGAGCGGGACATTGAATCTATTCAATCAATCCTTTTTTTTTTTTTTTTCTGGAGCATTTAAATTTATCAGTGACCTTGTAATTGTTAACTGCGACACACATTTGAACCCATTTAGCAGACAACAACGGTTCATTTATTTTTCTGTCGTGTTTTTCAAACACTGAATGCATCTTAGTCAGATTTCTCCTCGTTTGTTTAACTTTTATTTGAGCTCCCCAAAGTGGTCAGTGACTGGAGCTTATTTTTTGTGTCATATTAGTTGTGTCCACTAATGAAGCAATTTTTTTGTTAAGTGATTAACAAGAAAATTAAACCAATTTATGACCCTAAATTCCAAAAGATGGGGGTAATAGAGCCGATCATACGTTAGGCTCCACTGACTGAACTTCATTAAACAGATAGTATTCCCATTTCAACGAAACGATAAAATAAAATTGACAATTAATTAAACTTTAATTTTATGCAGTTAAATTACTTGCATACAAGAAATTACAAAGCAGATGATTGCAATTTTAGGGTTAATATAGTGTGTTAACAAATGTTTTAGATTATAAAGACAATTTGTCTCAAAGACTATCAAGAATCATCAAATGCTTTAGTGTGGACATTTGCTATTTTGCTGAGCTGGCAAAATTTGATACTTTAAACAATTTGGATAGTGCGGACTTCTTTTTGTGTCAAAAAAAAAAGTCTAATTTCTCCTTTGAAAACTGTTCATAAAACACACACGAAACAAACATATTTCAATAATAGAGAAAAAAAAATCTAAAACACAAATCTGGTTGAAAAGAATTTTAAAGACTTAATCATCTCCTCCTAAAATAATTCTAACTTCAACCGTCTTTGTTGTTAGGGGCAACACCGCAAAGAAAAGTTGAATAGTTTTCTACTGTCATAGCAGATTTTGTTATTGTCGGAATGGCGGCAGGAAGAACAAACAAAACCACATTCATGTAAAACAGAATTTTTACACATTCATTAACTAAAGAGGCCGCTTTTGCATTTGCAAATGACACCAGCGTTCCCCCAAAGGGAGGAGCTGACAGATGAAGGGCTGATTAAGATGGAAAAATCTTGATGTTGCCACACTTTGTTGCTGAGACTCATCGCTGGTGACAGGCTGGGTTGGTCCTCACTCACACATCTTGCAACCTAATCAGTCTTCAACTGTCCAAATCACTTTCGATATTATACTTGAAGATTAAGCCAATGCTTTTGCAGTGAGCAAAATCGGACTCACTTTTGAGCACTTGAAAATTAATTGGGGGCTCCGAACATCAAACAATGAATTTGGAGATGATTATGGGACTCAAGATATTACTTGTGTTAACACTGGTGGCAAAAAGTTATACTTATTTAAGATACCGATACTAAGCAAACCATTTCTTATAGACAGTAAAAAAAAACACACAATTTAATTGTGATATTTTCGATCTGACTTGCTGTTTCATGAATTCATGCATGTTCAGAGACACATGGGGAGTTTATGTTCAAGCAAAGAGACTAATATCGCAGCCAACCATTAAGTACAACATAAAATAATTTGATTTCCCCCATTTTACATCTCAAAGCATCCATTTGGAATTAGTCAATGTTTGTATTACAGCTAGCTACACAATGGATAAATGAACTTCCGTGCCCATTTCATGCCCAAAAGCATTTCTGTTCTTTAATGTCTCTCTTTAATGTGCTCACAAAATGTTTTTTTGGCAACCCTAACAGTAGAAACTAATTTTGTATTTACATTCCCAAGTGTTCATGGCCGACCTGTTTGGCAGACCGTAGTGCTCCTGTTCTGTTTTTCCTCGTTTTGCAGCAAGAACAGCAAAACTTCAATATAGAGAATAACAAAAAATATTTTTAGAATGTCCGCATTTAACTGTACAATTAATTTGATGTTGAATTGATAAAATATAATAACTTGCTAGCTAAATAATTAAAATGTGATTTATTTAAGAATTTGGGCAATTTATTGTTTGTGATTTGACGTTGAATTGATAAAAAAAATTAATTTAATTAATAATACTCACTTATTAGATACTTGTTAATAATGATACCACGTAACATAAAAAAAAAAAGATTTAGCCTAATTCAAGCTACTGTAATAAGCATTGATGCGTACCACAAAATAATACGGCATTCCAAACAAACACACGTGCTGACACTTCCCTTTAGCTAACCTTTCAGAATTTATTTCAGCCAAATGCTCACTGCACTGGAGAATACGATGTTGCCTTTTCTCCACCCCAGATTTAACAGGGTGACTCAAACTCTACGAGGAAAAAAAAAAAAACACAACGGGGGAGTGGGTCCTGTCGCATTAGTGACAGTACATTAGCGGAAGCACAATAATCCCAGAAAAAAAACAAAAAAAAAAAACAGAATGATGCCAAAAGGGCCCAAAGGCAACATATATTCATCAAGCCTATGTATTGTAACACTGACTGGACAAAATGTTATTTATGCACATCCGGAAACATCATGTCATTTATTATAATGGTCGGCGGTGGATCTTGCGCAAGGTCTGGTGGTCTTCTCGGGGCATGCTGATTATTTTTTCTATAAGCTCCCAAATGGTCATAAAGTATGCTTCCCCAAACAAACATTTCAGCCTTGAAGCACTCCCAGGTTGCTAGCTTTTGCGACATCTGTAGCACAATGTTGCTGAGGAAAAAAAAAAGCCATTCTGTACTCAAGCCCACTGCATCCATTAAATTCTGTTTAAGCTGCAAATGTGTTTGTCTTGCTGCAAACTTATATTGATCTTGTTCAAAAAGAAAAACCAAGGATGGAAAGGCTTCTAAAATGCTCCGACTTGCCAACCAATGCCGTGTGATCAACAATAGCGGTCAGCGGTGTTTACTTTCCAATTTCTGCCAAGGTAGGCTGTGATTCAGCGTTCACATTTTCAATCATGGCTTAATGCTGCAACATTGAATGGCGTTGATTTTTCTAGGCCAAGAATTCTTTCTTCGGGCTATCACAGTATCGTGCATCGTTGATATCTTCGGTATCTATATCATCAATCTCCAAATTCAACTCTTCATCTTTACATTTCTCTAATTCCTACTCCTCGTTATATCCAATAACGCCATGATTACTTTGAGTGGACATTTACCGTCATTTGAAAGCCACTTTAAGGAATCGTTTTTTTTTTTCTCAACAAGAATTAAGATAGAAGGCAAATCAAGCAGTCATTTATACGCATAGTCTCGGTCGAGACGTTTTTCCTCCTCAACCATTGTGCTTATCTCTCTGCTTGGCAGCGTTGAGCCGCAGCTACTCAGTCGATGAAGAACACAAAGACACAGCAGGTGGGAGATCAAAAAAAAATATTCCACGTTGTATTCTCATGATGGTAGTGAAATGTGACTGCCCACAAGGGTTGATAAATTGACATCAAAGGCGTGCCTCAAATGTTAATCGTGTCACGTCGACATACATTTTTGCATTCCAACATGTGAGCTCTGCGTATGGACACAGAAAGAATGGCAAGGAACATTCACAGAGTTTTGGAAGAAGACCTTTTCTCAGCATCTTAATTAAACTTGGGTCTGCGTTTGCCTGCAGGGTATTGCTGACAGTTTTGGCAAACAGCCCCAATTTGGAGTTTATTTCTGCAATTCAATCAATTCCACTACTTCTTCTCTGGTGCAGAAAAAAGAAAAAAATCAAATATATCTGCATTTTCATGGGATTCGTCATTATTTCCATTGCAGAGCAGAAGTGCATTCACTCATCATTATACAGAGAAAATGGCGATGCAATCCGCCAAGTTGTGATAAACACATGAATACATGAATATATGAGCGAGCGCTGCCTGCAGGAAGCTAAAGTGTTGTTTGAGTGGAGAGAGGCGGGACTTTGCTATTTACATTACTGAGAAAACGGCACGTCGGTTACGGAAGGTGCCGGTGAAACCTCGCAACAAAAACTTGATTGCGCGTCGTCTCTTGATGAAATAAAGATCAAAATGCCTTCCTTGAGGAAGCAAAAAAAAAAACAATCAGTATAATAGTCTGTTTGATATTCACCATCCAATAGAGCAGTCATGCATAAATCTTTAAAATCTCTCAAATGGAAATGTGCAATTGTTTTTCCCCTGACTGACACGTGACAAGCGAACAGCCATTCATCCTGTTGAGTTTTATTCAATTTCATTAGCTTGTTTACAGCGCACAGTAAATGTACCCTACATTTGCTTTTTTGATCCGTCAATAGATTGCAAAACAAAAAAAACAAAAAAAAGAGAAGCTTCAGCATGATTTATAGCCCTCATAAAAAGCTCAGCAGCACCTGCAAGGTGAGTCAAGGGCATCCCGGCTTCTTTGCCTGGCTCAATATTCAAGGTGGTAACGTACCTGTCCCTAAACACATCGTACACGCACACACATTTTGCAAAACTCCTTCATACCGCATTTCACAATCAGCCCACGATGAAAAACTATGACCCTGATGTGGGATATTTTGCTGTGAGTTGGTAGGTGTTAGGAATATATTTACCTTATCACAATTTTTTTTTAATGCAGTCTGGCGTCGCACATGGTATGCGAATTATACCTCCCAAAAAAGTTTTTCAGATCTAAAGTACACTGTATCCTGAAACCTGCCAATTTTCTGTCTACTTTGCAAGGGGGGAGGGGGGGGGGGTACGGGGTACCCCCTGGTGACTTTAATGTATTACAAGCCAAGGCGATGTGTCCCGACAGAATACTAATGCAAGCATTTGACAACATTGTCGATGTATTTGTGTGAATGTGTCATGTGAAGTTTGGATCGAAACAACCGAAAGGGATTAGAGGACAGCTTTACTTTTGGATGACATTTTTTGCACTCTGACTTGTCTTTGTGAATTGCAAAGTTTGGAACAGGACCACCAATAGTTGAATATTAAAGAGTCTGTGGTTCTATTAAGCCTATGATTTAAACGCATCCTGTAGAGTCTGAAGGACACTGAGATGATTTGTGGTGATGGGCGGTCTTCAACTCAATCTGGCCCACAAACCCACCCAAGAAAGGCCATTGAGTGTTTTTGCATATGATATGTAACTTGGAGTGAATGATGTTGATGTCGACCTATTAATCACAGAGTGGCAGCGCATGGAGCAGGACTGAAATATGTCATTTCCGGAGATTGCTATGCGCTGTTGAGACTTTTTTTTTTTTTTTTTTCGCGAGGGGGGCGAATTTATGGAGGTCTAAGAGCCACTTACAAGGCTGGGCAATTTGCGTTCTATGGGAAACTATCCCAGAAGGGCACAAAATAAGTCGTTGTCTTGTTATGATACTTTAAATTGGATAAATAGTGCAACATAAATATACATTTTAATGGTATCTCTAGTATAAATAATATTTACTGAACCTCTTCACCAATGTTGGTCCATTTTTGCTTTCAATTATCAATTCCTCACTCGCATTGTCAAAGGGTTTTCCATCCATCCATCCATCCATCCATCCATCCATCCATCCATCCATCCATCCATCCATCCATCCATCCATCCATCCATCCATCCATCCATTTTGCACTTTATTAACAGCTGCAGCTGATGTGGAACGCACTCTATCAAGTTGTTTTGCATTATATTCTATTTCATAACAAAGGTCAATCCGATCAACAAGTAAAGGACTAAGTTTGAATTCATTTTCCAAGATGGGGACGCTCATGGTAAATTATTTGGGTTTGTCATTCAAGAAGGAAGTAATTAAGCCGAGTCCAGAAGGAGTAATCAGTGTGGATTACAGTTTGCTCATTAAACGGACTCAGATGTCGATTTAACAGTCTAATTCAGGTCAGTTTGCAAGATGCCTGACTTCTGGGCTCCAGGGCTTCTTTGGCGAATCAATACCGTGACCTCAAAACAAGTCGGCTTGTCGTCTTTGCATTCGGAACTCGAGTGTGCGTGGATGTGCGTGACTGTAACTTTCCCATTAACTTGCAACGAACAGAAAATTACACTTTTAGAAATACGATACTACATTGACCAATCCTGTCTAGCGGCACATGGATTTTTCAAAACAGATCTGTAATGCAATTAAAGGGGACATCAGACACATTGATGCATAGAACTGAAACCAACTTTTCGGGAGCCGGAAAGTAAAGGGTGACCCTGCTGGCAAGGTAACATTGTGACTTTTAGCCTCCCTGGATGGCCCGGGATGAGGAGGGAGTGGGGGCACGGCACGCCTTTCAGCCACAGCCAAGGTTTTGATGTCCTGAGCCCAACGCTGCCGCCTGCTAAAGATAGAAGGCTCTTATCAATTAGTGGCTGAAAACACCCGACTCTGAGCACCTTGCTCAGATAATTTGTCCTTGCACAGGGCGATTGGATTCCCACATCCCTATTTGCCTGCCCCCTCCTCCTGCCTTTCACTTTTTTGGCATTGCATGACATACTCCCTCCCTCCCTCCCGCTCCTCCTCTTTTTGACTCTCGAGGTAACCTTAACAGTGAAACCTAGGAAAGTAATAGACCTTGCTAAATGTTCTTTCCAGTGTGAATTGAAATTACTTATGGAGTCATTTCATTCTTTTTATTTTACCCACCCTGCTGTCTATTCTGTTCCATTTTGAAATCCAGCATCTGCGTGAACAAAAGATGTCATTGTTCCACGCAAATGAAATGATTACCTTAATAATTTAGAGGATACAATGGCTATATAACTTTCCCTGATAACCATCTGTCCCTCTGAAAATGGCGTTTTGCAATGACACGCCCTTAGAGAAGGACGTTTTCATGTTCTCCTACAGCTTGGATAAACATCAGCGTCAGTACGGTGGCTCGACGGAAGTTCTGTTCATCCAAATCTTATCCTTTATCAAAGTACAAATTCAATCCACTGCTTTGAAAGATTTATAGAGTCATGCAAGTTTTACACCGAGCTGGGAGCGCTAATGGCTTTTAGTGCGGGGGCCCTAAGGAATTATTCTGCATGAAAACTGAAAAACGCAGAGCAGCACTTAAAGCTTACCACAATGTCAGTTTTCTGTCCAAAAAGACACAATTGACTTTAAATGGCGGTTCCAAACAGGGAAGTTTTGAGAAGTGCATGAGCTTGAAACATTTGCAGCCTTTGCCTTTTTTGTATTAATTATCTCTTCATTTTTCTGTTACCAATGAGGTCATGTTTTTTGCTTTATTTTTGAAAAGAAGAAATCAAAATTCTTCATCAAGATGCATGGAGCAAGGAATTACATTTTATTTCAGTCACTCTACGCCTGTTAAATGTGATGTCATTTAATTGCGCAATCGAAAACAAGCTAGTTGAAAATCCAATTTGCTTGAAAATATTTTTTCTTCATTTTGTTTCCTGTTGTGCGTCACGGCTCTTCATTTACATATGCATGAACCTGTGCTGTTAAAATGTATTAAATGTCATTGATTACTGCGTTAGCGTCTGTCATTTGCCTCCAGATGAAATCCCGGGGAGATGAGATAGGAGCTAAATGTCTTTCTAAGACGATGGCAGTCAGACATGCACCACTAGAACCTTGAGCACCTAATAAATCAAGCAGCATCTTCTGCCACCAACCTGTCAGCGTAATCGAGCTAGACAACTGTGAAGACAGAAGGTGTCTCTAGTTGAGGCGCAAATATCACATTTCAAGAGGATTCCACCAAGTGCTGACCTCACGTGACAAAACTGGACAAAAAACAAACAAATCAAAAACATGTTTTAAGCAAGTCTAGCAAAAGCCCTGAAGGAAGTAGCACGTGGAATAAAAAATGGCCACCACTCGCTGTTAATAATTCAAAAGATTGCAATGGCACAAAAATAAACAGTTGGAAAAGGCGCGACCTTTGACCTGACATCAGAGTACTTGTGTTTTCCATGTTCTGCTGCTAAAAGAGATTGTGTGAGACAACAAAGGTTTGGCACACACTTACAAGACCATTTTGGGAGCTTTAACAAGCAGAAAGGTTGATGGGTCCATCTAAAACCACAATCGTTGCTCGCTAGGTTCGAATTACACGCAGGAATTTACTGTGATGATGATAAAACGAAATGTATTAACGGACGACTCAAAACATTATCAGATGAGAGCAGGCTTTCTTTATTTTTTAATACCGCAATCAAATCATCAATTATGAATCGTGTGGCTCTTTAAGTGTGAGCGTTCATTTTTCAAAGATGTCCTGGTAGCTTTAATGATGAGCTTAATGACGAAAGGTAGTTTTGGTTATTGTGTTTATTTTTGTAATTCACGCTGGTCTTCAAATATGCTTTTTGCAAATACTAATAGTACTAAAAACAGCTCCAATGGGGGTAAAAGAAAAAGCTTTGTAAATTAGTTTTTTTTTTTTTTTAAATATAATTGAATGTGGCTTAATATGTTGATGGAACATTAAAAGGACAACTATTCTCACTAATGCAGCCATTTTATAATATTTGATTTTGCCATTATGAAAAGAACTTTGGAGCACATTCCCATTCTATTTAAATAATTACAGCACACAATGAGTGACAAATTACGGGTTAGCGTGTTTAATATTGTTTTCATTATGATTTTAAATGCATTTAACAATGATCTTTTATAACATCTCTAACCATAATAGGGCTATGCGAGGACCACGGTCATTTTATATTTTTAAAGATACCTAATAAATGTCCCATGATTAAGCGCTTCTTTTTAACAAGAAGACGGAACGATCTTGAATGTGCCATAACGTCAAGCAGCTGCTTCCAGGGAAGAGCAATGCACATCTATACGTCATATTATTTTCTATAAAACTTTTAACTATGCTGTGGTTCAAATGTACAAAAGTAATGAGATACATGGATTGGGTGCATCTGAAATAAATAAATAAATAGTTCAGTGTTCATCCAAAAGATGTTTGACAAGGTTGACAAAACGTTGCTAGAGTAAACAATTTGATGAACACAGTCATTATTGGGCAACATTTTACAATTTCCATATGTAACCAAAAACATTTAGTACACTAATTGTTCATAAACACTGCAATGCTGTTTTTTTCAATACAATTAAAGGTATTTTATTTCAGTGCACCTCTTTTAAAGTACGTTTATGTTTTGATCATAAAGCCTAGAAGATGCCCTCCATTGATCTTTTGCTTATTTTGCATTTCTAACCACGAGTCCGTGTACGAATTCACCTATTAGCCTCTGATATGCCCCCGCTTGATGCCTCCTTTAATATCCTGTTTGCAGCCGCAGACATCAAAAGCTTTACGTGGTGAAGAATAATTAGGGCCGTCCTTTGCTGTGCTCTGTCATAATCTGTTTGCAAATACCACAAGTTTGATTCAACTTCACAAATAATTTCTTTGCAAAGGAAAGTTTTACTGAAACTTTGTGAATGACAAAAAAAACCCCATATATATATATATAGTCATAAATAAATATGATTTATATTATATAAACATTATTAAGAGTGTTTTTGCATTGTGCACAGATTCTAACTTTTCTTAACCATAACAATGAGTTTAACAACAACTATAGGAGTGGAGTACAGTAAACAAAAAGCAAGTGTGTAGGATAATAGGCATTGTGTGTCCTTTCTTTCGTGCATGTGGCGGCATTTTACAGCAGCCCCGAGTCTATTCTTTACTATGCTAATATTGGCGGTGAATAGAATATTGTTACTTTCCTGGTTGTTATTGCTTCTTGTATATAGTGTTTTGTTAGCAGATATTATTTGTGCATATAGTATGACATTTCTTTCCAGCATTTTTCTTTATAACTTCCAAGTGTTCTGAAAGATAACTTGGCAGAAAAATCCAGCTCAGTCAGCATCATATTTGATGCCACACTCAAAAGTTTTTTTTCTTATTATTTTTTAAGTAATCGCTGAAGTGGGAAATACAAGGCCGAGATTGTGACAAGAATAATATTACGTGCAATAAATTAAAGAAATGTTTACCACATAGTGAGCCTGCAGCTATATCCCCTCTGTGATCTGTTTCATTTGATGGTTTGGTCCGCGAGCCTTCATAAACAAGTCCCCTGCAATAACATTGAGCTCTAGTCACACCGCTGGGCAAACTGGTCAGGGACTCGAGTTAGCTCTGGACATTCAAAAATGTCTGAATATTCTATTATTATTGTTTGGTATTCTAGTATTATTTATGCCTTTCATTGGGAAAACAAACACATTGCAATGACGTTTTTTACAAGACCAAATAGTCTTCATGCAGGAGTATTAGTTGAAATCTCAGTTCCATCTCGTCATTGGAGTAGACTATAGACCTCTATTTGCACATATTATTTTATTTTATTATTTTATTTTACTATTTTATTATTTTATTATTTTATTATTTTATTATTTTATTATTTTATTATTTTATTTTATTATATTATTTCATTTTATTATTATATTTCTCCAGTAAATGCACTTAAGACCTGGGTTTTACTGTATTGAAAGATCTCGCAGCTGGCAAGTGAGTCTCGCACTCACTAACAACACCTGGCTTCATGTTTTCTTACTCTTATCAGGTAGGAGTTTGTTAGATTTCTTTTTCTAGTTATAAAATATTCCAGGTGGTCAGAGAGTAACGCTCCCCTGATTGAATCGAAGTGAGAGAAGCACACTATTGCCGTACACATGTTTTAATAACCAACCCAAGGTGCTGCTGAATACACAAGTGGACGTTTATTTGTTTCCACGGCAACTATTCATGCAAGTCTTCTTTTGACAAGAGTTCCAAATTAAAATGCCAGTTGTCACTGTCTTCATTCATACATTGATCAAATGCACCCTTTAATTTCACCCCAACCCTACCTCTTGCAAGTACGTGACCCCGAGTGAGGATAAGCGCTACAGAAGATGAATGGATGGATGCAATTTCAAATTTATTTCTGTCTAGAGTAGCATTCATTTTTCACCACTCTGATGATAGTCAGGCCACCCTCCTCACGTATGAGATTGAGCTGATTTACCTAATGTTATGGCTGCTGAGCGTAAATCACCAGACACAACAAATCTGGAAGATTGCAGCCAGAAAGTAAAAAAAAAAAATACACTGCATAGCACAAAGAGCTTGGTTGTTCCGACACAAGGTTTCATTCTATTAATGTGTGAATTTGTTGTTTTATACTGAGACTACACGGAGGGAGGAGGTGGGTGGTATGCAGAGTAGGCATTAGATAAAATCCTTGAAAATTTGCTTCCTGTGTTTCAGGATATTTAAATTTATAAATAATGATAGATAAGACAGATAGCACTCTCACACACTCAGTGGGTTGGCCTCTATTTTTTTCTCCACTAATAAGCGTTGGGTTGCTTGCTTTCCAAAGCTTCTTCAAGCATGTGTAGTCTTTTCTAAGTTCTAAGTCTGGGCTGATCATGTTTGTGGGTCGCTCTAATTAGTTGCGTGTCCCACAAGCTATCTCTCTGATGTGATAATGTGTGTTATGGATTGAGGATACACTAGTAAACAAGCTCATTGTGTATGGTTTGTTTAAAGAGGAAAAATGGGATTAGCATTATTTACTTTTTTGCATTACCATGTTAGCTGGGGTTGTTATTGAAGTGAACAAAGGTTGAAGTGCATGACCCCTTGACTTTAAAATAGACGGCACCAGGAGAAATCCAAGACAATTATTGTATTATCACCTCCAGATGTCTACCTTAAACGGAAAAAGGAGAACACTCAGCGGTTTTAACATTAGTCAAACTTTGAACAGACTGCCGGCAGCCACTTTGGATGCCCTCCCTGCTGTGTGGGTATCACCCGCACATCTGCCAACTTTGCAAATGATGACAAAAGAGAGTCTGTGCCTCATCAGAGTGCAAATCTAGATGGAAATCTACTTGAAACGCTTTTAGGATCGCTGGCACAACTCAGATATCTATTTCAACCAATAAGTGTGGCATACATTCAAAGTGGCCATTGTTTTGCTTACGTAAGAGTTTCTATTTTTTATTTTACTACTACAAGGAACTTGGCAGCCTTTCTGTTTGTCAAAATGCAGCTGAAAGAAAAATTTTTGATCTGATTAAACAAAGATTGAAGTCTTTAGCCTGAGTGCAATGCATGTTTGGAGAAAACCAGGCGCAGCTTATCAGCTGATCAATAACATCCTTACATTAAACATGGCGATGCCCGCATATGTTGATGTTTGATTCATCTTTGAAATCTGTGCTAGTAAAGGCTGCAATTAAACAAGATTGATTTCAAATGCTATTTAATCCAAGCGTTTTAATTGAAAACAATTAAGTTATCTTCACAATCCTGAGTCATGCACACTAATAAATTGTTTTGATTTCTGATGTTAGGTCATTTACACTTGTGCCTTCATCATATATAAATACAGAAGTAGCTTTTAACTTTGAACAATAAAAGGCTTTTGCTGCAGAGCGATCAAGGGAAGATAAAAATAAATCAGGAAGTACAGAAATCAATACAAATGTTCTTTGGCCTTGACAGTTTTCAATGATGTTACGAACAAGTCGGCTTATAGCAGACTGCATTTTGTTTTGGCCCTGGGTTTGATTGACAAATAATGGCCCCGGAGTTGTATTTTTTCTTAGCTCGGCACACAGTGTGTAACAGACGCCCATCTCACCGGCTTGTGGCATTGGGGAATAATTACAGAAGGCCGCCCGAGGTAAGGCCTGGCAGAGCGAGTTCGTTAGCGATGAGGGGAGGGGAGGGGGAGGGGTGGCAGATAGAGGCAGGGGAGAGCCAATCACCTCACACTGCACAAGTGCACGTTCAGCGCAGACAAAACAGCTTTCCGAGCACAGCCTCGTTTTGCATAGTGCTGTGATATTGAACTCATTTGGAAGCTTATTGAGCAAGTTCCACGAGTGTATCGCGTTACTCGCATTGTTTTCAATTAAGACAAACCGTTGTAAAAATTCTTGCTACGAATCCAATCATGTCACTTCAACAAAGCTAGTTGAAAAATGCACACACAAAAATCTGAGAAGCCACCGAGAGTTCACTGAAGAAAAAAATAAAACCAATTATTGGTTTATTTTGGTTTCCTTATTTCTGTTTGTGTGATAATTTTCTGATCTTTTGATCTGTATCCAACTCAAATGTTTATATGTGGGTGCACGATAGCGCATGCACTTGCTAATTAATACGAGTCCCTAACTCAGCACGGGGCTCTTTGCACAGAATTCACAAACATTTCTCTCTGTTGTGTTGTTTCTTGTTATTCCGCTCTCTCACGTTGGAGTATGATATCAAACTGATGCAATAAACATTCAACTTTTTTGCCAAATTACAAAAATAAGTTGTAAACACCAATGTAAACAATTGCAGTGTGAGCACAGTTAAATATTGCTCACTTGCTGTTATTTAGCAAAAAACAAACATTTACACAAATACTGGTTGGTTGAAATAATTTTTAAAAAATTGTAACAGATAACAAAGAGAAATATTTTCAGCAAAATCTGACTTAACAAAAGTATCTTATAAAAGTCTATGAAATAAAAACCGTCTTGGCATGCAAGTAACTTTCCCTCTGGGGAATTTGAAAAAACATAATGACTTGAATAAGTATTTGTAGCATTAGCACCATGCACAAAGTATCACAGTATGCACGGACCCCGTGAGGATGCTGGGAAACGGATCGCCAGGATCAAAGGCAACGTGGAACACAGCGGAAAGAGGGGATCTCGCAGCTTAGAGGCTCATTAGCAATATTACAAAGGTAAGGCTTGGAATTAGGTGTCTGGGATTTAATACTGAGACAGTTTTAATACAAAACCCAGGAAAGGATAGCTTATACATGTTTTACGGGCGCAGGTGGGGGATTTGGCTGTAGTTGAAAAGTGCTTGTCTTATGTCATAAAGCCTATTACGAACAGTCTCACTGTAAAATGTGCTTGACCTTGAATTGAACGCTGCAAATGTTGCATCCCGATTCTTGTAATTATCATAAATAGTATTTGATTTATGTCTATAGAAGTTGCAATGTGTTAAGAAAAAATTCCAACATTCTTTAGAGTGGCTTTATTATTTCAACTAAAGCGTCAAAGCACGTTTTATTTATCAGCATTTCCAACCCTTCTATTCTAGAAAGTACTGCTCAAAAAACTTGCCATGTTCTACCTTCTGTGTCCAGTCTGCAAATGAGCCGTACACTCATGTGAGTGGCTAATTTAGTAAATAAATTTCATACATTGTTGGTCACCAAACATCCACCAGAGATCTATTTGTATAAAAGCAATTAATAGCACAATAGCCCATACAATGTGATTATTACACAAATTTGTTTTGGTTGTATTTTGAAGAAAAAAAAAAAAAAACTGACTTATTACGTGAATTCACAGAGTGCCAAGATTTTTGCTAAATTACATTTAAACCCAAGTACTACATGTTGGTTAATGCTATTTAGCAAAATGTGGCATGGCAGTAATACCAAAAATAAGCTGTGCTTTGAGTGTCCTGTCATGCTGATGATAAGCCAGATGTTCATGTGGTATTTTTTTATGTCATGAAAATGTGCGTGTATTATAATAGGAATACAGATATTCCTGGCTTCTGTATGCACCGTACATGCCCATGGGTGACACTCCATCGGAGTCTTTAGCATGTGGAGGAGGGGGGTTGTAAGATTACACCATCTGGGCGGGAGTATCAGAATTCAGAGGAGGGTGATGAAGAATGTTATTCACCTTGTGGCTAAATGTTGGAAGCAGAGCGCTTATTAATGTCAGTTAACTAAATGCTGGAACAAGACGAAGGGATTCATGGTTATGGAACATTTGTTTTACACACACGGGGGCAGGAAAGCTGGCCATCAAATAGGATTGCCTTGTGCATATTGCAAAAGACTGGGTTAGTATGTAAATACATGCTAATGTCTTGTAAGCATATTAGCCACAAATATAGTCACTGATTACATTATTGTTTTTTTTTATTGACCTATTGTAGGTCAAATATGAAAAAATTGAATAAACAAACTCGTATTTTGCTGAGGTCAGGCAGATACATCCTGTCATTTTTTTTTACCAGGAATCTAAAATATTGGTGGCTCCACATAAATGTGCATTTATTTATTTATATTTATAAATTATTATTGACGACACAACGTTAATGATCCTAAAAAAGTCAGAATAGCTTTTTTTTTAACGTTTGAGTATTTTTTTTTTGTTTTTTTTAACGATTGAATATTCACAAGCTATTTTTTTTTTATGGGAGTGTTTTCAATTTAGTAAGAACAAATCAAGATTAAAAACACCCACGCTTGTATGACTGTTAGGCATCTAAACACCTTAAGTTTGTAAAGGTACCAGAAACAGCCAAAGTGAATGAGCTCAGATAATTAACATCGAAAAATTATTTTGAATGAACCAAACAATGATACTAAAACAATTTTATAAAAGTATTTTTTGCTCACTGCTGTAGAGGAGGCACAATAGCATATCCCCATGGCATGGTTATTCAATTGTTAATAGTAAGCATAAGGTTAGGTTACTCATGTTCCATGTTGGCCTCGCACTCCTCGTTAACACGAGTCCCACGGTACGTTCTGTTGCAGTACTACATGATTCATCTGTGCAGTCAGAGTCAGCCGATATAATAAAGGCACTTCATTTCTCACATGTGAAAGCAAACACTTAAGACTTTCCATCAGGAGACTACAGAAGTACTTAAGCCCAACACAAAGCTTACTATTTCTTTTTTCCTTTTATTCTGAAATCAAATAATTGCTTTCAAAATGTTGCTTTCAAAACCTGAAATTTCTTTCTTTGCATTTACTCGATAAGAAGAAGGAATTTATTTGTGCTAGTATAAGAAAAGTCTTCAAGAATGACTTCGTGGCCAAAGGTAGAATACAAAAGCATTTGCGAACTGCCAAAAGAAAATTGAAGAAGAAATGAGAGAAGAAAAATAATTGTTGTCATAGCAACCAATGTCTCATATAACTAAAATATGCTCAATAACCGACCAGGATTCTACCTTTGACCGAAATGCGATGAGCCGAAATTACATGACTACCGTCAATTAAATACCTCAACTTTGACCTTATACATAGATGCTAATTTACCTAGCATATTTTTATTGATTTATTTTTTTAAATATGCAAGTTAGATTCATTGAAGACGGAACTGAGTGGGAATGGTTCGGGTTATATAGAGACATACAGTCCTCAGCTGGGGGGGCTCAGCCCTAGACTCAACACCAGCCGGAATAGGCTCCAGCTCACATCTGACCCTGGCTGAGGATAAACCATATAGAAAATGGATGGATTGGCAGAATTAAAAAGGCTTAGTGAAAGCATAATTCTGTGGCACCATCTCTTATAATATACCCACAAGTGCAGCATTTCTTAAATTAATTCTTCAGTATTTATTTTTCTATGTTCAACACACTAAGTAATATGAATCTAGCGAGCTGTGCCAGCGAGTTATTTATTGTATGCATGCCATTCTTAGACTTTGAAAGACCTCCTTGAAGAGAGTTTTTTTTTCTTATTCAACCTGCCATCTTGCTCTCTGCCACTAACAGTTGTGAATTGCATTTTTTATTTATTTTTTTAAAGACCCATTTAAATATTTTCTATGAGGTGTCCCCAAGTCCGGATTTATTTTTGAAGGTTTGTTAACATTTCGATCTTGGCTATTTAAAAATCTACGGGTCAGCTATCTCCTTTCCGCCGTTACCGTTTGCAACACTGCCCGAGTATTCCGACAACCTTGACGATTAAAAATAGACTTGTAACACGTTTTGGCAAAGCGATTATTTTTGCAAAAGGAGAAGCAGTCTGAGGTCCATCAAAAATGCACTGAATAATTAATTGTGAAAGCTAAGTGCAAAATCAATCTATGCTTGTAGTTACTTTTCATTGAGTGGGCAGCCAGATTTTAACCATAGGCACGTTAAATGTGCCTGGATTAGCGCAGGATTTGCATGCAGGATTTCAAAGAATTTCATCTGTCACACAAATTGTAACATATATAGAAAATGTGTGACATTCCTAAAGTTTGACCTATCCAAAGATAATAAAATATAAAAAGAAAATTAAATTATATATTATTATATTATAGCTATAATACTACTACTGCTACTACTACTACTACTACTACTAATAATAATAATAATAATAATAATAATAATAATAATAATAATAATAATAATAATAATAATAATGATAATAATTAAAAATGGTACGTACAAATTTTATTTGCCACAGAGTATTGGCATTTGAACCGCTGCCTGATTGGTCGACCACAAACTACTTGTTGAACTGACACAAACCAATCAAATCATTAAAGATGGCAGCACAAAAAGCTATATCAAAGATTCTACCTTTACAAAGACCATTTAACCGATTACGCCGATGCATTGTTCCCATTCACGGCATTCTTTTAAACCCCGTACATGACATGCTCCTCCTCTTTGGGGACACGATTAAGAAGACAGGTATCCATTACCTTGAAGCCGAGCGCTAAGCTCTAGCTTCAGGCTTGATGTCACACTCTAATATATACAAAGCCCTGTGAGTCTACCCCCACGAAATCCCCCGTGCCCTTTATCTGCCAATCCCGTGACTTTCATTGGCTGACTTGAAGGATGATACCCCTAATGTTGGTGACAAATTAATCCACGTGGGAAAACAAATGACAGCGAGCTGCCAGTGGGTCATCCTTTTGGCTAGGTCTGTCATTTTACATTTGCAGGAACTCGTATGTATGTTGCCCTACGTACACTATAAAAAGAAAACAGCACAGTTGAGCAAATCCTGTCAGGGTGTTGATAAAATTAGAAAACTAAAAACTTTATCTAACTAGGTGGACTAGATAATCATTTTGGGCTGAAAAGTAGCAAAGTACGGAAATTTATTTGACGACGAGACCCAATACAAATTTGTACTTTGTTAGCATTCATGGTAGCCTGGAAAAAAAAAAAAATCGGGGCAAAAATTGACCGTCCAAAAAACATACTAGGCTATTTGAAGACTTTTAACTGGTTGTTGTGAATTTTTGTTTCCTTTGATAAGTGTCCACTGAGTGATTAACTGGTGATCAGTCCAGAGTGCACCAACCGAGGCACCTGCTCCTTTTAGAGAAAATTGAAAGAAATAGATAAATATTCAATTCGCAGCCTTTTGACACTGTCTGGTTAAGAAAGAAAAAAACGGAAATGTAAAAATTAAACATGTGCCCCTCGTGCAGACATTCCATTAGTCACATAATAGATGACGGAAAATACAGCTGAAAGACATCCTTGTAGTCTAATCGAATGTAGGAAATTTAAAATCAGCGTTAATGCAATTTATTCCATCATTATAAATTATACTAATTCACTGCAAAACTTTACATTTCATTTTTTTGTGCTTCATATAATTGAAAATATTAGCTTCTCCTCTTGTCGCAGTTATGGTATGGACTTAAAATGATCAGTTTCCTATTGTGTTCCAGTACCATTGATTTGCCTTGCGTGAAATCAAAATGTTTATCACTGCTGTATATTTCATTAAAAATGGCCGAATGGTTGGTATCATGCTCCAAAATGCACAGGTGAAGAAATTTGCCATGGTTATAAACACACAAGGGGCTTAACAAGCAGCCCATGTAGCAATACTGTTCTGCTATCACTTCTCATTGGCAGCTTGCAGCTATATAGGAGGCAGCAGCCTGTCAATTAAAGCTACAGTATGTCACCATGTACTGGCTGCCTGGTCAGCAGTGCATTTGCAACTTTGAGAAGAATATGCATTGAGCCTGCAACCACAATTTCTTCACACCTGGACCACTTAACCGTTTAATGCACATATAAGCCAAGTTGAGCCGGAAGCCAACATTCACACTATATTACCAACCGTGTGGTACTTTCAGTATTTGAGCTTTATAGTTGACTAACTAATGGGTGTCTTAAAATTGGATTGATGCATTAAAATTTTTCAGACCGTCAACAGAATCGTGCCCAGTCACAGGGCAATATTTTGAGTCGGGTAGCAACCACGAAGCGGGTACGTACTCCGATAACGACTCCTACATCACAATGGTGCCAAATTCAAATCCATCCGTTTTCTAAGCCTTTTTGTTTGCCGTTAAAGCCAATCCACAAACTGCATAAATTGGGTCATGCATTAATTTTGATACACTATTCATGAAACAGCTTGGTGAATAATGATGTAAGGTCAAAGGTTACCTTTATGTCCATCAGGTTCTTTAACCCAGAGGACCCGCGTGCCTTGCTCCAAAGCCAGGACGAGTTGTTTCCTTTTTCCTGAGTTAACCAATGCTTGTAATCTCGTTTTACTGAACTCTCAGGACCCTACCGTCTTGTTAGCCACAGCACAAAGAACAAGTCCATTCATTATTTGGAACCTGATGAATGACTTGGTCAGACAGTAAGGGAAAGCCAAGGTGTAAATGTTCAACCTCTCATAAATCACATTGACGGGCAAGTCTAGACCTTAACCTATATGTACTCAAGAGTGATGATCCTTTGTATATTTTTCCCTACTTTGGTAGAAAAATTCTTTGAGAATAGTTCACTACTGCTGCCTCTTTGTGCTATTAATAATCTGTGTGAACATGGAAGAGAAATATGGGAGGTCAAAAATATTCTTAATACTAAGTCTGTAAGAATAATTAGGCACTTGGAAAATTTGTACAAAATAGTGTGAAAACATGTTTCTGGTGGCAATAATTAAATTTGAGCAAGTGACTCCAACGTGAACAGTTTTGAGCTTTGTATAGTGCTTCCTCATATTAGAGTTGGCATTGTTTTGATTTGCACTTTTGGCAGCCATTTAAATATAAATTAAATCAGTGATGTCATCAAGTTTTTTTTATTTAGATTTGCAATACAAAAATGGATTACAGCTCACTAAAAGCAGCTAATAAAGAAGATTTTGTGGACACATATTTTTATCTGACAGTGATAAAGCTTGTGAAAAGAACTCCACCTATAGCCGCTCATATTTTTCCAGAACTTCTTTTTAAAATTTTGCGAGTGCAGCTGTGTAACCTTTCCATATTATCTATTTCAAAATGCCATCACGCTTGTCAACATGACATCACAGTAAGGTCAGCACCCCAATCTATCCTCCTCCTGAGGCTACCTGGTCTAGTTTTGTTTCAGTCTCACAGCAGATTGGAACATTCTGCTCATTGGCATCGAGACAACTTCATTTAGAACAAAAACTTTACATTTTTCGACAAACCTAACTAGAAAAAACTTGTATTTTTGCTGAGCAACTGGGTTTATTTCACTTGAAGCCAAATGACATAATTTTGTGACACGTAATCAAAAGCTCAACAGAAAAAAAAGCATAAAGAAATCTTCCATGTAAATTTTATTACTTATTTTATTACTTAATACTATTTAATTTGATTAAATTTTCCATATTACGATCAGATAGTAGATAAAAGTCGATAATAACAATGAGGATGTCGGACAGCAACACTAAACATGGCCAACATAGTTACTGTTTTTGCAGAAAATGTATGAACATGTCTTCCAAATTTATTTATTTATTTATTTATTTATTTATTTATTATTTTAACTACAATACACAAATGGCATAAAAATACTGCACATAATAAATAAAATAATAATAAATAAATAATAAAATCTAAATATATAAATATAAAAAAAAAAAAAAAACGCATGGATAGCTACAACACGAGTGGAACTCCTCAACTTAGAAACCCAGCACGCTGTACCGGCTTGCGTTACTTTGCAAAAGTACAAAACGCAGTCTAGCCCTCCCCTGCGCCGATTTACACTGAATGTCACGCCGGGCTTACGCAGGGCACTAAAATAGAGCCCGAGGTATCTCTGGCGTGTCCCGGGTCGTCCCTGGAGACTCGTCCCGGCGGGAAGTGCCCGCAACACCTCACCAGGGAGGCGTCCAAGAGGCATCCTAAGCAGATGTCTCAGTCACCTCATCTAGCTCTCTCAACACGGCTGCAAAAGCAACAGCTCTACTCTGAGCTCCTCCCGGATGGCCGACTTTCTTGCTTGTACCATAAATTAATAAGTTTGACTTCAAGAGAGCTGTAACAAAATGCCCGTCTTAAAAAAAAAAAAAGTTTTAATTTGTAGAATTGCAAGGGTTTTGCTGCCCCTCGGGCCCCTCTTGAATTTTGCCACCGAGCCACACCTAATTCAAAATATTTTGATACACAACGTACATTTGCAAATCTCACAAGTGAAAGCAATTTCGTAAATATGCACCTCACTAGTGATTAAAATTCTTACATTGCCATGAATTTACATTTACATCCAGCTGGATTTTAGTTTACGGCTAGCCAGACAAATATGGCACATTGCGTATGTAATGTGTCCACCTATAAAAATAAGTTTTATGCTAGCTCGTTCCATTAGCAGAAGGCTAAAATAACTCTGGTAATTGATTTGTTTCATCATTTTAATTGAAAGTCCAGACCAACCTTATTGGAATAGGAGAAGATGATTTTAAAGGAGAGCACGATTCACGAGTGGACAGTAAAAGCTTCGCAGGCAATTAGTATGTATGCTCCTCGATGGTCTGGGTGTCACCAAGAGACTGTGACATGCCTGTACCCCGGGTGCACATCCACCCGACCACTTTAATTGGACAGATGCTCGGCATTAACATTCATCTACACAAAGCCACCTCTGTGAGTATGATGGCTCTTTTATTGTGACAAATATGAGGCCAATTTATTGGTCTCCTTGGATAGTAAATAGAAGGTTAGATGCAGCACCAATGCTTTAATTGCATTGTTGGGAGGAAGATGATTTTCAGTCATGGCAGCTCTTGATGTGCTCATAAGAAGGAAACGGCCGGATGGTTTGTTTGCACACAGGCATTTACGATATTAGAGAGACAGCTGCTGCTTCTTCCTGGAAAGAGGTCACAACTTCTCGTCGATTACTCAAGTGACTCTTGCTCATCTTGCAAATAACTATCAGTTAACCCTCGAGTGTCCCCGATCAAATCAAACTAATCAAATCTTACAGAAATGTATCTCAGCAGTCACATTGAGCAGCGGATAAAATTTTACTCGGGCAAACCAAATAAAATTACCGGCAATTAACCGGGCCCCAATTTCGTCGCTCCGTCATTCGTCGGCGGCTGCGTCACCCTTCCGTCAATGTCAGCCTGTCATCGTTTCAAACCCAACCGATCTGTAATTATTAGTCTGTCATGTTATTGGAATGAACTCAAGAAAAAGCAGAACCTTGACCGAAAAAGCCAGCCTGAAACTGAATCATAAAAGCATCTCTGAAACCAAAACTCCGCAGCATAACAGTTTTTCGTATCTTCTCACAGTACGGATGAGGTTTGCAATCACATCGCTATTACACAGTGATCAGTGGAAACTGCAATCAAATTACAGAATGATTGAGCAATAACTCCATATTTATTACGCAGATGAACTATTACTGAAATTGTAAATGAAAACACTTTGAAACTCCCCATCCAAACTCACTCCACACGAACGCGTGATCAAAGCTCCGGGAGGAGTAGAAATGAAGTAAGGCAAGATAACTGACTATGACATCATCAGAGGCGAGAAGAAGTGAAAACTCTCCTGCAAAGCTCTCTAATTGGCGTCTTCTTTGGCATGAGGGCAGAAGACCACCAGAAGGATAGAGCACAACTGGGGATAGAGGAAATAAACAGGAGCGAGCAGATGGTCCACTTGAGAGGACAGACACTCCAACACATGGAACAAACTGGACACCATAAAAGTTAGTTGGTGTGTGTGTGTTGCTGCAAAAAAATGTCAGCCAGCGTGTCATCGAACATCTCCAACAGTTAGCACTTTTTTAAAAACAGATTTAATTTGTTGGTGCTTATTAGTCGAGCAGAAGATGTTTTTATTATTTTTAGTTCAAATTAGAAATCAAGGAATAGTACTTTTCCAACGTGCCCGAGATATAACATAACACACTCTTGCATAGTAAAATCCATGTGATCTAATAATCTGCTTTTTCTTTGTGGAGTTCTACATGTAATTGTTTTCTTTCAACGTGCTATTTTAATCTGTTGACAAATAAGATTAAAATGAATTTTATATAATCCAATTTTCCTGGCACTAATTTTGTGTGAAAGTGCAACACCGTGTTATGTCTTAGTGGTGTGCAAAATTACTTTGGGCTCTTGGACACGCCTCACTGTCATGGCAAAAAAAAAAAAAAAAAAAAGCTTGTAATTTGGCTGAGAGCAATTTTACACTTTTTGCTATGATTTTACATGTTGCATAATGCTGACGATTTGCAGATTAACCAAAATTTGTTCTTTAAATAAATAAAATAAAAAAATGGAAATGTCATGTCCCATTTAAAAGCATGTCAGTCAAATGGCCTAATTTAACACCATATTTTAATGGTGGATATGATAAAAAAATCAAATTCAATCCAAAATATGTATTTATATATTTGGAAATAAAATAATTCCCTATTGCAGCATCAAAAAAGTGCGCAATGGAAAATAATTAAATACATCACATTTCCCTCCAATGTTGAACGTTTTCATTTTAAAATGTGCTGAGTTTTATATTTACAAAAAAAATAAATACACATTTTTAATTGGTGTCAAGGGTTTACATTCTCATGGTGGTGGAGGTCAGAGAAGGTGAAGTACCCGAGCGCAGCAAAGCACGACTCCAATGATTTATTTTGCAATTTAAAAACAACATGAAAACTTTTTGTCATATATTTTAAAACTGTCCTCTCTAACCTGCTTCCCTCAGGTAGGTGCTATTAATCTACGCTCACCAAAAACTAACATATCTTTTTATTCATAGCTGCAACGTAGCATCTGACACACATTTGCCAAAGTTTCACATCTCCCTGTGTGACAGTATTATTGTAGCTTTGCCACTCAGTAAATTTCCATAACCATCATTGACCGTCATGCCACACCACGAGACACTTGAACGAGCTCTCTGCATAATTTGCGCAATCATCTCTATATCATTATAACGACACGATTGGTCACTTGAAATTGTGTGACCGCTCTCTGCATCATCTGCGTAAATGTCATTTGTAGGCTATCATGATTATCGCACGACTGGTCACTTCATTTTGCTTGTGGAGCAAACTACCAGAGAGATGTTTTTACATTTTTCACCAATAAAGCTAATTCTGAAACCACATCAAGCAAGAAGACGTTGTTAAATTAAGAACATTTAAATTCCCAAACATTTCCGGATGCTTATATTTCATTCTGCTTCTCCGACTTGCACTAGCTTATTTTCGGCATTTATTTTGGCCTCACTTCCCTTATCAACATTATACCATTATGTGTGACAAAATGCCTCAAATGCATAGGAGCATGCTTATTTGCATCTCATTTCATTTCCATTCACTAAATTGTGATTATTCAACATTTTTCTTTTCATAATTGAATTGCATTCAGTCGAAAAGGGTGAATCGACTCAGCGTGACTATTTGGCCTGAGTGTGTATGTGTGTGTGGCTTTGAGTGACAGCCTGAGTTTGGGTGAAGACGTTGTGGGGGGGGGATTTGGGAGATTTGTGGCTCCTGGTGATCCAAAAAAAGGTGCAAGGGTATGAGCTGATTGGTTTTCCCAGTGAATTTGGGAGAACGCCAATTGCTTAAATGTCAGATGATTGTAACAATAACTCTGGTGAAACAGCTGTGGCTCCGTCATGTGTGTGTGTGTGTGTGTGTGTGTGTGCTTATTGACACATGTTTGAGCACTCCGATAATTTGTATTCCTCCCCCGAACACAAGTGACATACAGGAAGTAGAGGAGCCAGGATGTTGGGCAATTTTACAATTTAATAAAGCATAAACTGAGAGTCTTAATACAGGGAGGAAATCCAATCATAAGCTTCATTCCCAAAAGCAGTACAGATGGTTTCAATCCAATACGGGATGGCATTTGTTTGCATATCATGAGCTGTGAAAACAACACCATTGTATCCCATCATTTCTATATAAATGTGCAAAAAAAAAGTGTGACAAAAGTTATTTCGACAAGTTAGGTGGAAGACTGAAGGAAAGCATACAGATAGATTGCGATGGGCAAACAAACAAGAAGGTGAAGAGACCTCATAGGAAAAAAAACAAAAATGTGGACAAATAGATTGGCATACTGCGGTAAAAGAAAAGGTTGAGAGAGAAGCAAAGCATTAGCCGGACAGAGCAAATCATGTACTCTGGTTGTGGAACTGCCGGGCTGCAGAGTTGATTGATGCCTGCCAGGCAGACTGAGTCGCTGCAGTGAATCAGAAATGAAGATTGCCGGAGGGGAGCCACACCCACAAACAAACAAAATGCCCCAAGACTATCGAGTGTGCGGGGTCCCAAAGATTTTGTCGGAGCCAAACAGAAGTGTTGATTCAAATAAAAATCAGGAGTTTTGTTTATTTATGCATGCGACAATCGCAAGAAGCACAACTACAGGTCTTGCTTCCAGCCTAAGGGCACTGTTACAAATTGCAAACACTGACTGCCAGGTCAAGAGAAGAAGTTTTAGCCAACTGTTTTCTTTTGCTTTATTTTTGGTACAGTCCATTCCCCTTGTTTAGGCTAGCAGTAACGTCAGCAGGCATTTAATAATTTTCCAGAAATTATTTTTTTGCACATTTCTTTGTACACGGGTTTGCAGTCTCACCAGTTTTCCCAGGAATTTTATCCGGGAATTTTTCTTTTTACAAATTTACCCCTGTCCCCAGTAGGGAACATTTAATGAATGCTTAGCATTTTCAGAATTATTTGGGAAATATTTTATTTTGCCAATCCCCTGAGATATCCTCAGCCACCCCAAGGAAAAAAAATCCTAGCTCTGCCATGCATGATTACGGTCTGTGATTTTTTTTCTTCTGACTGTTCACACACTCCAATAAAACAATTGTGTCCCTCAACAAAGTTGCCCATTCCTGATCTGTGCTATTCAAACTTTGAGCAGACAGCTCAGCTGGTTTCAAATCTGGGCTGTACTTTATGTTTAAGGATCACTGTCAGATTGTATCAAACACGAAGCTGACTGTGAACTGCACACATCCAAAAGTAATTTCCCTGACAATGTATAACTGCATACTAGCAAAGTGATCGACATACTACTTTCTCTAAGAATCTCATGCTGGTGTCCAGGGGATTGCAAATGTGCTAAACATGCTGAAAAACCAATCTCGTTTTTCATAATCATGCCTGGGACTTTTTTTTTCCCCCCCCTGTCCAAATGCAGGAGTGACATTAAGCCCCATCGCAGCAGGATTGGCCTATCGTTCGACGTGCACAGACTTGAGCTTTTCTGGCATGCACACACACACACACACACCTACAATTTTGTTTCTGAACGGTTTAATACGATTCCGGTAATATGCACTTGTATCTTAGGGGAATGTGAAGGTGAATCTCAATTAGTAGAAAAGTAAGGGTTTTTTTCAAGCATTTTTGAACCATCGCATTTCCAAGAAAGAGAGAAACTTTTTTAATACAGCTGTTCCTGCGTTCATTTTTATGCTGCTGTAAATGCATTTTTTTTTTTTGGGCGGCATTAATCATTTTTGAAGCAGCGCAGTTACAAGAGAGAAAACCTGCTGTTAATGCCTTAGTTTGATTTTATGCTTCTAACTCATGAACATTTCCGCAAACTAATATCTTATGAAAGACATTTATTTCGAATTTAGAATTGATTCTTGTAGATGGCACTTTCTTGGAATAAAGTGCCATCGATAGAGTCAAACAATACAACTCCTTGTTCATGAAGCATATTTGAAGCTTCATTTTCCCCATCACTACTATAATACTAGTAGATAGTAACTCAAATTGATGCTTGATGAATTGTAAGTTTTTCATAAAATACGAAATGAAATACGATCAACAGGAGAGTCAATTGCTATATTCATCTTGTGAATTTTAAGAAAGAAATCAACTGCCATCATATTCTAACAAGCACACCACTCACCGTCTTAGTACAATGATTTTTTTTTTTATTTGCATCAAGTTGGTATTCAAGCAGTAATTCGAAAGTAACTACAGCTCGATCGCCAGTTGTCTCAAGTCACACCCAAAATGCGGCTTAGAAGTAACGTGTTGCACAGGACAAAACAAAACTCCCTCTTCTAGAATCTGAGTTGGGAGAGAAATAATTGGCTACGTGTCCTTTGTTGTCTGCTCCCCCAGGCTCACTGCCTTATTATCTTGTCGGATATATGAATTGGTAGTTAACATCTGTACTGCACTAATAAATCACACAGTACAGAGCGCAGAAGAGTATTACGATTGTGCCAAATGAAACAAAATTCAATAGGAAAAAAAAAAAAAACTTCAATCTGTGAGTTCATTATTGCAAAGGTGACAAATATCAGTCCTTGGCTCACCGATTTTCTTTCTTCTGCAGTATAATTAATAAATAACAACACAAGGAGATCCTTTGTGTTCGAAAGCTGTGCATGGTTTTACGCCCAAGCTGCGTATGAAAATCTACCAAGGTGTGAAACAATAAAAAAAACAAGCTTTAATTGCCTTTTTCTTTCCATCTTTGACATGCTGTTAAATATTATTTAAGTCAGTATTTAAATAAGTTTATGCTGTTATGAAATATATAAATATATGTCAGGTCCATTCCTTTTGTTTTTCAACACAAATTGAAATTGAATATTCTTCCGTCATCAACTCCATTGACTTATCTCATTGTGGCATTTAAATTAATTCAAAATCAATATAATTAAATTTGATATTTAGGTATGTGGACTTATTGTAGTGTGTGAAATTCTTTCTTGTTGCCAGGCTGTGAAACAGCATCACAACAAATTCCCCATCGATATTAAACGAGCAGCGCTTTCATCGATGTTCCTACATTCCCTTTTCAGTGACCGTAATAATCAGTACTTTTCTATGATGTATTTTGCCATTTTCACATTTCTCTGGTCCGTTTTTTACGCAAGGTATAATTTCCCCATTGAAATCATACTTTCTCAAAAGGATCCCGAGCCGCAAACAATCACATTATCGCACAACGAGTACCTTCCACCTTCCGAGGCAGGTACAAGCTCAGTGACGAACGCTCGAGGGACTGATGATAGGAGTGTTGGCAGTGCCACTAAGAAAAGAGCCTCCTGAGATATTTTCATTAGAATATGCTGCGAGGACAGCAGAATGGCCCCTGCAGCCCCAAGGATATTAGACAAAGAAAAAGAAAGTGAGTAAAACACGCACCTACATGGAGTTAGCACATCTGCCTCAAAGGCGCTGGCTTCCAACGTTAGCTCAAATATTTCTGTCTGGCATCTCGTATATTTTTCCTAGGCTACGTTTTGGGTATTCCAAAGTGCACAGCTGTAATGCAGTGTGTCATGAGCCACGGTTATAATTGGTAGCCGTTGTTATCTAGCAGCCACCCATTCAAGATGTTCCCTTGAGGGACCGACAGTACTGGCCAGAATGAAAGAATCGTGTGCAGATCCAGGAAAATTGGCATACACGTGTCACCAGGCAGTTCACATCACAAATCACCTGGATGTTAATGGACTAAATCCCCTTATGACTCACGTAAGTGACAGCTTGGAAATCTGCTGCACGCAACCGTGAGTACAGATGATCAGGCGTAAAACCCGAGGAATCGGTATTGGAGAGAGAAATCATGTCAGTTGGCTCTCGAGTGGCATCAGGATTTGAATCTGTTCATTTGCATATCGAACCAGGCGGTATGTTCGGACGCACTGACTCAGCCCTGGTACGAACTGGGCCACGATATGTTGGAAAGAACCACCGTCGCTTGGAGAACCACCGGGCGAACGTAGGAAACCGAGCAACTGAGTCCTCGCAGATGGCAGCTCAGGATCCACAGAGGCTTGTGATCCTGTTAGCTTGTATTGTGCTTGCAGCCATACAGTTGTGATTGTGGAGATTGTGGAGTGCTTGCATCCCGGGAGCAGTTTTTAACACGAGACAGGCTTGCACAAAGAAGAACGCCTCCAACCCCGATAACGTCTCTTGGCATATTTATGAACAAAATACTTATGATACCCACCTCACATTTTCCTCAGAGCACGTCCATCTGCCTTCCTGCACCTCAAATTTACTCAAATCACGCTAGCGCAAATATTTGCACATGATTCGAGCACGGTTTCATCAGCTTGAAGCCATCAAATAGTCCACACTGGAACGCCCACCGTGGTACAGAGCCAAATTTCCCAAATTAACAAGGCTTGCAACAGCTCGACAATCAAGATGTGCCAGTTTTTACACTGGAGCGCAGCTGCAGTTCGAACATGGAGCCCCTGAGACGAACCCAGGGCGTGGTGGTCCAAGGGATTGAGCAGTAAAACTGATTAATTATTGCAGTTGGTAACATGCTCACAGACATATACCAACTTGACCTCATTTTTACATCATTTTACTAGCCCTTAGCGACTTGAAAACGTAAACATTGAACCGTTATGAAGATCTGATTGATTTTTGCTCGGAGGTAAAAACACAATGAGGAAGCCCAACTATTGTACATCTGTATCTCCAACTGTCTGACCTTCAAGACGAGAAATACACAGATGCTATGCTCAACGAAAAAAATATTGAATCCCACTCTATATTTTGGAGTGAAATTTTACCTAAGGCTTCCATTAAAATGATATTGATTTGTCCCAGAATACAGTTTAAAAGCAGAAATAGTCACCGTTCGTCAAAAGGCAGGTACTTCCCCGACTAACAAACCTTCTCAATTAGCAAGAACATTAATAATATCTGATTTTGATAGATTGGAAAGCTACTAAAATATTTCCAGGCTGAAAGTAAGAGTTGCAGCTTTCGGATTTTAATCCCTCTTCAGTACTGAAGCTCATGTATTGACCAAGTAGTACCGTTACCACGCAAACTCCATTTTATTTTCTTTAGCTCAAGGGCAGTACTACTTTTTTCGCTGATGCCACCTCCATACATTGACCTTTCCGCCTATGTGTGGACAGGAACACATCTAAGATTGTGATAGTATCAGGCATCAACCTTTGAGCCCATGTCCCTTGCATATATCCTTGGAGAATGCTCGAGCTATTTGCCTCCATATTCTCTCGCATTCTGTTCTTTTATTTGAAGAGGGAGTTGATTACCGGGCTTGTTAATGACTAATCACTAACAATACAAAATGTTCTTGCGGCACAATGGATATGGATTATATGCCCGACAGGCCCTATTTTACTTTGCATACTAACTTAATTACTCTGCTATCTCAAAGTAATTGTCATACTCTAAAGTGATTTTTATGAGTTGTCTGTCCTCTGACAAAATCGGGATGTCCCTTATATTTAACACCATGCTTTGAGGAAATCAAAGCCATGTCGTTGTTCTTCAGTATCTCCCAATTCAGTCAACCTAGCTAATCGTCAAAGCCAATTAGAATAGTTATCTAAACAGTCCTCTTCATATTTTGACATCGAGACACTTGACGTTTGCTCGACAGCACTGAGACGCGTGTCAGAGTGTCATGAGCAGGTTGTCAAAAAAAAAACAATGACTAGGAGAGACACAGAAAATAGTGGCAGGAGGTCATCAATCTTATCCCTTCCATTGAGCCCACTGAGAATATTCCAGGTGATGAGTACAACCAAAAAATACATTTTGTCTATCTTACATCAATTTAAGCTCCAAAAACAAAATAGAATCTCGACATGCCTCTCAATTTGAGTGATTCTGGAGAAGAAAAAAAAAAAAATCTGATACGGTGCGCGCACAAATGAGAACCATAAAGCAAGAATTGTTGCGGTTATGGCCTATTTTTCAAACAAATTGACTACCATTACAGTCTAACTAACTGTGGCGTGTGGTGCAGTAATCATAAAGCTATTTGGAAGTAGACAGCAGTGGCAGTGTAAGAGCTGATGCGCACAGACATTCCATTATTTAAGTGATCTCATCAGAAATAACACTGGCGCCGTCATCACCCAACTGCTGCGCCCTCGTTTACTCAGCCCGTTTTGCAATTCAAAAAGTCAGCAGGTGTACGCTTAAAAACATATCGAGAACACACGTTTGAAAATACTGCCAACAAAAGGTATCTAGTTATTGTATTGTAGTGTTTTTTATTCTCACCCAGGGCATAATTGAGCATTATAATAAAATTGGTGCAGGCCTGAATGAAAATACATTTCTTTGAGCAACACTTTTAAATTGCAATGCCTAAAATAATAATACCGTAATTTCCGGACTATAAGCCGCGACTTTTTTCCAAAATTTTCAACCCTGCGGCTTATATAAGATTTTTTTCGTGATTTTTGTGATGACTTGATCACTTTTATACACTCGTAAAAAGGCTGTGGACCACTGTTGTGCGGTATCTTGAAGAAAAAAACAACAACAAAAATACTATTTTGAAACAACTATGGCTGCTGCTTATTCTGGCTGTGTTGCTTGTGACTATTATGAGCTTTAGTAGGAATGCACGCTAGGTGACCTGCGTCAAAGGGCTCTAAACCTTTTCTCTTACTCTGCCATGTGACTCAGAGATTACACAAAGCAGTGGCGCTGTTTGGACCATCTGCAATGTATTAAAACCCAATCAATCAGCATTTAAATTCAATTCTTCTGACATTTTGCTCACCAAAAACAAGTTGTAATGAATGTGAACTTTTAATGCTATTTATTCAGAAGGTTACTTTGAACCCTGAGGCTTAAATGGCGGCACGGCGTATTTATGGATTTTTACGGCTTTCTGTGTACTGTCTTTCTTTGTAAAAAAAACTCATGTGCACGTGCGGCTTATAGTCCGGTGCGGTTTATGTAAGAAAAAAACTAAAATATCCCTGAATTTTAGCGGGTGCGGCTTATAGTCCGGTGCGGCTTATAGTCCGGAAATTACGGTAATAGAAAATATGCTATTCTGTTTTGATCATAAAATCTGATTCGAATATGAGCAGCCGACAGTTCCGCCTCGCAGTTTCGAGTCCGACCGTACAACTCTCGGCTCCCGGTTTGAAATATCAAGCTATATTCCACCTCTTCTCATGGTACAGCTTCATCATTTTATTGGCAGCAACAACCTCCGTCTCAGGTTTCTGCACAGCCTTCTGACCTCATCATCTCACGTGTACAAAAGGGACAAATTAAATTAGGTGGCGTAATGAAGCAAGATGCATTTCATATGAAATCGCTCTCTTCATTGTTCCCCAAGTCACTGAAGAGACTCATCGGCGCTGCATGCAATCCCGCTTTCACTTAAATGATGTCCGTTTGGATGAGCTCTCAGGGGCCTCCCTTTTCAAGCGTACCTCCTCATTGGACCGCGTAATGCTTCCTGCAGAGATATATACTTCCATGAATGGAACTTAACATGATCCATTAAATTAACAAATTTGATTCCCTTTTTTTCCCCCCCAGAAGGTAATAGACTTAAATTATCTGATATTTTAAAACTGCACTGACCTGAAGAGGAAGGAGAAGGGGAGGAACCAAAAAAGGACAGGCCAATCTCATTGATACGAGTGTAAACGATATATGTAATTAATGACGCACTCACTCCTAATTAAAACATCAGAGTTCTTATTTCGCAAGGTTGCGGCAGCAGGTAGACAAGGTTCTTGCGGAGAGATGAGGGACATGCATTTTCTGACAGTATCGCACAGCAGCACCTGCTTTTTGCCCACACCTGCGTCTGCTGGAATCATATCTCATTAAGTCAATGAATTAACATCATCCTGGGCCAAGGAGAAAAAGGATGATTTTCTCATCACAGTGTGGGGGGAAAAAAAAGCTTCGTGCCGCAGAGGTGCCGCAGCGCGTCGTCTTTCAAAAATAAACTGGCAATTGTGTGATTCAGCGAGGCAAGCCAATTCGCCCCCCAAAAAATGAATTACTGACATTTGGCATTTTCTTCAGTAACCAACTGTTGTATTTCCTTTGAATCAACTTCAAAATCTCCTGAGTATAATCTGGTTATATTCAAACTGCGAGTGTACGAATAACACGAGCGAGTGCATGAAAAGAACAAGTCAGAAGGCGGCAAAGCGTAGAGAAGGAAAGGAACGGGGTAGAGAGGCAGAAAAGGCAAAGTCGGCATCATAACACCATGCCCCCAGATAATAAAAGCTACATGGGAACAATAAAGCCATATCAACTCACTCACTTGAAAAAACAATAGGAAACAGGCAGGGAATGCCATTTAGGATTAAAAATTGATATCCATTCAATAGAATATTCTGTTGTCTTTAAAGAGAGCAGACTACACAAGGCGCCCTGCGGGACATGCATACCGGCACTTCATGAATACATGAATCCCACTGCTCGGGCTGGCCTTCGTCCCTACTCACCGTGCTCGCCTCTTGTCAAACCTGTTGCACGTGGCCTTTATGTTTGGCTAATTGTTTTTCCGTAAATATACTGAAATGGATGCAGTTGGACAAATCATAGAAAAAAAAACAGATTGCAAGGTATATTTTTTCTGTCCTCAGGTGTATATTGAAAGAAACAAGGCCCAACTTTTTGTAAACTAAATACTACTACTACCAGTAAAAAAAAGGAAAAAAAACTATATAAATAGATAAAAATAACCAAATAAATAAAAAATAAAAATAAATAAATACACAAATAAATAAGTAGGCTCCTCACCTCATTTGTGCTTCTCCATTGACAAGTAATAAAGGCACCATGAAATGATAAAATATGACTCCTGCATATTGCAAGGTATATTTTTTCTGTCCTCAGGTGTATATTGAAAGAAACAAGGCCCAGCTTTTTGTAAACTAAATAAATACTACTACTACCAGTAAAAAAAAGAAAAAAAAACTATATAAATAGATAAAAATAACCAAATAAATAAAAATAAATAAATACACAAAATAAATAAATACACAAATAAATAAATAGGCTACTCACCTCATTTGTGCTTCTCCATTGACAATAATGGCTCCATGATGTGATAAAATATGACTCATGGTGGTCAAGTTTACACAATACTGTTACAAGACGTGATGGCATTGGATTGCACGCCTGCCACACAACACCATGCATACATCCATCATAATTTCCGACTCCCGCTGTAGCCTTGTATTCATTCTTGATCTCCAGGGCTGTCATTATCACAAAAGAAAAACAGAGCACCGCCTTTTTGTTGTTGTTTTTTGGGTACATCATGTATTATGTAAAGTCAATGCTTCTTAGTTAGAAAGAGGAAAACATTGACATAATTAAATGTATTAGAGCATCAGCAGCCCACGAAGAGCAGAGGTTAATGCGTTACTCTGGTCCGTGCTGTAAAAACGATTGTTCAAAACAGTTGTGTGGTATTAGGCAAAGAGCCAAACACATCCTCAGGGACACATAGTTCTACTTCAGCTCTCATAACCTTCACACACATAAATGTTATATTCAAGGCATATGTATGAAGTGGAATTCACAATACTGAGCCTCATTTCACGTGTGAAAAACTGTTTGAATGGCCTTCAATACCAACCGTTCAATATGTGAGGTCTACAAACCATCCAGAACTTTGAATATTTATAAGCAAAGACACAATCGATGTTATTTCATCCTTTCCTGAGTCGTGAAGCCTTTTTTGTCGTGTTTGAAGAACGATGAATATCCCTTTTCAGCTGCAGTTGTATTCCAACCGTACTGATTTTGTGTGTCATCCACTAACCCTTGCCTTGTTCCTTCTTTATTCATCAAACAAAATTCTCATAAATGTCTCTATTTATTCCAAAGTAGAAAGACCTACTCGTTTGTGATTCCGCAACTGATGACTCACACATCCACATTTGCATATACAACAAATTTGTAAGTTCTTACAATATTCATGAGCACTGGCAGAGCAAAGTATTTTTTAAACTCAAAAAATTGTTCCGAAAAACCTGAGAAACATTCATTATAGGTTCCAATAATAGGAAAAAGTGGATAATGTTGCAAATAATTCTTGGAAAATACTCAAAAGTCGATTATTTGGCCTGAATCCTCAGGGGTGCAAGCATATTTTAGGGAGGCCAACGCCCCCTGCAGTCCCCCTCTAGCTTTGCCAGTGCATAAGTGCTATAGATGTAAAACGTACAATAAAAAAGCTTACCGTTTTTTTAGTTCAATCTTTGTCGACAGGTTGTGTTTTCAGATTGATGAAAAGCCCGCAGCGATGTTGCAGCGTCCATGCAGCCAGATGGAAAGTACCTTGACACACAAAGAGAAACAGACAGGCTGCGTCACTTCACACGAGAGCAGTGAAAAGTTGAGACGGGCCGTTTCCACGAGCACCCATGTCAGCCGGGCACATCGACCTCGCTTTGATGGAATAGTCGCATAAGGATAAAAGGCAGGTGACTTTTAATGTTCACCAATCAATCAGTGCAGCCGACTGTGATGCTCTCAGTTTTGTTTGAGCGTCTATTAGCCGCTTTTGGCTGCGGGATGAATTTCACAGTGTTTTTAGTAAAGCAGAAAGCATGTCTAAGTGGGAGCCTAAGTGGGAGCCAATCAAGCCTGTCAGACAAAATACAGGGCACATAATTCAAAAGAAGGTTTTCAAAAATAGTAATTAGAATGTTAAAAGTCACGATGGAAATTTCCCTGTTGACGATGCATAAAATACTTTTTTCATTTGTCTACTCTTTTTTCATATAATGTCTACTCTGTTCATTTTTATTTATATTTATCATCATGATCATCATGGCAAAACCTTCAAAAGAAGTACTTTTGACCTTCACATTTTATTTGCGAGTCTGCATTTGGAACCGCAAAGGGGAAACATCTTCCTGTTTCTGTTGCCTTTATTTGAGCTATCAGTGTGTAAGCAGAAAGGCAGGTTGGATTTGATCTCATTTCAGGGTCTCGAGAACATCACCCACTGCTTTTGGAGCAAGGACATCTTTAACCACTGCGGCTGCCTTTGTTCTGCCTGTCGTGATATTTTTGAAAGAACTTTTTGAATGTGGTAGGAGCTTTTGATTAAGCACAGTCAGCAGTGCTGTAGCTGAGGTTGTGTTTGAATGTGTGGCAGACTTCAGCTGCAGTCACCTCCAAGAGGAGTTAAGAGGCTCCCACCTGACTCTCATAAGACATGAAAGTTAAGAATTTATGTCATGCTCACTGAAACTCAAGTATTCATTCAGAAAGCCAACTTTTTGACGTTGAATATGGAATTGGACATTTTGTAACTAGAGATTGCAAAGGATTTGGGCTGTTAATTATGCTTTCTGATCCTGCTACCTTTGTTGGAAAATAAATGCCCCCCTCCTGCTCAATCTCACAACTTCCCTGTGTTTTGATCCAACTGCCCTTTTGCCTTTAATTCATCCAGTCTTTGTGTCTTTGACATACCGTATTTTCCGGACTATAGGTCGTAGTATTTTTCATAGTTTGGCCTGGTGCGACTTATACACAGGAGCGGCTTACAATGAAGATCTCATTGGATTTCTTGATTTGGAGCGACACGAACGGTTCGATAAAATTGTTAGCATGTTATTTATGCTATAGTTATCTGAATAACTCTTAATAAGTCACGTCAGGCACGTTCTTAGTTCGTTGTTTATGTGTCATGTAACGTTAGCACGCCGTAATGTTCAGCCTAATGTTGTCTATTCTACTTTTATTTTAAATTGCCTTTCAAGATGACATGTCTGTTCTTGCTGTTGGATAAATTTCCACCAAAAATGCGACTTATACTCCAGTGCGACCTATATATATTTTTCTTTTTTATTATGCGTTTTATGGCTGGTGCGACTTGTACTCTGAATTGATTTATAATCCGGAAAATATGGTAAATGAGAATAAAGTGGGCAGGATATGTGTGAGACAAGACCACACACACACACGTGTGCACGCACAGTCACACTCGCACGTACTTGGAATGAGATAAGTCTAACAAAGGAAGGCCTGGAGATACTCTGGGCTGCCTCTGCCTTTGTACAGTTGACAGGCTCATTCACCGTACTAATTAGATGACAATGCGTAATCTGTAAATTCAGATGAATGGAAATAAAGCTTTGATGGGTACTTCAACATTTTAATAATTAACGACACATTCAGGACTCTCCTTTTCTGGGCACTCAGCACCAGTGGAGTGTTCATGGTGGCCAGCTTGCCTCTATGTTCAGTTTTTGGGTGCAGGAGGAATCTAGGGACAAATTATATATATATAGTGGTCGCCGGGGTTCACAAAAATATTACCAGTGTGTTTCTTTGGCTTTCAATATGATGGCTCTTCATCAATTATTCATATTTGATCATGGACTGTACATCTTTCCCGGTTCACAGTTTTATACTGATGCTATGTCAGATAGAAGGTATACGGCTGTATGACACTTCCCCTCTTTGCGACTAACTCTTAAATAATTAGGTAGTCAATTTTGCAGCAGCACAGCCTTTAGCTTAGTTTTATAAATGTTTGAAGCCTTTGCAAGCAGGAAGCATCCGGACGTCAGCTTAAAGGGTTGTTTTCCAGGTGAGCTTCTGTCACCGTTTCATCTTTACAGTCTTCCCAGACTACAGCAGATAACAAAGCGCATTTTGCGATGAGTATTTTTTTTTATTTACATACAATCTTGCATCTTTTTCCTTTAATATGTTGGATATTTTTCAAATCAGAATTTAGAAGATATTGAACGGTCACACACTCTGGTTGTACCAAGTGGGGTGTCGATGAAAATGGCAGATGACATTTGCACGAATAATAAACATCTAACCCAAGGAGTCTCCTTTTTTGTGTCCTGCTATGAGGTCTTTACATCTGATATGATTGGGTGAAACTGACCTTAAAACGCTGAAAGAGCCGATGACCCATCTTCAAGAACTCCACCTGAGCTAGCGTTCCATAGTTTCTGCTGTTTATTCATTTTACTGCACTCAAAGGAAGATCAATATTAAGAAGTAAAGTGTTGCCAGAGTAGCCATGCAGCAGCAGGTACTTGTGTGAAACCTTGCAATTGCATCGAACTCGATGGACAAAAAAAAAAAAGAAAGCCAGAGAGGACGCTCAGCTTTGTTAGCACACAACTCATTGCAACAACTATCACTACTTCTGTGTGCACAAGGATCTTTATTAAACACGCCCACTTAATTAACACAGGTGTTTTCACTTGGACCATGGTGTCAAACCCGAGGCCCGAGGGCCAGATACGGCCCATCAAATTATTTTATGTGGCCCGCAAAGACAAATTGTGCATCGACTTCATGTGTCAATAATAAAATTTGAAATTGTCTTTACTTTTAAAAAAATAGAAAAAAATTCTAGAAATGTTTAGCATTCATTATTTTTTAAAATAAATAGTTTTTACTAGTCTCTGATTTCAAAACTAGTTATTCATCAGTTTCATCATCAACCAAGAAATACTGAATACAATTAATCAAAACATAAAATAGAAACAATATATAATTGCGAGCATAACTTAACAGAAAGTCTGTCAATCAATTGTACACCTATAACGAAACTGACTTTACATCTTGTCCCAGCATTCAATGAAACATTTAAAGGGCACTCGAGCGTAGTGCGTCGTAAACCAAACTCGGAGTAAATACTTCAGGTTCAGGATATAAAGTATAAATGTTCATATTGTATTCCGCAGCGAATAAAAATGAGGCAACTTTTAATAGTCTGCAAACATTGCAAATTGATGGAGCGTGAATCGGCATAAGCGGGAAATAAATTTATGAAACGAAATGCTGTACATTTGGTTGTATATCTACCAAGTCAAACAAAGTTAGCACCATCGTGCAGTTTTGCTGCCTTCAGCCTGCGAGGCTTGTTGTGTTGTTGTGCTTGAGAGGACAGTATGTGCTGCATATTGAGACTAATGCCTCACGCAAGATGAGAAGGGCGGCAGAAAGCCACCCAGAAGCTTTTTTTTTTTTTTTTTGCCAGCTGGTTTCCTACGCATTATGGAATCTTCTTAATGGCCGAAAGCAAGGCTACAAACACAGAGTCACTTTGTTTTTACTTCACGTCAACATTGTCAAAAAAATAAATAAATACTCAGCTAATCTTGGGAAATGGAGCCTTTGTTGTAGAATTTGATAACAATTAACATTTTCTAGGAGGTGGGGAAAAAAAGCTAGTTAAAGCGTATTGTAAAGCCCCACAGGTGGTCAAGGATAGACTCAGCCGTTAAGAGGCATTAGAAAGGCAAAGAATTAAATCAAACAACCGGGGGGGAAAAAAATACAATTAATAGCTTTGTGAAGGAGTAATGCACAGATGGCAAAACAGAGATTGATGTTGTGGAGTAGAACAAAGTGGCAGAGACCCTAAACAGTCACTTGGCTGAGAAGAGGTCCCAAAACATCTGCTCTCTGCCTCCGTACTGCCATGACTTACTTCCTCACTCCCATCATTCATTTTCCCACGATTGGTATTGTATGGACAGGTTGAGGTCTGCAGCAAAAGGCCGAATGAAGCAAGCTTCCCATGTTTCACAGTTTGCATTTCACAGATGAGTGCCAACTATTGCCGCTTTTCCATTACAGGTTTCGGGAACGGCACGACTCACCACCGAATGGGCCTCGCTTGGCACAGTCCAGCCTCTGTTGCTTTTTCATCACAACAGGCGCCGTTTAAATCCATTCCCGCCTTTAAGTGGCGTTTTACTATGACGGTATGGCACTTGGTAAAATTGCAACAAATATAACCGGTAATTAATTATACGGTGTTTGTTAGCATATATTTTGCACGTAACCCATTAAAGTCTAAAGCTAGTTAATGATGTGGGGACGTGCTATATGCAATATTAATTCGAGCTGTCATGGGAATTAGCGACAAATCGGCTGAATAAACAACGTCTTAATGATGCCGTAGGTGGTCTTCTTTTCACAATGAAATCGTAATTGTCTGGGGATCGAGTAAGGCAAGCCGAAGCCGCCCTCATCAACTCGCTTCATACACCGCGGCTTCACTTTTAATGGTTAAAATACAACCCGGCAAAGCCTCATGACGATACTTAGAAGACTTTTGATAGACATGAGCTTATTGTGAAAAACCTCATTATCATCTACCTAAATAATGAAGGCCCTGGGGCAGAAAAAATCCTAGCACTAAAATAAAGATCACACAGGTGAAAATACTACAAGCTCCGAATGCGATATTGGCTACCGCTACGTTGTTTTGACAGCTGTATGTGCATCCATTAGGGTATATTATCTGTTTAGGTCGTGTGAATGCTTGACAACAATTACTGTGGGCTAGGTACTTCACCTCACTTGGGATTTATAAACAATACGATTAAATATTGGAGCCAGCTTCAAGCCTGCAGTTTAATCCATGTCATCAAAAAACATACATGATATTTTTTCGTGATCTGATGCTAATCGTTTTAGTCAACAGTGGTTTTATTTTGCTGTTTCACGATTGGTTAAGCCCTGTCATGTGACACCCAAATGGATTTAGGATGGAGTTGTTGAATGAATAAGTGCAGCAACAACCAAGTAGGAGCTGATTATGGTCTGGTGATTGCTTTGTATTGTTTCTACATGAGCAGAATTCTCTATCAGACACTGATAGGATTTTGCTTCTGAGTAACTGTAAAATACAAATCTTATCTATAATTATATGCAAAACGAAGTAGTGCAGTTTGCACACTGCGTGGCCCTTCTGCCTACGCTAACTAGGGCATTCGTTTACGAGTCAGTGGAAGGTTACGTCTTTTGAAAAATAGACGACAAAGCTCCAGTTTGATTGACACTGTCAAGCAGATGCATATTTAGTGATATGGTTATTATTTATTGTTACGTAGTGCCGTTTTTGTAATCATAAGAAATTTATATGAATATCTTTATAATGTCATCTTTTAAAGTTGAAGCTGTGTTAAAAATAAATGAATTGCTAGATACTTTATGTCCATATTTCTTCCGCAATTCCCAGCAGGATTTTCCTACGTCTGTTGCCTTATTTCTTTATTGCTGTGGAGGTCTTTCCACAGGAGATCTCTCTATCAGAGAAAAATCTGTGTGCAACAGTCCACTTGGCAGCACTTCACTCTAAATAAGGGGGGAAATGGAAGCTCTGTCAAGTGAAAATGCATGAAAGCTTGATTTGTTTGCTTCTTTCTTAAGAACATTACTTTTAGCCTGTTTTTCTTCCCCCGCTCCGCCTTTTTTGTCTGATTAGTGCATAAATTTGATGATGAAGTGATTTGCTCCTGCTTCTTAAAAACACTGAATCCAACATCACTCACATTTTACACAATAACAACTATTACGGTGCTTAACTTCAGCATTTGTTAAAAACAAGACAGTCGCACGATCAATAATTGAAAATAATAATATCATAAATGGTCTTTGATCAACGGCGCTGTGAGAACAGCAGCCTGTTCCTGGCAGCTCCAGCTCACTCTTGAGCTTTGCTTTTCTTTTCTCATCTTTAGTTTATTTTGTTTGTGTTTTTGGACCTCAGTGTGTTGCTTTTATTTTTTAAACATGAATGCACACTGTGTTGGCTTGGAGCCAAGGCTCCCATGTTTGCAGGCGGGATCAACTGTTGGCGCTCCACGCTCGCTCTCCGATGGCTCCCCGGGGGAGGAGACTCTACATTCCCTCTGAGCTGAGGAGGAAGGAGACGGGGTGTCGTGGCGGGATGGGCAAGGAGGAGACGATGTCAGCCCATCCTCCTATCTGTTATCATGGCAACGTAAGAACTATCCCCAATAAGAGTCGCGATGTTAACCTAGCATGACAAGGACTTCCAGGAGGCAGGCCTGCTGCTGTTTACGCAGTCATGGCTAACAGCACTAAGATCAGAGTTTTTCCTCCTGGCATGTTTTTTTTTTTGTATCAGCTACCGGTGCTGAAATGATGCTAATTTCTCGATTGTAGGACTAATAATTTTATATTTATGCCATCTTATCTTAATATCCTATGACTGATGTTTACACATAAAATTGAGATGTTGACTTGGACCACAGATTAAAGTAGTAGATCAAAACTCCCCTCAGGCTTTCCTTGTTGATTCTTTTAGGTTGCCCTGCACAGCAAGTCAATAGTTTGCTTTCTGTTGGATGGCAGCATTCTGGACTTCCTCCAGTTGGACTGTATGTGTTATTCATTAGAAACTTCTTTTCACTGGGGCTATACAGAAGAGAAGTTTGACCTGATGACGCCTTGAGCTGAGCTATGGCTGCCAAACGCTGAGTGAAATCGCCACTTTTACCTATTTTACGGCTTGTGGTTATTCCTATTTTAACGTAAAAACACAAACGCGTTTATGAAATGGCTTTCAGCTCAATGTTGAGCAAAGCAGAGGAGGAATAATACAACTGGTTGTGTTCTTCTTAAAGTAAAGGTCGTTGGGTACTTGTAATAACAAAGCAAAGGATGGGATACCTTCATCAACTCTTAATTCAAATTTAGATTCTAATTGCTTCATTAACCACCAATATTTTAAAAGTATTGAAACGGAATGAAACATCAGTAGACTGTATTCTAAAACTGTCATAAAAACCTGGTCTGATGACTAATGGTAGTCAAAGACTACACTTGTAGTGAAACTGCAAACTATGTCTGCCATATTGTGTTTGCAAGAGCAAAGACAGCCTTTACAACTACTAGGCCTTGATACGATGTAGTATATAACACCCTGAGGAGCAACCATTAGAGTGTGCAAGACCAGACATTTCATGAGAGACAACACGGAGCTTGATGAAACTCTTTGTCAGGCAAGAAAACCCACAACGTTGATCGGGGGGGTGGGGGAGGATGCAGAGATCCTGAGGGAGACCCTGACCCTCGCACTCTCTTCAACCACTGGTTTCTTGGTTTCGTTATCTGACAGACAGCTTGAGGATTTTTTTTCTTGATGGTGAACTCTACCAAATCAGGCTTTGGGCATAAAGCAAGATTGAAAAAAAAACAATAGTTCAATGTCTCTGACACCCCCCGAGTGTGAAAACAACAATAACACAGTCTCAGTGGAGACCCTTAAGTTGTTACACCAAGAATCGAGAGACCCCCTAATCATTGATTTCTCGTTGGGAGAATGTAAAATACAATGTCGCTGGTGGCTATCGTTGAATTGTTTCACAACATTTCATTGGTGTTGTCCAATAAAAAAAATATCACTTTCATTACATCTATTAAGTCTCCATTGTCAAGTATCAACCTTGAGCAGATATCCAAGGACAAGTTGAATCCATCATTCATGAAGAAACTATTTTCCCACACATCGGAAGAACTATATAATTTACATTTCTGGTTTGTCTGAACGAAAGGCTTAAGTCCTCATACTTCTGGTACTCCGGTGAAATGTTTATGCGCTTTGTTTTGACAAAAAAATCAGCTGACAAATGTGATTTCCATCTAGGCACAGTCTAGAATTGTGCCAACCACCAAAGAGGCTTGTTCCACTGAAGTCTGACGGACTGGCTGCAAATCTTGGAGCATGGGGTTTTCCTGACACTTGTGAATGCCTTCAAATCTGTTTGAAAAATGTAGCGCACTTTAATTATGAAATAAGCAGCATTTGTGTCGTTCTAATTTGGGATGTGAGCATGCTCAGCTCCAAAACATTTTGAAGAAGAGCTGCCTCTGCAGCTGTGGTGCCACACACCGGACGAGTCGCTCTCATATTTTGACAACTGGCAGATCTGATGTGTAGTTGTGACACATTTGAGTGGGCGGGAGAATACGCACAGTCAGAGAAGTTTCCAGCTGCGTGCTTTTTCGGACTTGAGCTCACGGTGTGTAACCTTAAATGTGACATTTTAGTTGTGAAAAAGAAAATCCAGTAAAACAACTTGCACTTGCAGCACACAAATCAACATATATATATTTATATATTATTATTTGTCATTATTATATTATATTATATTATATTTAATTAGTAAAACATGTAAAAGTAAGTTTAAACGAAGAAATTATTCATGCAAAAAATTATTGACTGTTATATAGAAAAGGAATAGTCAAATCATGAATCCGTCATCGGCTCTTTCAGGATGACGATTTGAATTTATCGATATGAACTTGCCAAAATGCATATGAACTAAAATACTTCAAAGCCACTTTGAACGTGTTGTGCAGGCAGTGAGCGCTGACATGAATGAGCGGTGAAGTGGTTCTAATATTAGCATATCTTAGTACCGCCTGTTAAAACATCAACAGATGAATAGATTTCAGTCTTGGATCGAACCGCCCATACCGCCCCCTGCTGTCCATTGAAACTGACATCCGAATGCTGGAGATCGTCACGACTGTTTTCTAGCCATGTGACGTTTACAAAGTGAGCCCGAGGCCAGTTTCGACGTTTGCTGCTCAATCAACAAGCGCAAAAAAAAAAAAAAAATCCACACCAATGTTTAGATTCTCTCGATACAATTGAAACACACATCTGAACTTTGCCATCATAAACCCACAGATAGCACATCCTTCACATTTCAATGAAATCCTATTTCAACAAAACGCAAGGCGGGGGCGGGGACCGTTGCAAACAGGTCTGGAAGCACCGAAGTGAGGATGTCTGGCCGAGTGAATTACATTGGCCTTGTTGTTTTTGGATTGTCAGAAGCCTTTTGGGACTGACTTAGAGTAATGCCTTGCCCCATATCTCCCTCAGCACTCAACCAAATGCAGCTGCGCAACAGTAGGCCCACTTAATGTGATCTTGCCCGGCTTTCTGAGTGCGAAGCGGCAGAGAGACAAACAGGACAAAGGACGAGTCGGATGACTGATGCACACACATTCGCAGTTATGCACATGCCATAAATAGTTGCCGTGTGTGTGTGTGCTGTTGTGCACATTTAAGAGAAGGAAGTGCTCCTCTGTAAGTCTTGTATCTGAAGATTTTTTTTCTCTCCTCGGCTTCAAAATAAAAAGAAGTTATGAGCAAACAAGAGAACAAATTGTACAATTAACTCAATTTGTATGTGTTACTTGTAAAGGAAGCAAGTGCCGTCTGCCTGCTGAATTGGTTGTAAATTGGATTTTATAGACTAGAAATTTAACTGAAACATAGTGTTGTCAGTCCCTGGGCTGAATGAGCCATCTGCCTTCAAGGGCGGATGCCCGGTGGGCCAGCATCGACATGATTCTATTTATTTTCCTCCATTTTACTTTTTTTATTTTAATTGATTGTGCATTCCATAAAAAAATGACATCAAACCAGTGACGCTTTATGTTTGCATGTTAAGCTAGCAATTTCATGCCACCGTGAAACAACATGAAATTCTTGTCTCAAAAATATTTTATCTGTCAAATCTGTCCCTTCTCTGTACCAACATAGTCTTATTTCTGTAAGATCCAGATCATCTGCGTTCTGAAATCCAGAACATTAGCTATTTGTTTTATTAAGGGTCTCTTTTGCGTTTTAGCTGGAAGTGATTGAGAGGGGAAAGTGGAGCAGGGACAGCCGGCTGATTTAAATCACATTGGATAGAGGGCACATAGATAATTGCTTGTCTGGCCCTATAGTCACGTGGAGCGGGCTGTTATCTTCTACTGGGAGATAAACTAGAGGGCAGCCCACAATGATAACAACATACCTGACTGTCAACAGATGAGATGTAAATGACCCCCCCCCCCCTCATCCCCCCCCCCCCCTTGCACCACTTTCTCCTCTCCCTAGGCCTCCTCCTTGCCTGTTATTGTTCAAATGAGAAGTGAAGTGTTTCACTCATCCACTGCCAACCCAGTTTAATATCTTTGACGTCTATAAACGGAATGAGTTAAGTGGCTTGGAAATCAGTCGACAGAAAAGCAGTTGCAGTGGTCATCCGTGAAGTGTGTTTTGGTGCCTATTTGTCAAGTCTAATCAATAAAGCAAACATGAAGGGCTTTCTTACAGCGATATAATAATGATGCTTCATGGTTTTTGCAGCATCTCCTCAAGATGTCTCTTCCTCCACTCTATCACTTACACTTTTCAAGGTTTGTGGAGGGTTGCCCCACTCAGCAGTTTCAGCAATAAAAGCCCATGTCGGTGCTCATCTGAAACACAGAGAGTCAGTCTTGATTAAATAACCTGACAATGCGCCGAATGTCACTGTTGCCACGGAGACCAAACTGACCTTGGGTGAATGCAAGTAGGAAAAGGACATAGGAGGCGGCACTTGAAAGCAAAAGAAGACCACTTGTGTTAAAACCGGGAGACGGAGAATTACAACTGGAATTATTTTTGTTTTTGTTGCACATGTCCAGCTCATCTGTGACCCTGAACAGGATAAACGGTAGAATAGCCATGCGTGTTTCATGGCGTATTCATCCATCCATTTTGTGCACCTCTTATATTAAAAAAAAAAAAAAAAAAAAAAACCTTTTCAATATACTGACTTGGACTCTACCGATTGGACGAAATGGGGCTTAATGCAACTCGGCAAGAATGCTTTTCACACTGGATATGTCTCAGCCACATTATACAAAAATAATATAATAGTGCCAACAGCACAAGCGGTGACACTTCTCATTTGTGCTCATTCTTATATGTTGCAGCCTCCACGTTTCTACTTATAAATGCGGATTACGGGATTCTTGGAGCATCCGCAGAGAACACAATGCATAAAAAATAGTTTTCCTAATGCCGTGTATCGGATTAAATACTTCCTGGGCCCAAGGGTGCAATAATGGAAGCAAAGTGCAGTGACAAAAAAACTGCTCTGAACTTTTGGCAGGAGTTTAGTGTCTTTATTTTATTTTCTCTGCCTTCTGAAAGACTTAAGTGTAAATGTGACATGGGCTTTGCATCACATTATGGAAATATTTCAATGTAATAGAAGAAAACAGAGAGAGACAGAAAGAGAGAGACAGAGAGAGAGAGAGAGAGAGAGAGAGAGGGAGAGAGAGAGAGAAAGAGAGAGAGAGAGAGAGAGAGAGACATGCAAGGAAGACATGCAGAAAGTGAGAACCATCCCTAAATCGTCACACTTGTTTGTAAGCATAGAATGCATAGTCATCCCCCCCCCCCCTCCCATTTTCCGTCTGTTCTACCTGCTAGATGCTTGACAATGAGTTTTGGTGGAAGACGAATGGGAAGAGGAGCCTTTCATTATTATCATTCCCGCTGTGTTCCTGCGTACGCCTGCTAATTGATTGGCTTTTTCCTCATGATTTCTTTCAGAAAACAATACAGCAGATGAACATTTATTTGCCATTGGGGGGTTGCTTCCATTGCCAGCATCGAGCATCAATTATTAGACCGGCAGCACAACACGTACGTACGTCATGGTGCACAGGCAAGGGGGGGGACTCGCCGTCTTATATACGGAACATTGTTTTATTTTTTACTACCCGGTCCATTATTTATTGTTGTCAATCAATCATGAGCTGACAGGCTCAGCGTTCTTAATAATTTTATAAGCCCGGCCGGGGTGAGACTTTGTGGGCGGGATGGGCAAACTGTTTTCTAATTAGCCAGAATAAAATGGAGAAGAAAAAAAATAGGACAGGAAACAACAGAACAAAAGGCTAAAATCCCTTGATGAAAAATTATCACGCAAATTTGATCCAGGAAGAGGCCTGATAGAAAATGTCAAGGGCAATTTTTTTTCACAGTGTGCACAGCTGATCATATGTCAAATGTTACTTTTCAGAAGCAAATACAATCATCGACAAGGTTTAACTAGTTCTGCTTTAAAGCCGCAGTTCTCAAGCTCGGCGCCTGTATTGATCCAACACAGGTACTATGTCCTACTCCTCACATGCATAATCAAAGTCAGCCGCATTGGGCTCACTCCAATCAATAGCTATTCCGACAGCGTAGCTTCCAGAGCCACAATTCATAATAAATGCAACACCGCAGTATATACACCTGACCTCTTTGTTATGACAGCGCTTATCCGAACATGATCATAACAACGGCTGAAATCGATCAGGGCCAAGTTCACAAGGAGGTGAGTTCACTTATGCCAATTAACAAAGTTAAGGCATCGTATTTTGTGCCACCAGAGAGAAGTGATTTAAAAGGGGGAAGAAAACTCAGAAATGAGTCAAAACACGATCCAACCTAGGTCCCTCTAGCCCACTGGTGTTAAACTCAAGGCCCGGGGGCTAGATACGGCCCGCCACGACATTTTATGTGGCCCGCAAAGTTTGTTGTGTAGGTGATACTATAAAGAATATGAGACGTTCATACATTTATTTAGGTTTTACGGCCCTCTGAAGGAAACTATGACTAGGATGCGGCCCGGGACAAAAATAAGTTTAAATAACCCCTGCTCAAGCCGCTCGACGGCGGCAATCTAGTTTGATCGTAAGGCAATAAAAATGGAGGCCACCTGAAGCCAGCGTGTTTATGCTGAGGTTGTATATATGCCGGGATTGAATTTGCATTTATTTTCTAAAATAGTGATATTAAATTAATCAACTGTATCAAGCATATTTATAATAATAATAATAATAAAAAAATTAAAATCAGTAAACTGTATTAAGCGCATTAATAATAATGAGTTGAGTTCTGCCTTGTGGATTTGCATTGATTGTATGAAACTAAATAAGCTAACAAAATGCTTTTTTGCATTCTAAGGTAAATCCCAAGCGAGGTGCTCTTTAGACAAACACTGCCTGGTTTTGCAAAATACCAAGACATTGTAATTCTATTTAAATGACTTCTCGCAAGGTTAACATTGCATTTTTTGCTGCTTCACTCCAATTTGCCTCATGACTGCTCAGCATCGAGCCGAAGACACATCCAGAAAAGCAGCGGTAAACAGAAAACACTATTGTGCCGGGTTTAATTATTTGTGGCTTCAAGAATGGCCATACATGATGCACATTTTAATCATTCATTTGTAGATTCGATCAGGCCAGTGGTTATATTTTAGCAATTAAACCATGTGATTTTTGTGTAAATATCTCCAATTCCTGTCTTTGCCTAGGCACTTGAAATCCTCCACAATCCAGTTGATGTGTTGAATGGCTTGTGAAGTAAGTGGCATGAAAGAGAAATATCTCCTTCCACCACTGCTCGCACGCACTTCATGTAGCGTTGTGAGTGAGGGATTTGAGTCTGCTCCTTTGACAGCTTGAAAGCCAGCCATCCAATCTTAATCCTATGGGCAAAAATGCTCTCTTGCAAAGGATTCTGTCATCTGCTTTTAACCTCTAACACCAAATGCAAAAAAAAAACACACACGCCTGTTGAAGTTGGACATCTTTTTGCAACATATTTGCGAGTGAGTCACCTTTTATGTGTTGCTATGGTTTTATTTGGCTTTCCTTTTCACACGTTCCCTCTCACAAAACTGATTATTCTGAAATGATTTCTTTCCGGAAAGGAGACATGCTGAATTTTCTATACGATACATTTTTGATGGACATTTCTGTACGAACCCTTCCTTGTCAAACGCGTTATTCGTTGCGGTCCGCATCGTAATCATAGTTTCCCTCGGTGGGTCGTTACGATTGTCAACGTCTTCTATAACAAAACAAATTGATAAATAACGAGCTATGAAATCAGAGACTCGTCAAAACTCTTCAAATATTTTAAAAAGACAAACGGTAATAAGAATTGCAAGCAATATCTCTATTTTTTTTTTTTAAGTGAAAACAATTTGTAATTTTAGTAATAATACAAAGTCTATGCAAAATTTTTCTTCGCGGGCCACATAACATGATGTGGCGGGCCGTATCTGGCCCCCAGGCCTTGAGTTTGACACCTATGTATGGATTAGAGCTTTAATTTGAGAAAAATAAACTCCCTTATTTGACAATTCTCTCCTCCAGCTTCCAAAACCACTAAAGTACAGCAGCATGTTACGCGTTGCATTGAGGATAATTTAATAACACACACACACACTCGGCTCAGCGGATCCTTATCAGAAAGAAATAAAGTAAAACTCCCTTTCCAAGAAAAGAGTCTTGCTCTCAATATTTTAACTCTTTAGTCTCGGGGGAATCAGATGAAATCTGGTGTTTTCTTCCCTTGGTTCCTTAATAGGTCTCCTGGGCTTCCCAACCAATATGTGGGGAAAAAAAAAGAAAGTTTAGGGAGGAAAAAACCCATTGATAATTTCTAATTTATGCATAGGGAAGTTGTTTAAGATACACCTCACTAATGCTGCTCCCTTTCCCCCCGCTATCCCCTAGACATTTTCGGACTTGTTTTGTTTTAGATGCAAAATCTGCAAGATTTTACCTTCTGCCATCGCCATATGTACTTTAGCTCAACACAGATAACCAAATTAGCACACAGGCTTTGTCCTGCTTTTGAAAATCTAAGTGATTCTCTCAAATAAATCTGAGCGCGAACCTTTATTTTAGATCCTAAAGGAAATTTGAAGACACATTCACTTCTTTTCAACAAATTGACATGTAATGATAGCTTGCGTTAGCTGCAAGGCCACCACTCACTGGGAACATATTAACCACTCACATTTTCCTCTGGAGGAAAAAAAAACAATTTAACTCACTTTTTTCATTTCTGTCATTTTTAGCTAGTAAAAAAAAAGGTAAATAAAAAAAAAAAAAATCCCTGACTGAAAGGGCTATTTTGATCTGTGTCCTCAAAAGCTGCCTAGTAGGAGCTTTTGTATGAATCAGATTTTATTGGATAAGGTCTGTGGCAATGATGACAGAATTTCTCCTGGAAAATAATGGTGGTGTTATGTTTGCCAACCACCACAAGTTGTTCCATTGCCAGTTATTTTTACTCTATTAACGTCGAACGGAAACAAAACCACCTGCTGATAGTTGTATGAATAAAAAAAATCTGCAAGAAAAATCTTCTGGTATTCTCATGTGGAAAATCCAGATGTGATGCTCAGCACATTGTCTAGTGTGGGCTTTTTTTTTTTTCCAGGTCAACATGGCTGAGGGTTAGAGTTAGTGGCTGCAATTTGAAGATTGCCGATGAGACTCGTTGTTCTCCCCCCGCAGACCTGTCAAAGTGTCCTTGAGGGAGAAACAGAACCCCATTTGCTCCATAAGATGGGTCTTCACAACTCTGGAGACTGAAGGATTATCCTCTACCTCTTTGAACTTATTTTCCTTTTTTGGTTTTGGGGGAGGGCATTTTCCAGGCAACTTAAAGTAAAAAAATATATATTTGTATAAGTGATTTTATACCAGATTCTACCCAAAGGAGTTAGACGAGAACTGCTTAGAAAGCGCCAATAAAAACGATAATGACAGTTAAAAACATCAAAAAATGTCCGCCAGTAAAACATTGGACTTTTTTGAAGTGCTCTAGCATTCAACATGGGTATTTTATTTAAATATTTTAAAAAATAATATTAAAATGTTTCAAATATTTTAAAAAGTTGATTTTTAAAAGTCAAGATAATTTGCAATTTTTAGTCATGACATGAATTTGATGCACAATTTGTCTCCGTGGGCCATATAAAATGATGTGGCGGGCCGTATCTGGCCCCCGGGCCTTGAGTTTAACACCTATGAGTTACAGGAACAGAAGGAAATTTTGTTTTTCTACTTTTTGAACAAAATATGCTCTACAAAGACCCCCCAAATCCTCTGGTACGCACATAAATTAGGGCCCTATGGACATGCTGGATAGCGCCAAAGTTCGAAGGCAACATGCAAGTAACCGCTTTGATGACTTGCCGCGATGTTCCTCTGCAGTGCTTAGGAAGCTAACAGGCGCTTTTGCATCAACATGTCCCATATTTTTGTTCTTTGAGCTGCCTGGGTCTCACACTGTGCCTTTACAAAGCACACCGCTGTTACAAAATCAGCCTCCATTAGAAGAAAAAAAAAAGTGACCAAAATGAAACACAAAAATACAAATATTGCCAGTTCACAACAACTGCACAAAATGAGATTCAAGCCTCGCAAGGAGAACAAAGAAGCCTTATTGTTTGCCTCCTTTGTCTCCCGGGGTCACAAGCCTGGCTCGTGTCCATCGTCTCTCACTACCCCAAGGCCAGAAGAATATTGTCCTCGTCTTCCTCCAATGTGATCTACCTTCTACAGCGCCATTATTCCAGCTGGGATTATTCTTCCTTTCTTTCAACTTCCTCCCAGTGACAGATGGGACTATAACTCGGATCAAATCCTTGAAGGCAAAGAAATTAGTGCCTTTCATATGGATCCAGAGTCGCCAGACACCAGGGATGCTTGGCAAGAAGTAGGAGATGGGTTGAAGCCTTTCAGTATCATACATCCTTCAAAAAAAAAATTGTAAAAGACAAATACAAGGCGACGATATAATAGGGACGCGCCTGACATATTGTCTCTATTGTTTTGTAGAACAAAAGAGCCGCGTACATCAGTATAAATAGAACGCACAGGGTGACACACACGCTTATGTGTATGTATTCCCCGACTATTATCGTACGCACACTCACACACACACACACACACCTCTGTGGGCTGGTGATAACTGCTCAGCCGTGTGTGCTCCAACAATTGTCAGACTGCCAGGGCAGAGTTAGCCAGTTAGTGAAGAAGAGGAGGATGAAGGAGCAAGCTCTGAGTGGCACCATCGAGTGGGTACAAGGAGAATTGAATGGAGCTGTGGAGAAGGATTGGCAAGCGGGTGAACTGCACGAGGTGGGGTCAAAATGGAACAGAAAGAAAAGGAGTGTACAGGCAAGGGGGATAAATAGGGGCACAAAAAAATGGTCCTAAATCCTCATTTTCAACAATGCGGGGAATAAAAGTTGCCGTGTACTTTACATGGCAGGAGTCGGCTCGCTGGAGTCCATTCGGGGATCATCACATGCAAAATAAGATTTTAGTGGTTGACAAAGGTCTTGTATCTTCTCGTCCACCGACTCAAACTTTTCTCGTGGTTAGCAGCCTGTCATCAACTGAATATGATTTATATGTGATTTCAAGGCAAGGCTGTTTTATTTAAAACCTGCAGATTAAAAACATATTGTTTTTTCACCGTCACACTTTACCTCGTCTCGGATTATGCCAAAGATGCGGAGCAGGAGAGAGAAAAGAATGTGATGTGTGTGTGTGTTTTTTTTGGGGGGGGGCATACTGCAATTGAAACTGTCCTATGACCTCATGGTCAGCAGTCTACTAGCACCACCATGTGGTTGAAGAAGCAGGGTCCACTAGAGAAAAACCGCCTATGCTGGAAACCTTTTGAAGTTGCTCTCATGTCTTGCTGATGTTTTGCAGTAAACACTTCAAGCAGTCGACAGAAAAACAGAACACATGCATACTGTATGTGAATTCACCGAATACACAGAAGCTTGCTTTGAAGTGGGTCCTCCACTATATGGGTCGCTATGGTGATGCTCTATCCTCCATTTGTCCATGTCAACAACTGACCTGCTTTTCTTCACCCCCCCCAAATCCCGCAGCACCAGCAACCCCCCCGCTTCCGAGCTGCACACTTAAAAAACCTTTTAGCTTTGGATAAGGCAACCGGTTCAGGTTATAGGAATGGGCGGAGAGGAGTGATTGATGACATGAATGTCAAGTCTGTCATGTGACTTTTAGACATATATAATTAAAATCAAGTAATATCATAACATATTCTGGCTCTGATATAATAATAATAATAAATCAAAACCATTTAATAATTCAATAATTTTAAGAAAAACATTTAAGAATAAATATATAATAAATAATTTCGTTTTTTTTGTATCCAAGCTTCATTTGAAGATTCATTATGAGGGCACAGATTTTCTTGAATAAACGCTATCTTGGATGTCCACAAAATTTAAGTGCAAGCAGAATCTTGGAGACATTGTGCGCAATCAGCGCGTAATGACCCGCTGCCACCCAACTGTCGTTTTATGAAGTACGTACATCCATTGGACACATATCGCGACGCTGACATGCACTTAAGCCGGCTTCGAGTCCTATTCTTCAAGTGTCGGCTCTGTGAATTTTCTCCACAGGGTTGCAGGATGGAAACAATTCCGTCTCTTAAGTCTTTGACAAAGCTGCTTTTTTTTGTATGTCCACTTGAAAATGGAATTGAAATTGATCAGTCTGTTTCAAAACAGCGACAAATGTGAGAATAGAAGATTAAAAATTATACATAAACAAAAAGGAAATCATTCCAATCAATTTATTTCATTGCTTGTCCCCCCAGTTACGTAAATGAAGAATAAAAAAATATATAAATAATTAAATAAGAATCATGAATAAAAAATAAATAAATAGATAAATTAAATAAATAAATAAATAAATAAATAAATAAATAAGAATGAAAAATGAATGAATTAAAAAATCTAAAGATAATACTAAAGTATATCGACAATCTAATCAAGACCAAACTATACGACAAAGGAAAGCTACTTTTTCCCATCTGATGTCTGTGTGACAAGTTAAATCTCCACACACCTACAAATCTCTTTTTTTCTCACTTTGCACAATGATTTGGAAGGAAAAGGGTAAATCGATGGAAAAACTCAATCACATTTCCTTATGTAAATATCCAAGTAACCCCCCCTCCTCATTTTATCACATTGTTAGCATATAGCCCTGTGGCTCCTCTGGCGCCAAAATGCGCATGGGAGGAATTAACATTTACTCTCCCAGTCTCCAAATGGCAGCTCATGCTTGGACTAGCTGAGAATGAGAAAATATTTGAGCGATAGCGATTAATAATTCCTCTTGCAGAGCAGTAACATTTGCTTTTGGGGTCAGTGAATTGACAGAATGGCTTTCCTTGGGCACAAACGTGGCTTTTGTTGTCGTTTTAATCTTGCGCGGTGAATGTCGATGAATCTCGTTGGCGTTCGAGTGTTATACGGCCTCATCGCTGTTAACCCCGGTGTGCTCAACATTGAAAGTGTCGGATCGTTCGACATGCTGTTTAAATGGAAAGGTTTGTCTAACAGCGAGCGAAGACATGTAACAAATGAGTGTGCGACCATTCATCAAGGTAATTAGTACACGTGGCATTAAAAGAGTAAACGAGTGGAGATGAGACACGAGCGCCTGCTGCAACGCCACGGGAACCACGAGAAGAGCACCGTCCCCCTGCTACTCAAGATGTTTCACTCAAGGCAAGGAAAAAAGCTGCACATGGCTTTTTTCTATTCAGCTGCAGCTGGATCCTGCTGTGGGAATCTACTTGCCTTTTTATAAACTCAGAGTGTGGATGTGAAATCAACAACACAAAGATGCATAATCATCAGCTCGCTTTTCAACCGACAATGTCCATCTTTAAACAGCCTCGCCAAAGGTCATCGCAGATGGAGGAAATTACTTCTTTCTCAGAAAGGTCCCAATAGATCAATATGTCATTTTGTTTCAAGTCGTGCTGTCCTACTCTTGAACTAGTTCAGGTTTTGAAGCTATGTTCATCCACCGACATAACGGTTCAGCCATTTTTCTATACTTCCTTATTTATATATATTATATATATTTACATATATATTTATATATATATAAAATGAATTAAAAAAATTAAAAAATGAATATATACTATATATATTCATTTTTTCAATTTTATTTTTTGCAAGATTAATTTTAGAATGCATCAAAAAATCTCCAGTTTATACGCTCATGTGTTGTGTGCCATGTTTCTATACTTCACTATATATATATATATATATATATATATATATATATATATATATATATATATATATATATATATATATATATATATATATATAAAATGAATAAAAATAAGAAAATGAATCTATATATTCATTTTTTTAATTTTATTTTTTGCAAGATTCATTTCAGAACGCATCAAAAAATCTCCAGTTTATACGCTCACGTGTGGTGTGCCGTGTTTCATCTGCACCTTAATTGTGTCTAATCTCTTGTTTTCCACGCTGAGGATAGCGGCTTTTCATTTATCCGGGAGTCAAGCGTACTCAACTTCAAGGAGATGTGCACCTTTTGATGAGTGGGTCCAATATTGATGCTGATTAAAAAAGAGAAAAGCATATTAGAGCAAGGCTGTTATACGCCGCCTCCCAAGCAGAGAGCATGCTAGGCAGAGCATGAAAGAAATCCTTTGTAAGGCTAACCTTGGCTTACCTGTGTGAAGAGCGTCTTGATCAGAGTATCTGTCAGATCGGTCCTCTGACATCACATGCTCTATTTCTTTCACAACATCAGTCGTCTTCATTAGAGTCGAGACAGTTCACTTCAGCCTGGAGAGGGGCAATAAGAGTCAGCCGCTCCTCCTCACACATTACTTGCTGAGGTGATGTCACAAGCCGCAGCAGTCGCTGTTTTTTTTTGTCTCACATCACACTTTTTTTGTGTGCGTGTAAACTCATTTGGCTTCGCTATTCCAAGTTTTCATTTATAGTCTCCAAACTGCATGGTTGTTAAATGAATATAACTCAACAGTAACGGGCGGATATAGTTCACATATATCATTGTCAGCTAGAACATGTTTGTTTTTTGGAGGGGAGATTTTTATTGTTGTAAACAGTAGAATGCAAGCAATGCAATAAAATGATTATAACATCAATAGCTGCACTTAGAGTGGGGAAAAAAAACAGCACGCTGCTATAAAAATGCCAGTTGGTCTGATATTTACAACAATCATATAAAGCTGTACAGTTCAACGCAAAAAATATCACCAGCCAGCGTCTCTTGCTGTGAATATTCTCATTCACCCGGGCAGGCCATTTTGTTCGCAGGGCACTAAATCGATTGCAACTGGACTGTTCTGGTTGTCTTCAAAGATGTTTCGCCTGGCATCTTTCGGAAAACAGAAACTCTGCACAAACTGACCAGTTCTTCCCCTTTTGACAAATACCACCCACCGGAACACAAACGGCGGTGTCAAAAGCCGACAACACAGAGCTGATCACGTTCCAACCGGCCCTCAGGCCAAAGAGAAAAACCAATACACCTGAGGGGGGCCATCAAAACCTGCGGTGACCAAAGATGATACTGAAAAAAGGACACGGTGTTCCAGAAAGCAACAAGAGCAACGTGACGGGTGAATAAAAGTGACAGAGACCAAAAACATCACCAGGTGGATTTGAGGATTTATAAGAAATGCGTCATTTCGGTACCCTTAATCAAAAAGAGGCATTCTATCGGAGAAAGTCATGACGTCTCAAGACAGACGGAGGTCGAGCCTCAGCTGTCGAAATGCACCTCAAAGCGAGACGGCGCCCTTTTGAGGACAGCAATGTTCATATTCTGGCCAGAAAAGACAGGTGGTTTGAAAGTGAGCTCATTTATTTTAAAATTGAAAGACTCTCAGAACAGAGGTGAAGGTTTTTGACGATTAGAACAAACAAACAACAGCAGCGTTTGGCTTTCAGGTGCCTCCAGCGCTATTTTATAAGTGAATGGAATATTAAAGAGGGTGAATCCACCTCAACGATTCTTGTTGCTATGCAAAGGACTCCCTCTCAATCCTCCTCTACAACCGTCTTTTTTTTTTTTTCATCCCAAACCGGTGATAGTTACCATATGTCTTGTGCAAACGCATCTGTGTAGCATCGGTACATCGGTTTATATGCATTTTATAAAATTTGTTTAAGAACTTGAACTTTAAAGTATTGATAAGATCACTTAAAAATCAGCCTTTGTTGACCTTTCGGGTTTTAATTGAAAATTGAGTTTGCTCATTCAGCACTCAATTACGTTAACACACGTATTAAACCCCTGTCATGTCTATCATCTTTGACTTAGTTATTTGATTTTATTGTTTAATTTATTTGATTTTAATTATTTTATTATTATTTATTTAATTGTATTTTATCCATCCATCCATTACTTTATTTTAATTTAATTTATTTTAATTTATTTATTTAATAATTTGTTTAATTGTTTATTTTTAGTGCTGATGAACAAATATCCTACTGGGACTAAAAGCCTCATACTCCATCATGTTCTAGAAACATAAATCTTATGAGAACTTCTAACATTGAGACAATCTACTTGTGAACAGAAAAATTATGAGTAGGGCATAAAATAAATTTGAATCCAAAATAAACATTGAGAGGAAAGCAAACAACTCGAACAGCATTGATATGCATGGAATGTTTTTGACAAGAGGAACTAAAAGCATTGCGTGTCAGGGGAACAAACAAATAAATGTATTCGGGAATCTTCTGAAACTTTCCAATCCAGAAATAATCAACAATGTTGTTTTTACCAAGCAGGAACCCCCGCATAATCATTGTTCGGCATTTGCAATTTCATGTATTTGCATATTTTGGCGGGGGAATCTCATCTCTTGTCCCCTTTAGGTAAAATCCAAAAAGTCACAGTTGTTAGATTAAATTTATTGATATTGTTTCATGTTATTGATCATTCTGATTACTCTCAACTTTTCACAAATTGTGTCAGGGCTCGCTCCATAATCACTTTGTTTGCCGCAGACGTGAGCGTATAGCTCTCCGCTTCTGAATGGACAAAACATTTTTTATTCATATTTACTTCACAATACAAATTCACACGACCCTTCTTCTTTGCATCCGAATCTATTATGCTTTATGAATAATGGAGTTTCATTACAATCTAAAAATGTTCTTTATCCTCCAACCATATCCTTATTATCAAGTTGTCAGGGCCTTAATTTCATTTCCTCCATTGATGAATGTGAAGTCATTGGGGGTCGGAGAAACGGAAGCTATTTTGATACCTCATCCAACCGTGATTCCTTCGGGAAACTAAGTCGACAGCGTGATAATGCTCATAGCGGTGTATAGAACAAAAATTAATTTAGAAGGACTTCAGGCCTCCTGTTGAATGAAGGGAGAGTCGATTGTTTTTCTCCAGCCTACATTGGATGTATCTCGTTTGTCCTGTTTAGAGTTGTCTCATCTCATCCACCATGCGGAGAGTTTGGCTCATTGGTAGAATAATTGTAATGCATACTGCGTGTGTTCGACGCAGCTCCAACACTGTGTCGAAAATGAAACAAGAAGTCACGCTGTGATCAATATGCTGTATAGAATTCTGAAAAGTTCCTGGGCTGCTGTCGTGAAAGATAGATTTCAAATCCAAACTACAGAGTCGAGGTAATCCCTCTGGAGTCCAACATACTTTCCTGGACTTTTCTGTCTCCAGGATGGATTCAAAATACATTTTTGGGGAGGCTAGCAACACGGAATGGTGATTAGAACAGCTGCCACACAAGTCAGAGATTCTGAGTTTGAATCCCGGGTTCGAGAGTTTGTGCTCGCGAGTCAAATGAGGACAAGGAGTACAGACAATGGTGTACAGTTTCTCTCTTTCACGACAATGCTGCAGCTGTTTGCCTCAGGACAAAGACAACATCTTGACTTTTCTTCGAGACCATTAATTGGTTCAATATGTAAAGTAGCCCGAAGGTTAATTATTTGCCAGCTATTTTATGGTCACTATATGCATCTAACTTCTTTTTGCCAGTAAATGCTCGCTGTTTAATTTATTCAACTGCAGAAAAAAAAAAATATTGACTTTCTGAAGATATATATAACCCAGAACAGAAAGTTTGCTTTATTAAATATTGTATCTGCTAAATGCCAACTCAGCAAAATTGCTTGAGCGACACCATGTTATTTTTGCTGTCATATTCTCACGAGAGTGACAGAAACAATGCCATTTTTACAGCTTCTCAGAGCTGGGGATAATTTTAAGTGACTTAATGCTCTATTTATTCAATCATAATAATGTATCATCCAAGGGAGTAACAGAGCTGCATCAGTCCCTGCCACCCCCTGGGGCAACAGATGTTTCACGGCCCATATGGTGCCTTAATTTCTTTCATGCTTTCTCCGAGTCTGTGTGTGTAATCTCAACATTTGTTTTTCTCTTGTTCTAACAGGAAAAAAAAAACAAAAAACTCATGTTTATGTGTTTGCGAGCATATTCCGAGTATGGTGGACGTCGGTTTTTCATTAAAAATAAGGGTTGGATGATGAATGAGCGTAAATAATTGATGTTGTCCTTGAGGTCACTGCAATTGCTAAAAGTGATTGTAATTGGTCAAAATGATGTCATAACTTTGTGAGTCTCACATGCTTAGGATCATCTTCAAATGTCAAAGTCAAAGTTTTTCAAAGTCAAAGTCAGCTTTATTGTCAATTTCTCCACATGCCAAAGACACACAAAGAAACCGAAATTTCGTTCCCCCCTATCCCACGGTGACAAGACATGGCGCACAACAGACAAACAGTAAACAAGTATAACAAAAGCGTGCTGAATAAATAATGAATAAATAACACAACAATAAATAAATAAATAAATAGGAGGAGCAGAAAAAAAAAAGGAGCAAGTGCGCGTACAGCAGACATTCCCGAAAGTAGCGCAACAGTGCCGCACGCTACGCAGAAGGGGGTAGCGAGTTCAGGGCCCTAACAGCCTGGAGAAAGAAGCTGTTGGCGAGTCTGGTGGTGCGGGAGCGCAGGCTCCTGTACCTCTTCCCAGAGGGCAGAAGGTCAAACAAAGAGTGAGCCGGGTGACTCACATCTCTGGCAATCGAGGTTGCCTTGCGGGCGACATGGGAGGTGTAAATGTCCTTCAGGGAGGGTAGCGAAGCACCAATAATCTTACCAGCCGTATTCACTATGCGCTGCAGGGCCTTCAAGTTCTGTTCAGTGCAGTTACCACCCCAGACAGCGATGCAACTGGTGAGGACGCTCTCAATGGGTCCCTTAAAAGCACAAGGAGTATCTCCAAGCTAAATTCGATGAAGAGTACGAGCAATAATAATTCTAATAATGATAAGTTCATAAATCCAACTAAGTTCACCATTTCCAAATTGTAGTAGATCATTTTGTGTTTGTTCATTTTTTTCCTGCTGTAAGCCACTACTCTCAAAACACCTCCTTGTCGACATTCATATCCCCTTTTCGTTTTGACCATTAGCATGTTCAATGACAGTCTTTATGGTGAAATTTCAAAATCGTCTCTGATTTGACCTCCTCGCTTGAGTCTGTCAAAAGCCAGAACATTAGTCATTACTCAAGTGCTATGTTTAGGCATTTCATATTTCCAAGCCAATCCAGTAAAAGTTAATAACATCCAGCCTCCGCGCGTCACTGCCACAGTGGCACTTGTCATTGCCGTGTCCCGCGGCCTCATCATCTCGTGACACTTTTGTGCAGCGAGTTTTCTTGTCACAGCTTGTCTACGAATCCCGGATCTGAACACCTGCCATTCATCTCCCGGGATAGCAGGCCTCAGTTGCTCACCAACCTCCCCCGCTGGGATTTTTCTCATCACAGTTACAACAGCGAACGGGAAATATCTTTTATTCCATTATCATGTAATTCCGCAGACGATTATCATACAGAGGGAACTGAACATAGCCTTTCTTTGTTTGCTCAAACCAGCGCGCGATGTGAGGAGTCCATTTGTGAACGCTGGGATCTTTTGTGTAAATGCTCCGGCAGCACCTCAAGCTTACCCGAGTTGAGTGAAAACCACTCGAGGCTAGCGCGGCGGTTGCCGCAATCTTCTCATCATTACCGACAACAATACGACAACCTTCGTTTCCTGTGGACAATTTCAGTGTCATTAAAGACAACAGCTGCCATCCATCATTTTCTTTCACAATTCCAAATGTCTGATAACACAGACACCCTCTGCAAGTACTTAGACTTGACAGAAAAGTTTCCAACATTATCGATCGAGAGCAAAAGCAAATTTGTAAGTTATTAGCCCAAGCTAACGTACAAGTAAAGGAATATGCAAATGATGCAGCCAAGTGTTCTATGCCGAGCGCAGCTGATGTTTTTAAAGACAACTTTTTCTTGTTGCTGTTTGTTTTTTAAATTGTCACACGATATAAAAGAAAAACAAATGTGTATTCTACTCGGAATACACTTGTCTGTTTAAAAAAAAAAAAAACACGAAACACCGTTCGTCCCCTTTACTCCGACAGTTCTCTTGGAATTTTTCGGTGTTTCTCAGGACCGTGTTCTATTTATCTATCTGTCGGAGCAGCATAGCTTTAACCCCATTCCTTTCCTCTCATTGCCTGAGGGCAAAAGGTAAAGGGAGGTTTCTATCAGTGGAAAGCCCAGAGCTGCAAAAGGCTTTCAACTCCCACCAATTGAACCCACGAGCCGAGGAGCTGTCAAGGCAAGCTACTGAGCCATGTGAGAGACCAGTGAGGGGGAAGGAAAAGGCAAACGCCATTACTGTCTGTTTATGCCAGCCGAGGAGAGAAAAGGGGGGAGGAAACAGGGTCATTGAGCAAAAGAGGAAGAAAATTGCTCTGTGATCCAAACCGAGGAATCCTAATCAAGGAGCACTGACGACGACATCTCATTTGCTGTAAAAATGCGGAGTCTTTGAAATTAATGTTGTTGTCGTGCGGCAGCTCGACCGTCTAAGCCATCCGAATTTTTAATGGATAGAAAGAATCAAATGGTGTAACCTAGAATTGAGCTAAGGAATAAACACGAACAAAACTTTGCGACTGGAGCTGTCGTTGTTGATTTGACGATGAGTCATACGTCTCTCGGTGAATTCAACGGCGCGGTGAAACCGATTGCGTTGGAGCAAGCGGGCAATATTTACGTCATCCGAGCTCCAAAAGAAAGAAAAGTGGGAACAATACGCCACTTTAAAAATCTGAATGTTTTTTTCGTGTTTTTTTGTTGAAATTGCTTAGTGATGGCAAATGAAGCTTCAAATTTGCTTCACAAGATATGCTTCTTGACTTCTCTATCACCCCTTGGTTTGTCAAACTCAATCACTTTGAAAAAGACGGAAAATATTATATATAATTGATTAAGAGTGTTTTAAAAACCAATATGGTCCACAAAGCTAGAAATATATGACAGATACAAATATATGACAGATCAATGGCCTTTTCAAAAAACATTTGAACCGAGCCTTGTAATAGTTGCCCTTTTGGGTTCAATACAGTTTCCGTCAAATTTTACTGCCAAAAACGCATTGTGGCAATTATGTTGAATCGTTCACAAAGCCAAAGGAGGCATCATATGGGAAAGGGGGGGGGAAAACAGTCAGTGTCTGCTCCCTGCCCCTGATTTTTCTCAACACTCTGCTTGACGACAGTGTGACGGCAGTGCTGCTGTAAGATCAATGGTGGCATGTCTGAAAATGTTTTGCGACATTCCTGCTCTGGCTTAAGATGACTGACATCACCATCACCCAGTCTGCTCTTGTTGAACACTCAAGAAACTGACTGAGACTGGTGTGAGCAAAAAAAAAAAAAAAAAAAGCCTATGATTCTGTCACTGGAGAAAAATAACGCGGAACAGCATGTCGTGCAATTGTTTCGCTATCAATTAATGGTACATTTATTGCTGTTCTATACGTTACATGAAATATATTTTCATTTTGTTTCATCCCTATGTCATGACGAAATTGACACAACTGCTTTGAGAATGTTGAACTCACCCTGAGAACAGCGAGAAGCTGGAAATTATTCCGATCCCTACAGATTGTGCCAGTAAAACTTGATAAGCAATCCAATTTTCATACAATTTCAACAATCTGCACTCTGTCCCAAAGTGGTCACATTTTATTGTCAGCTCCCCCTGAAAGAAGTGCCTGCACCATCTTTGGGCTGAAGGCTTTTCTTCCATTTATTCTCTCTGAGTGAAAACAAAAAAGATTGTAAATGATATTTTAGCGAGGAATCGGCATGAAAAAAAACATCACTTGGCTCCATAGAATTAATATTGTGTATATGAATTCAAAACACACGTGGAGATGTTTTTGCTTGCTATATTTGAAATTTGTACCGTTCGTCTTTTTAATTGTTTCTCTGTCCGTCTGCTCTACCCTGTCAGTAGCAGATAGCGTCAACCAATCAGCTTACTGTGTGCCTCAGCTGCATTTCATCTTCTCTGGGTTTATTTTGCTTTGCCTTTTGATTTCCACTTCCCTTTGTTTGGTTTGGTCCTATATTCAATCTATATATTTTTATATATTATATTTTTATCTATATTATAATATATATATATGTAAATATATATATATATATATATATATATATATATATATATATATATATTTATTATGTATTTATTTTTTATTTTTTTAACTACGCCGATACAGAATTTTTTTTTTTTTTTATAAATTACTATTAAATCGTCAGTTCATCCTGTCTCGTGGGGAACGTCATGCGTATTGCCACAGCTGTTTTGGAGTCACAGCTGTAAGCCAAAAAGACTTGGGAGGGCAAGGGAGCAGATGAGGAAGAAAATAGAAGAGGGAAAATGTGCATTTCATCATTACCCAAAATGCAACATCGATTCTGGATCAAGAGGGCTCGTTTGGAGTGTGAATTTAGGACGAGGCAAACATGAAGAAAATCTTAAAGCACTGGAACACGGGTTTAGGTGTACTAGAAATATCACTACGGCACAATCCTTTGAATTGATTGTACTGCCTCAACACGAAATATCCACATCCAAACAAGAAAAGAAGTGTTGGGAACAGAATCGGTGAGTGAGCAAAAACAAAGGAATGAATTTTGATCAGGTACGCGATCCCAACCTGAGCCGAGCCCCGGCCATCTGTGAAAGCAAAAGTGAGCGCGGTGACCTCCAAAGTGTTGTTTGGCTCCAGCAGTAAGACATAAGTGGGAGAGGCGGCTAACAAGGTGATGTGAGGCGACGACCCCTTGCTGCTCTGCCCAACTGGCCATCACAGCTTGAGTTTTGACTCGCTGTGCATTTAGAACTTCTCCGAGTGACCTTTTTATCCAGGTGGACGGTGAAATAAACAAAATCCTCAGGTAGGTAGGTAGCTCGGTCGATAGGTAGGTAGACCTCTCTGTGTCCTTCAGTCCAGAGAGGTGATCTTGTCCCACATAACAAGATGTAACTGAATAAGAGAAGAAAGTGGAGTGGAAAAAAGATATAAAGGTCTCATAGGGGGGTGGGGTGCAGGGCACAGCGATAATAGGTTGCATTATCCACATCTGCTGGGAAAAAGCCCGCAGAGAGGAAACTTGCCTAGTGAAGTGTAATCTTCAGCGGCCTGGTCCCTGTGAGAGCCAGCACAGCGAGTGGTTCTGGGTGGGGCCAACGGACCCTTACATAAAGCAATGACTTTCTCCACGGTAGAGGATAGAAATAACACACACTGAGCATAAACACAGAGGGAGCTCATCAGACCATGCAGGAGCCGTGACTGAAAGGTAGATTAGCAGTGATATATAGAGAAAATGTTGGGAAGGGGACTGTGGGGAAATTGGCTGGAGGCTGGAAAGGGATGTGAAGATGATACTCGGCAGCAACAGTAAATATAACAGAACTGGAGGGGTGGCGGCGGTAGTGTACTGGGAGCAAAATAGCGGCTCCTACGTTATACCGAGAATAAATAAATGTGCCGCGCAGAAGGAGACGATGCAACACGCAGGTATGTCACAACAAAGGCGGGATGACTCTTCCGGCCATCTAGCTTCGGCTCAAACAGAAACAGCACGATTTTCGGCACAAGAATGCACATGAGTGACGGGTGGTTGCAAAGAGGAGTAATCAGTTCAGCATCTACATCAAAGTTGAAAGCCCATCTCGGAACACTGGGGGAGAGCTACGACACGCAGGGCTGTCCTTTTATCCTTTCCCAAAAGATTTGATCATTTTGCCTTCTTTTGGCTTTCAGGTGCCTCTCTGACTGTTGTTACAACGGACACCAGCCTGTTGAGTTATATTCTCAGTTATATATAGTTTCTTTTTTATGTTTTGATCAATTATATTGATTACTTTTTAGTATAACAGAAAATGTTGATTGTCTAAGTCGAGTGTCAAACTTTTTATTCGGGCCGCATCGTATTCATAGTTTCCTTTAGAGGGCCGTTGTGATTGTCAATTACTTATTTTATATACAGTATAGGCTAGACAACAAACTGATGAATAACTAGTTTTGAAATCAGAGACTAGTAAAAACTGATTAAAAATTTTAAAAAGATGAAATATTTGATACTTTTTTTAGCATTTTTTTTCTATTTTTTAAAAGACAATTTATAATTTTTGTATAGAGACATGAAGTCGATGCACAATTTGTCACATAAAATAATTTGGCGGGCCTTGAGTTAGACACCTATGATTTTTTTTTTATTGGTTTTGTAATGTCTTCTGAATGCTATCCGTAGATTATTTTTGGTGCACTTGCAAGGCTTTCACACAAATACCTGCTGCTGTATTGCTACTCTGCCAACAAAGCCAAATAACAGTCGTTGGCTAGCAAGGCTGCTCTCTAATGAATTTTCACAAGTGGCATTTTGCTTCTCCAAAAATTGAAACGTAGCCAAAAAGGATAAAATACTTGAGTCCGACACGGTCAGCCTTGAGCTGTCTAATCCTCAAGCGTCAACTGATGAAGCCTGCTCAGATGGAAATGTCGACAATTTTGAATGTGTTCAAGATCAAAATGGAAAGATGTTGATGACTCAACACTTCTGAGTTGTTATCAGTTGTTAGTACTCACTGAGGAATCGAGAAATCTGTCACTAAATGTCCCATCGCATCAATATAAACAACTCAAATGACCACAAACCAACCACAAAGTGTTCCTGCAAGCTCAGATATTAACAGGTTTCGTCGAATTTTCATCAGCGAGCGTTCACCCTTTTCCATTTCAACGTCCCACTTCAATTGTTTGACTAGTTTTAGTGTCATTCACCCCAAATTATCTTTGAAGCCATTTGCAGCCCGCCTCACAAGTACTCCCTCAACAAAGCACTTTGAATGCAATCAAATCATAGCACATGAGCAGATGAGGCAGCCGTTGATCCGTGGCCATCAAGGCAACAAGTCCATTGAAGATGTTGATAGCCGCCTTGCCGTCGATTCTACTTGACCAGAGGACTCCGCCTTTGTGTCGTTCATCTTTCATGTTGCGATTGGAACGCTCGCGGCACATGTGGGAGATTCAACTCGACTTCATCCCCATTTTCCACGTCCGCCTCTGTCAACACCTGGCCTTTAAATCGATTAGACTCACGCTAGGGTCCTGATTATTAACTCGTTCACTGCCATTGACGGAAATAGACGTCAGAGATCCATTTTAAGGGAATGAGTTAATCTCAAATTGAGTTGGCAAAAGAAGGTGAATTTGGCTTCCAAGCAGTGTTGCCAGTTGGTTGCAAAAGTGAAATAAAATCTCGGGTTTTGAGAATGTCCCAGCCCAGGTATTAATCGGCAAAACCCAATGTCCGATATCAGGGGCGCCACGGAGACAACAGCGGAATCATAAAAGTCGGAGAGTTTCAGGACTGTATTTTTGACAGCTATCCGAAAATGAAGATGAAAAAGTCAGCTGTCAGCTCACACACATCTCGGGTTTTAAAAGAAGAGGCTGGCGAAATGAAATGGCCAGATAAAACCAAGAGAGGCTTGGAAGATGTGGACAACGCCAAGGGAGATGGGCAAACCCGTCCACACAGGAAAGCGAGGCACTTGAAAGCAAATCGAGGTGCACGAGCAACTTGCCTGCGGGGGGGAGAGTACTTGTTCGGTGTTGGCCACTGAGGTGGAAATGTGTGGATGGCCCGGCGTGGTAGATGACCAATGTTTTGATTTTGTGGGGGGGAGGCAGCGAACAAGTTTTCCTTGAAAGCAATGTTTGCTTTTAGAAACAAACTATTGAAGTGACCAGGAAACGGGGTTGCGCAACTGGCTCTGAAAAGAAAGCAGTTTGAACACGGCAAGTATTTTTAAACATCACGCAGAACCCAAATTGGTATTCGACTGTTGCTGCGATGGAGGTTGAATCGTGTCATTGAATTAATAGCCTCACTGAAACTTGAGAAATATCTTCATGTTGAGTAAATTACAAAACAGAGGCAAACAATATTTTAATTTCATCCATAAATTAGTTGCGAACCTCACAAATTGGTATTTTGCTTTCTGCCGTACTTACTATAAATTAAATTAAGAATCAAAGCAGAACTTGGCTTACTTGGTGCAGCAATTTGAGTCACATGATTTCAACTCGAGTCACTGATTTTATAAGTCGGACCAAACTATGCCACGAGAAGGGAGAGGGTTTGGAAAAAAAAGAATTCACCAAGCAGCCAAGTGAATATAAGACACAACAATGTGCGTGTTAGTTATCGACAAAATAATCCAAAACCACTTTTTCTGAGTCACAATAGCAAACGCAAAAACAAAATGAACGAGGCTGCTGTCGTCTCCTTGTTGAGAAAATCACTTGAGCTCATTCAATTCTTGTATGTCAACCTCTTTGTTTTCAAAGGCAAACGGCCTCCGGAGAGCTATTATCGATATTGGTCTTAATCTACAAATATAATGTCTGATTTATTTTGTTTTTTCCTCCCCCGATGCTGTCAGCAATGTGAAAAGGACACAAGTCATCCGGCTGATGGATGGCACGCAAATGTAGCTCGGGGCCCGAGGGTGGCCTGTGAGACAAATGTACCTCCTAATTCATACGCAAAATCACAAACAGCGACACACAAACATAGCCTCCAGATGCTTTCCCTTTTGTGAGCCGTATGTAAGATCCAATTATGCATGTCCGCATAGTGTGTTTGTTAGCGTGCGGAGGCCGGGATTACAATAACGGAACAATTGGAATTTTTGGCCTTTCCGAGCTTTTATTTCTAAAAATCCGTTAATACCTACAGAGCGGTCTCTTGCAGTATATAAAACATTTTTGAAAACATTTCCAAGACTGATTTCCATCATCTCGTGTGGCCCACGTATTTTGTCGTTTATGATATCGGTGAGTATATTGTTAATAAGATGATGGCGGAGTATTGCCATTTGGGCGTGTCTGCCGGCACCCGAGTTATTACGAGTCGGGTCATTTTATTTTACAGGTCAAGGTTGTGTGTTGTTGCCGTCGTAAAACGGCTTAATGCGCAGTATAAACTGGCGCTCCAGCATTACAACCTTTGTTTATCGTACATTTATCTTGTGCTTTTCAACTACGGGATCATTTACGCAAACACGAGCTTTGTAGTGTGGCAGATAAAGAGGACAGAATGAGATGCCAAGTGCTGTTATTATAAGCCGTAAAGTACAATCACTTGTTGTGTCGCTATATGGGGAGACGACCAGCACGTTTTCGAGCTAGCCGCTCAGTAATATTGAATATCAAATATAATAAATGCATATATGGTTACCTTGCCTAGTACATCTAGCGTGATCAGATTTTTTATGTTCATATTGTGTAATTTTAAGGGAACATTGTGTCCTGTTGAAAAAGTAATAGTTGAAAATTCTAAAAGAAATATATAATTATAATAAATAAATATTAAAATACTATACATGGTCGCCTTGCTATTACACCGAGTACATCTCGTGTGATTTTTTTTTTCGTATTGTGTCATTTTAAAGGAACGCTGTGTCCTGTTGAAGTTGTAATAGCGGCGAATTCTAAAAGACAAATGTCACAGACTAATAAGCCACAGTCACCGTCCCCTCTTCGCTTTCCTACCGTCAAGCAGCCTGAAAGCACAGAGAGGTCAGAAACGAACAGAAGTCCCACGCGGGCGGGCTTTAGCACTCTGACCTTTTTTAGGGCCTCGTCCCTGATGTTCATTCCCAGAGGACGTCAGATTAAAAACGAGCTCAGAGGTCAAGTATGCAAAGGCATGCAAGGGGAGATGGAACTCCAGAAGGTGAAAGAGGACAGAAAGTGATTTGAATGCGTGCGGATATGCGATCACAGGAAGGGAGGTCGACAACACACAGAAGGACTTCGATGAGTTTGGTCTGCGGCACATCACAGGCCAATTACAGCTGTCGCTTCTTCTCCCCCCCCCCCCACCATCACCTTCACTTGCTTCACCCTCTCACTTTCCTCTTCTCACACCTCTCCTACCTCTAACCATCAATGTGCCGTCAGCAACAACAGATCCCTAAATGATACCAGTGTGCGCTGGCAGGTTTTATCTTTCAGTGCTACAATAGAAAAAGCGGATCTCAAATGAGATAAGATTGGAGCCACCAGCGGTGACGACGGCAAAACGATGCTGAGGTGCATTGTTTGAGGCAGTGCTTCACTGCCATCTATTGGTGCTTATCACATCAGCGCCGCCATTAAACCGAGGCAGCTTTTAACTGCAGGCTGGTGCCATTTTCTTTTATTAGAGGTCAACTTTTGATACAGCTGTTATACGGCCTGCGTGTCTCCCATGAGTGCCATTTGCATTCTTCTATTATTATGCAGGAGAGTCGAATTCAGTCATATCCGTAAAGCTTATCCATTTCCACCAGTTGTGGGGAAAATTATATTTTGTGTGTAGACGAACATTTCCCCTTCAAAAGTTTGATGACTAACCCTCTGCTTGGTTTCTACCTGCAGCGCACTCTGACAAACTAATGATGTGTTGAGTCTCACTGCCTGCTCATTAACCTTCTGTAAAAATAGCACCCAAAGTCCAATTATGTTGTTTCATCACATGATAAAATAAATTTAGGATGTGTGTTAAATCTTTGGATTATTGATGTTAATTTTTGCCCATTGTGTTTATTTAGTGCTTGTTAATAAAGTTGTTTTGAAAGAGACACAAATGACGATCATAGGACCACTGCAGAAATCATGGGACATCTGGTGGAGACATCTGGAGCCAGGGGACTTTTAGGAGCTCCACAGCATCCTCTCACCTTGCGACTAAATTAGCAAAGTGAGGAAATATGGCGGGGGTAAACGATGGTGACAATCCAACAGAGGGAGGATCGTTGCGACAGGCTGCAGGGGCATTCGTCATTTGGAGGTCTTTTTCTTTTGCTCTCCCGCAAACAATGGCTGATAAATAAGGGCTAGTGTGGGAGTTGTGTGTTCATACAGATGTTTGGAGGAGGCGGAATGTGGAGCATCCTCCTTTTTATCATGGCAATCAAGCAAAAAAAAAATCGGCTGGGTGGCAAATTACAGAAACCTCTTCTGCTTTGGCATGCTGCGATCACACAATGACCCAAACCTGCCTTAAATCTTCACAATTCAAAATGTTTCTTTTCGTTTGCTATTCACAAAGTAGTGGTAATCTGAATGTTTTGTCAGTCGCTGCCCCTCTTAAATTGCTTTGGTCCAGACTCCTTCTCCCAGCTTGTTTTGATTCGATTCGTTGAATAAGCTAATCAGTGCTACCTTATTTACCATCGTTTTGCTTTCCTTTCCGCTGGCCTTGTAGTGCCAATCAGGGCAAATGCAAGAGGAAGAAGTAGTTTACTTGGATTTAACTTCAAGATATTCTCACTCAGGCAGTATATTTTATGTTGTTCTACAATAAGCTAGATGGAGAAGGTCAAACAAAGCATAATATGACTAAACATAGTAAAATGTCTGTTTTATAACAATATAAATAATTAAAATATAAATACATATAATTTATTATAATAATAATAATAATAATAATAATGATAATAAATATAAATATATTGGTAACTATTACTTTCCCCCTCCACAAAAAAAAAACAACCTTGATATGTTTTTTTTTATTCTTCCAAAGTTCTGTTTACGTTTGCAGAGGTTAAGGGTCACTATTCATTTTACATCCCTCCAATTTGATGTGGCCGTAAAAACTTTAAAGCATTGCTTTAGAGGCAGCAAACGGGGGAAAGCAGTCCCCAAAGCTTTGCTTTTTCAGACTTGAGCCTGTGCTGAAAAGTCATCTTGACAGATGCACCAGTTTTATGCTAGTCCACACGTCGACGAGTTAGCACGTGTCACAAAGAGAGAGAGATGTCAAATGTGATGTGGAAGAAAAGCCAATCCGCTTCTCTTTCCTTTCCCCTTGGCTTCATGTAAGGTCACAGTGAAAAAAAGGTGGTGCAACAAAGACACTGAGGCACTCTGACAGCTTGACCCTTGAAAGAGAAAGTAGCCTGTCTATCTGATGCCCCGCCTCCCCATGCCCTATACTTTCTCCAAACTCCTCTCCTCTTCCATTTGATCTATTTTCTTCTCATCATGTGTAATTCATCTTTAACCTTTTCTCTTTTCTCATGTGCAGAATCGGCAATTGTGGCGGAGGACCAATATCCTCACCGGTCACAAAATTAGGTACACCCAACTGTATATGCGGTTAAACTATTTTAATTGCATGGGGAAGTAAGTCCCTTTCAGATTCAAAGAATAAATAATTTTTAATGAATGCCTCTCTGATGCTCGATATCTAAAAAAAAAAGTAACTGTGTCTGCGGCAAGTTGAGTGTATGTGTGCACACCCAGATACAAATTCCTCCGTTGGACTGGAATGTCAAAACGAAGTAATAAAAATGTTCAGGAAAGGACGGCCAGAAATCCATATTCTTCCTTTTGTTCCACTCGGCTCGTAACTCTCCAGAGGGAACGAGGATATACATCACCGGGAGACTCGGGTGACGTAGACTTATATTGCTTTTGTGCTGCTTGTCATCATGCACAACAACCTCAAGCATACACAAAGAGCAACGTATACCGACAAACAAGGTTGCAGATTGTTGTACGTTCCGTCTCGGGGGGGGGGGGGGGGGATTATTCAAGGATTTACCTCATCCTAATCAAAACAACACGATAAATGTATGTACCAGGGAAGGAGCGTGGAGATACAAAGGAGGACATATAGGGACATCATTTATTGCATCCCCTCCCTACCATCTGCCATGTTGTCAGATGTGACCTTGAGCCAGTCCGTCGTATCATGACACGGACGCCGTGCTGTCAAATCCGAGCACTGCGCCAATTTGAATAAAAACACAACAACAGCATCCTAATGATGTGGCACCGAACAGCAGTTGCAGTAGCAAACAGTGAAGGAAAGGTTTGTCATATCCAATTAAAGCTGCAGAGGTGCTTAAATACTTCTTGGCTCAGGTTACTCCTCGCAATTGGCATTACAACTGTTGCTGGTTAGAAATACATAATACATCTTTTTATAATTACAGATTGACACCTCAACGGAATATTTTTGCTGGGTGGAGTTGGAAGCGGTGTAGAAAGGAATGCGGCACACTGAGATATGTTTCTGATATCTTGCCCGTCCGAGCTGAGTCAATCAAAGCTTTCGTTTGTGACACATAACGCACCATGAACTAGAACACTGCTCGCTAACTAGGTTGCCCTTTGCTCTGGCTTGTGCCTCTAACTGTGTTTGCAAAGTTCACTATTGTCTTTTTTTTTCAAATTGACAAACAGATGGATAAGAAATCTTAAAATTTACTTTAAAAAAAAAATGCGAAAATGGCAATGATAAGTATTTGAACACATTAAGTCTTTGAAATCTAGGAGGGCTCTGACATATTAAATTGAATAATAAATGCAAGACCAACAGTGAAATGATCTTAATTCAATATGGCGTGAAGTGATTTAAGGAAAATGTTCTGGAATATAATTAAACCTCTCAATTCTGAGCTACTTGGCCATTTTCTCCCATCTGCCAAATGTAATGAGCCAAATGAGCTTTGCGCTCTCCTGCTAAGATTTGTTTAACCATAAGAATAAATTCTCTTAACATTATAACCTCCCCAATGACTATAAAAACGTGAAAAACAGAGAGAGCCAAAAAAAAATCCAATCCAATTTTCTATTGACCCAGATGTGAAGCTAAATTGGACTTTCTTAAGTTGCTTACATTTGTTTTCTATCCTTAATTGACACCCTGCAGGAAGCACGCTTTTAAAAAAACCCAAACTAATGCACTCAAAAACTTTAAATTAAAACTTTGAAACAGTCAGCAGACGGAAATAAGTAGTACCTGTGGTGGGCTCAGTCAATAGAAACTTCATTACTGGTCGACCTGGCAGGTAATCTTCTTGGCGACTGCTGTGTGAGCGATGCATTGCACTGAGGCAACTTTCGGCAAGCGGGGACAGACAGACCCAGCGTGGGCCTTCAGTCACACATAAAGTCACTCACACTCCAACCACTCGGATATTTTAGTCTCAACCCGCCTGTCTGTCAATCAAACACATCACCTCAATTGATTGCCGTCTCGCTTTCTGTTGTGTTCCCCTTTAAAGATGAGCTTGGCACTATTACCAAAACATGTTCAGCATTTGAAAAGAGCCAAGAGAAGAAAAGCACACTGGATGATTTAGAAGACAGACCGACATATGAGATGCGTTTGTTCGTAGATTTATGAAAATAAGCATTTTTTTCCCCCAGGATTCCATCTATTTAAAAATCCATCACACTAAGCTGACAGTGCGCCAGAAAAGCAATCGGTTTGATTTCATTGTAAGGTTGTCCTGCAGCATGATCAATGTGTAGTTTATAATTCCAACCAGCAGATGGCAGCATAAATGCAAAGACATCAATCGGGCTATCCTTTCTGATGCCCTCGTGATACTCTTGGGTGAGCAACAGCCAAGCCCAGAAAATTCAACCTGTCATTCGATATAATGTGCAAAAAAAATGAAATACTCATTCCCAAAAAGCCAAGGTGCAAAAAATGACCCTAAATAACTGGATTCCCCTAATGATCATTATTTTCAAGACCGTTTGCCCAAATATTTTGATACTGCTACAAGTGGAGCTAATGTGTGAGTGCTCATATCCATGTGACCAGCCACCAAGTTGTGTCACAGCTATCAAGCTTGCTTAGCTGCACTTTGATTAAAAGAGGAGACCATCGTTGATAAGACATCTGTTCGGAAATCTGGGAAGAGATTACCCAGCCTCATCTCACACAGAATCAAATGACGTAAATAAGTCATAAAACCCTTGGCCCGATTGAAACTTCCTTTTGTAACCCAGAAGTCACCAAGTTTTGCCAAGTTTAATTCTGTGCGAGTATAAATGCATATGAATTTAATCCGATAAATTAATGTAAAGCTTCTGTGTTGTTTTGCTGAGCAGGGACATTTTGGCATCTGCTGTGGAGTGACGATTATTTGAATTGTCTGTTTTCACTTTATGCATGAATTTGCGTGGCTACTTTTATGACGGGCGACTTTTTAACTCCAACACATTGCAGCAAAGATATTTTATCATTCTATTATTGCCATTAAATGCTGTTTATTTTATCATTACTTTAAAAAGTCAAGTATCAGAATACAGAATTAATCAAATATTGTCATGCAATATTTACAATAAATTCTTGCATCTGATTAAAAATTGAATTGATTTAACAAAAATATTTTTACAGAAAAACAAATATTAGATTTTTGGGTGGAACCTGCGAAAGTCCAACATTTACAAGCCATTTGCATCTCCGACTAACTCGGCAGTCACGTTAGCACACTGTAAAGTCACAGCCACTGAGAATGTTTTGGGCTTTAGCGCTTTGATTAAAACGTTGGAAGGAAAGGGGATTTATTGATTATCTACATCACGATAGCGTGCTCGGGCGTGTGTGTATTTCCAATGGACTTCAATCATTATTTTCTCTGAGCAGTATGTTTCCAATCCCAGCAAACAGCTGGCCTGGCATTTAGAACACATGGGGATTAGGGGGTTGAATTATTTAAAGGCTCAATCCAGAATCGGATCATATCACTACTTATGATGCCAAGATTTGCCTTCTGATCATTTGTTTGCCGTTCATTTCATGAACAAAATGCTTGCGTGAAAGCTGGCTGTCAATTTTTCCTCATCATTTCTTTTGCCTTACCTTTTTTGATTCTCATATAATCCCCCCAATTTTTATTTTTTTTGCTGATTAGGATTTACCTGTTACGATTCATACGGTAATTGCAGATGGTTTATGCTGATTAATGAGTACAGGGAGCCCAGGTGTGTGATGATTCGTGTTAAAACCACGAGAAAAAGGTAAACCCGCAAAGTACAGATGTATCAGTGGCCGTTAGGGCTCATTGGACGGCATATGGGACTGATTTGCATACAGTGGGAGTGTCCCGAGCCTGCGCTGGGATGAACGGGTGCTTCAAGTCAGACAGCAAGTCGGCTTTGGACAAAGCAGAGACCTGCATGGCTCAAAATGCCTTGCTTGTTTCAAAGGCTACGCCTCCTGCTATAAGTACAAACAGCTGGAATTGGACATACCTTAAATATGGTCAACAGAAAGCTCCCTGGACTTGGCAAAAGAGGGGGACTATGGGTAAGTGTTAACTTCAGAGTAGAAATTGATAAATATACAGAACTAAATGATATAGTTCAAAACGTGTTCTATATTTTCAAAAGCTCGTCTTGTGTTGCAGGGATTTTTCATCCTTTTACTTTACACCGGCCCTCCTTCCTGCTTTGCAACGTTCAGTCAAGCAAAAGAACTCATCTATAGAATAAAGGAGGGTTTACCCAAAGGGACCTTTGTTGGAGCCATCGGTGTGGACTTACATTTGGATTTTACAGTTGACCCCCCCTATTTATTCAGCGTGGCTCAAAGGAGGCTCAGTGAACAGTATGTGACACTTAATAATCTAACCGGGGAGTTTTTTACATCAGCGACAGAGATTGATAGGGAGACACTTTGCCCTCATAACCCAAACAAACACGGATGTTTCTTCTCCCTGGATGTGTTTGTGCTTCCTCAGCAATATTTTCAGCTCATCAAAGTGAAAGTCATCATCGAGGACGTCAACGACAACAGACCAAAGTTCCCCGTGGACGAGATCGTTATATCCATCCCGGAAAACACGGCGGTTAACGCTCGCTACGCGGTGGAGCAGTCCGCGGTTGACCCCGACTTGGGTCTTCACGGAGTGCAGACCTACTGGCTCGTGAATGACTTTGGTGTCTTCACGTTGGATGTGGAAGAAAACGAAGGAGGGGAGCTGACTCCCTTTGTCATCGTGACCGATTCGCTGGACCGTGAGACGCGAGCCGAATACGTCACGGATATCATCGCGGAAGATGGTGGGACCCCTCCTCTACTTGGTGCGGCCACTTTGAAAATTCTCGTCTTAGACGTGAATGATAACTGTCCCCGGTTTATCCAATCGCACCTCAATGTGACCCTGCACGGCAATTCCACCAAAGGAACGCATTTGGCTCGTCCGCATGCTTTTGACCCCGACCTCGGTGCAAATGCTCAGATCAGCTATGCTTATAGCGAGCGTGTGCCAAGAGAGACCAGAAGCTTGTTCCACTTGGACAGAACTACAGGGCTGATCAAACTTGCGGGGAAAATAGACACGGCTACAGCCACCTTTTACAAACTCACGGTTCTGGCCAACGGACCCGGTTGCATTCCCGCCGTTGCCACTGTTGCCGTTCGTTTGGTCAAAGTTCAAACGGGACCACCTGAAGTCATACCGAGATACATCGCACAGGAAAAAGACGGAGTGCTGACGATTAGGGAATCGGAGCCGGTTTATTCTCCGATTGCTTTTTTTACCGTCAAAAATCTACAAGACGGTCAAAGTGTAGACTGCTATTTGGAGGGTTCGGGTCCTTTTCGGATCGGACCGTATCAGCTGGCCAAAGACGAATACCTGCTCGAAACCACGGAGCCGCTGGACTATGAGACGACGCGGGGGTATGAGCTCATGGTAGTTGCTGAAAATAGTCAAGGGCTGGTCATCAAGACTTTCCTCAAGGTCGAGATTTTGGACGAGAATGACAACGCGCCGGTCTTTCAGCAGTCGTTTGTGGAAATATCGGTGGATGAGAACAATGCACCCAACACTTATCTCACGCAACTCCACGCCACAGACCAGGACAGCGAAGCCCGTGGGGAGGTCACCTTTCTCCTGGGAGGTGACGCCCCTGGCATCTTTGTTTTAGATCAGGTGACGGGTATCCTGAGCGTGACCACATCACTGGACCGTGAAGAGAAGGAAACATACCGCTTTATCGTGAGAGCGGTGGACCGGGGAATCCCAAGGAGGGAGTCCATCGCCACCGTGGTGGTGACCGTGCAAGACCGCAATGACAACAGTCCGCGTTTCATCAATAAGGATTTCACTTTTTTCGTGCCTGAGAACTTCCCGGGTTACGGTGAAATCGGGGTGCTGTCGGTGACGGACGCCGACGTCGGGGAAAACGGCTGGGTGGCCCTTTCCATCCTCAACGGGAGTGACATCTTTTTGATAGACACCGGCCGAGGCACGCTAAGGGCCAAGGTCTCGCTCGACCGCGAGCAACAAGGTACATACCAGCTATGGATCGAAGCCGTCGACGGCGGGCAGCCGGCGCTCTCCTCCGTAACCATGGTGACCGTACTACTGTTGGACGTCAATGACAACCCACCCATTGTCCTCTTCCCTCAATCCAATCAGTCCTACATGTTGGTTCTGCCCAACACTCTGCCGGGAACGTCCATCACCGAGGTGTACGCCGTGGATAACGATACGGGAATGAATGCCGTGATCGCTTATAGTATCATTAAAAGAAAGGGAGCCGAGCCCGGCTCGTTTTCCATCGACCCGGAAACGGGAAATATCACTTTAGAGAGGGAACTCAGCAACCGGGGCCTCCATAGCCTCCTGGTAAAAGTCAGCGATCACGGTCAGCCCGAGCCACTTTACTCCACCGTCATGGTTAACTTATTTGTGAATGAAACCGTTAGCAACGAAAGCTACATCCAGAGTTTGCTGAGCAGAGAAAACGATATCGAAATAGAGGACAAACCTTGGCAGATCGGTCAATTCCAGGAGGTGCCTGAGAGGAAGGACACGTTTCCGTGTAAAGCCGTCCTCGTTGCCCTTTCGGTGACATGCGCCGGGCTGTTCTTCTCCCTCGTTACAATGACGGCTTGCATATGCTGTAAAAGATTTCAGAAGCAAAAGACAAAATCGGAAGTTGAGTTGCCTCTTAAAATGAAGACGGACTCCATGCAGGTCAAGAATGGGAAGTTGAGGCATGTCTCGAACATTTGATGACGCACGTGTTTACACCAATGTTTACAAGACGCACTGTGAGAAGCTCTTTTTAATCTGTACGTGTGAGCATTTTTAACTCATTCACTGCCATTGACGCCGATTGACGTCAATGATCCATTTTTACTCGGCTGGCGGCGAATGAGTTTCACTTTGGTCACTACTGGCAAAATGTTCTTTACAGAACTTCTCAGGCTACTTTAACACAATGAGAGCTAACATAGCCACAAAAATGATACAAAGATCTTATTTTTCTGGGGTTTGAATTTAATGTATTCTTTATTTATAGTAGTAGAGTTTTCAGGTGTGTACATCATATTTGAGCCATCTGAGTATGATGCACAACTGCAAATTATTAAATTACATTTCAATGCAGTTTCTCAATCTTTTAGATTGTGCACAGTGATTGCTTGCAATATGATTTTAAATTCTGAATTTTCTATCAAATTAAAGAGTGGAAAAAGAAAATGATGTAATTATGTACATATTGCACTCTTGTTTTCAACTTTGAAGGAACATATTTTATCTTTATAAGGCACATTCTTGGAGACCATTCACATTATTGTCATAGCTATCACACAATTTTTTTTGTATGAACGTATTTTTTAAATGTCCTTTTTTGGGAGTTTTTTTGGACAGACCACGAGGAGCGGTTACCTTTCAAATATAAGACTGAGGAAGATTCTGCCCAATACAAAAATGTATGAGGAATTTGATCCATCCATTTCATAGTGAGGACTGACCTATAAGTTTGTTTGTAAACGTATCCGCCTCTCTCTTAAGGTTATGTTTAACTTGACAGTTCAACCTGTTTATTTGGCTGTTTTGGTCAGGTGCCACGATTGGCAAGATGTTTTTTTGTAATGAAACACAAGTTGTCATATGGCGCCATATGTTGCATCTAATGCATTAAGTTTGTCTGTGTTGTTAGATCATACAAATGACCCTCTTCAAATGTGCAATTCTTAATGTGTCTGTGAAACATAGAAAAGTAAATATTAAAGTACTTATATTTTAGTATATAGTAGTGTTTGGACTCATATTTGGAAAATGCATAATGAAAAATCCAGTTCTGCTGTCAAAGGTGACGACTTGGGCTTTGCAGTCATGCAAAGAAGGAAAACAAACGTATGTTTTTTTTTGCTTTGACTTTTTATCTCTGTTTTTACAACATGAATACAAAGTGGGTAAAAGAAACTCATCGGGGATTCGCACCCTCCCAAGTGAGGAACTCCTCCACGTCTTTTTTAATCTTGCTTGGGTTTGGCTGGAACAACAACTGAAAAAAAAATGCAAACAAACCAGTACGAGTTGGAAACAGCATTGCAGCAGCACCGGCACATGTCATGTCGGCACGGAGCACATCGGGAACAGCTCAGTGTAATCCGTCGTAATCACCTCTGGCCACCCTGTACGCTTCCAAAATAGGCTGAGCTATGATATTCATTTGACATAGAAATTCCAAAAAATAGACAACAACAAATACAATTAATATATATATATTTTTTTAAATAAAGAATAATGTCCAGTGATAAGTTTCATCACAGCTAAGGAGTTATCGTGCGAGTATTATTTTGTTTTTGTTTTTTCGCCCCCCACAAACACATTGAATTCAAACAAAGAAAAGAGAAAAAGAAAAATGAGGATGCCTCTTCAGAAGAGGCCGATCAAAATAAAAAGTTCTTGACCTTTCGCTCCCGTTCATGTCCTTAGTATTTCTAGTCTGGAAAAATGCTAAAAAAACACAATTTGCAAGCATATACAACTTGTACAGCTGGTTCCTGTTAAAGGTTTCCAGTTCATTCATTATACAAACAGTTGAATAAATATCCCTACGACACCCCCTCCCCTCCCGTCCCCTCCCCTCCCCTCCCTCCGCCTGTGCCATCTATCTGTCCATCTGCCCATCTGAAATTACATTAAATTCTTAATGGTGCGGACAGACAGTAATTATCGGACTGTATAATCTCGCCAAGCGTGAGCCCATTTTGAGATTGGCTTGATTATAATTTGACTGCCCACAAATAAATGAAAACAGCCCAGGTTTGGTTCCACCTGTTCCAGCAAAGTTTTGATCTCAAACATACAAAAAAACACAAGCGCATGAAAAGGTTTTATGAGAAAATGATCAATATTGTTATGGTGGCACGCAATAGTCAAAACAGCTCACAAGATCCCACAATGGATAATCATTTCCTGAACTTCCCATCTTTATATTTGAAGTTTAACGAGTTTTGCATCCCAGCAACACACACAGATGCCTAACAGATTTATTTTGGATTTGATTTGTGGACAACACAAGTCAAAGTGGTTCTTGCACAATGCAAACAAAAGGCTTTCAATTATCCTGCAATTTAATGTGGATGAAAAGTTTTTGCAACTCATTTCTACCTGAAAAAAAACTCAAAGATCTTTTGCTGCTTCATTCACACACCTCACAATACCCAATTAGAAAACTGCCCCTTTATATTTTAATATTTTTTTGCTTTTGTTTTGTATGAGGACTTGAATTCCAACTACATGCTACAGAAATTTTTAACAAGAGCCAAACTGACAAGGAAGTTTAGGAAAGAGGCATTGGGGCAAATAAGCCATTAATGCCCTTTTCCATATGACTGATCGGGGGGGATCATAAAGAAGATGCCGTTTAAGGGCTGACAGTGTAGCTCAATTGTTGAATCATGCCGACTTTAATATGTGAGATGAACACTTCTTGTTAGTACGAGTCACTCATGCATTTCAGGAATCTTTTCTCTCTGCCAAGAGGAACTAAGTCCACACACCACATTTGGCAAGGAAAACTTTGAGCAGATTTTCAGGAATAATTTGGAAACATTTTTGTCAAACAACCCGGACACATCCTGATTGGCAACTAGCCAATGTTTCATTTAATAAAATGTTTTAAAATTGTGTTGAGCCATGAATGGGTTTGAATCTGGGGAAAATAGAGAATGATACCCTAAAAAAATGAAAAGTGGGTTCCCTGATTTCAAAACAGGGATTAGTAAATACTGTTCAAATAGTTTAAACAGATGAATTGTAATAAAAATTGCTAGCAATATCTCTGTTTTTAAAAAGTGAAGGCAATTTATAATTTTAGTAATGACACAAAGTCAATGCAAAATATGTCTTTGCGGGCCATACAAAATTATATGCGGGCCCCCGGGCCTTGAGTTTAACACCTGTGGTGTAGAGCCAAGCGGTTCTGGAACAAATACATTCAAATCTCAGCTCACTCAACCTCAAAAGTCATTTTAAATCCAAGTTAAGAACATGTTCGACACGTCCAACCCGATCGGCCTCATACACACCTCAATCGCAGATTGAAATGTGGTTTAGTTGGTGTCAGGTTCTGCTGACGGACATTTCTCATCTGCCACTTGGCAGTAGGCGAGTTCATTGAATCACTCCCTTAATTAAAATTGTCATACAAAAGGATTTGTTTGGTCGTCATGACGTCTGGCTGCTATTGTTTGAGCATCGTACAGTACGTACACGACATCTATTGTGTCTATTGTGTTCAAACACGTCACTTCTAAAACACAAATGTTTTACGATATTTGAAAAAAGATTAATCAACTGATTCATGAAGCACATTTGAAGCTTCATTTTCCAATCACAGTTGTCTCGTCAACTGCAGCGTTATCACAAAACTAAAATTAATTGAGTACGTACACGACATCTATTGTGTCTATTGTGTTCAAACACGTCACTTCTAAAACACAAATGTTTTACGATATTTGAAAAAAAATTAATCAACTGATTCATGAAGCACATTTGAAGCTTCATTTTCCAATCACAGTTGTCTCGTCAACTGCAGCGTTATCACAAAACTAAAATTAATTTAGGGTGTGTTGACTGTGGATTGATACACAAATCCAAATTTCCTTTCATTTTCAGTTGTCTTAGCTTTCAGAGAACCTTTTACTCTTCACCATATGCTACCTCGTTATACAAATCACTTAGTAGTAGAGAATTGCCATGACACCCATCCTCTCTGTTTATGGTGGATTTATTTTTTTTTCCCTGCTTGCTGAAAGACACTCTCTACTGTTCAAAGGTTAATCCTTCTGTGCTTCATCAGACAAAGGCGATTATAAGTGACACACTGAACCCTAATTTGGTGTTCTTTGCTTTTCTCTAAGAACTGATATTCATTTTGTTTCAAATCAGTTTTTGGCATTGCAGAAGCTCATCAACATAAAATTCGCACAGATGATTTGGATCTCCGCTGTATGTTTTTAAGTTCATCATTGAGGTCAGTGGGTCGAGCACCAAAGAACCTCTGGTGCTCATTAGAGATCCACACGAGAATGTATGTTTTAAATTATTTACAATGTTTGAAGACTTTCCAACCTCAAAGAAGAATGAAAATGTGACCAGTCACTGTGAAAATAAACAGAACCATTTCAGGGCTGTGAATATCCAAGAGGCCTTTGAAGAAGATATGAGTCGGAAAAGATCAATGGTGGATTATCAATACGTGGCAGGAAAACGTTAATCGATAACACCAATCCAAAACTCCAACAGGATAATCTCACAATAAAACTGAATACCGAAAAAAGAAAATCTTGTAGGAAGTAACACTTCTAAAGACACAGAATATCTGGTTTCATTTAGTTTGCCACTTCAAAAACATGACAGGAAACGCAATATTCATCACAGATGGCCTCGACAGATTTTTTTTTTTGAAAACACTCATGAACGTCAATATCCAGCTGCTGATTCATCAACTCACCTTTCCAAACGAAGGCGCTGTTTGAACATTAGGCAACAAATGTTGGCGGACTGACCCGTGTAGGCCACGGTCGGATGGGCACCGAGAACATCCATTAGCACTTGACAGGCAGCCAGTACCTTGCTCATTATGTGTTGAACCTCGCTGCTGTGGAAACACGGATGCTTTAAACCCTGCCAAACTTTGTCCGTATATGTTATTGTTGCATCAGTCAGTTTCACGGCCATTATGGGGGTCATTAAAAGGTAATGTTTTTAGCTCTCGTTTGGGCTGTTAGACCGCTGCTCCTCAACAATGCGAATAAATGAAATTTATTCACTTGACAATCAATATAAACATTGTGATTGTACACCAAAGGGATTAAATAAATCAAATCTCAATATGTGCTCTGCAGCAATTACATGTATTTTTTAATAGGCTTCTGTTTACGAGAACTATTTTTGCATAATTCCAAATAAGTCCAGTAAAAACTTTGATGTTTGACTTGACCAAAGATGGAGTCATTGCAGCAGGTGGAACTGCTGACACAGGGGTCCCAAAATGGGTAGAAATTATTCCGTTCGAAGCAAATTCGAACGAGGTAAGCGACCGTGTCCCAGGTTGGTTTTGGTCAACGTTGCTTTTGTTACAACTTGCACTGTGCGAGAGACGTTTTGCAATTCAAAGTTACTTGTTTACATGTAATGCCACACTGATAGTAGCCCAAAAAAGTGGCTGGGCTATATAGTTGGGGAGTGAAAAGTTTGCATGAATTTATTTCACACTCATGGATGAACATTAGAAAATGTGATCAATTCTAAATTAATTAGAATTATTAGAAAGAAAATTTTAGGGTTGACTTCCTCTAATCCTGAAATGTAACCAATGTAAACTTTTGAATCTAAAGTCAAGAAAATGTGTCAATTCTCTCGAATGTTTGGGTTTGATGTAAAAATGTTACAAGAAAGGACACATTTACGGAGATCACATGGTTCAGATATCACGGCCACAAAAGGGACCGTGGTGGGGGTCAGGTAAAACCAAAGATAATGGTCTTTGACGATGAAAAGTGACATGAGAAGCCGGCAGAGAAAAAAGATGTTTTTGTGGTCTTCTCTCGTGGGGCGCAAAGCATTCCTCTAGCTGTGAAGCTTATCAAGTTGCAGAACTGGTTCGGATTCAAAATGAAATAAATTTAAATTGGTCTGATTGAAAATCTGTACTTGATGAATATCTGGACAGTGTGACATAATCAGTCACAATGGAGTGACGAGCTTCAATTTCAGTTCCTCTTGGATAACTTTCCATATCACCACACATTCATTATTCATCTGCATCTATTTGGCGCCTCAGTAGGAAAATAAAGCAAATCTATTGGACCGGTGACACAGTATAGCGCCGAAACCTCCATTGAACTCTTTGCGCATTGTGCACGGGTCTCCTGCTGCAGGTGCGGCTGTAATTGGAAGCCGGGCGCAGAATATTTCCTGATGTGTACAACTTGTCCCTCACGCAGCATTTGTGTGACGCTTGAAGAAGGAAACCTTTTGTCATGTGCAAAATGATATCTGTGCAGTGCAAGCGGCTCAATTACAGGGGAAGCGATTGTTTTACACGGGTGGGATTTGCTTCAAAGAACAAAACCAATAAGCGCGGCGCTGCTTGCTAAAGTCGCTACAGATGAGCGCTGGGGACCGAACAGCCCCAAAAACCCTTTGAGCTTTCTTTTACGTCATTTTCATTTGTTCAAATCCAGAATGCAACACATGTGCTCGGTAGATTAGGTTTTATTTCAAGACATCCATGCGCTTAACAAAATCGAGTGCTCGCTGTTTTTTGCATTGTAAGCCCTTTGAAAAGCCCGCCGTGTCTGTGAACGAACGGTCAGTTTAGGAGTCACTCGGGATTCACCAAGAGAGTCCAAATTTGTTCGAAAAGGGAATCATTTGACGAAGGTAATTTCTACATTCCGATTGCATCGAATAAGGAGAGAGTTCAGAGGAAGACATCCATCTGTTACAGTCGTTACATCATTCCAGCAATATTTTTTTATTTTTTTATTTAACAGCCTGTCAGATGGGCTGTTGAACGTATATTAGAAATAATAATACAAGGTTAGAAAAATATCCGAGCGGATATAAATGAGATGTTGAAAATTAATTCCTTAATTCAGTTCATAGTTGACCCATTTTCTAAACAGTGACATTTACAGAAAAGAAAAAAAAATAATACCACTGAGGGGAAGACCCTGCAATTGCATGTAAATTCACCTGCCAGGCAAAAATGTTGCCATCAATCCCGCGCCCGGGGCGGTTGGTAATACTGTTGTGTTGGTCTCGTGCGCCTCGGTTGTCCATCCCCGCCGCGGCGAAATTCTAGGGAACTGTCGTAGTAGCCGTCATCTTCCTCCTGACGTTGGGCAGTTAACAGTTGAGAGTTGTTAGCTGAAATGTGATTTCATTGATTTTTCATGACAATGCGTAGTAGCTTCCGCATCATGGGCTTTTTTTTTTTTGCCCAGCAATACGATATTGGGAGACAATTTGAAATGTTTCTGTGAATGTGTCATTTTTCACCTTACCAAGATGTCGGCGCTGACAGGCTTGAGGTTATGGAGGAGGACTTCTTCGCAGTTTCCATAATCACTAAACACCACCACGGCTGTCGAGCCTGACGGATGCACAGCATCGATTCTGGCGTGGTAGAACTTTTTTTTCCCCATGTGTCAAGACAAAGCAAAGTGTCAATTAAAGTCTGCGGCAATTTGTGAGCTTCAACTGAATGGAGCAAATTCATACCTTACTGTCTTCCCAGTAAAGAGCAAGGCATTGATCTCCGGGTTTCCACGTCCGATCGACATTCCAACTTTTCATCCCTCCTCGAGGACCTTTACCGGGCCCGGGCTTTCTTCTAGGCCCGGGGTTATTATGAGGGTTCCGCCTCGGAGGCTGATCCCTGTAAGTAGGACTGGGTGTATTGGTTGTCTTGATTGGCCCGGTCCTTATAGGTAGCGCGTCTCCATTTTGGTAATTCGATGGAGCTCCTGTCGGCAATTGTGAATCCTGCAAGCTTCCTCCCTTTGGTGGCGCGCTATCCTTTTGACGTGCGCCACAGTCAGCTCGGTCAGCTTTGCCCTTCTTCCTCAAGTGGTTTGGGATGGGGTGAGGGATTGCATCATTTGCTGAAGGATTTGACAGTTTAGATAAGGGCGCGTAGTCCTTTGGTCCTCTCCGAGGAAATGGGCCAGCCGGGAACCCGACGTCATCATTTCTTGACCGCTGCGGAAAGGATCCGACTGATTCCATCTGATGTTGAGTTTCCTTCCTCAAAGACGGCGTCGAGGCAATATGCTCGTCGTCTATCTCTTTCCTGTCATTCGGTTGTCTGTCCGGGGTTCCCCGCGACGACCTATCGTGACCTTTCCACTGCTGCTGGCCCGATGAAGTTTGCGAGGTTATACAGTTCGAGACGGGCTCCTGGCCTGGTTTGGGAAAGTCTGCGTCCCTGTGAAAGCGGGGCGGTCTGTCGTTCTTTTTTTGCCGATAGTCGTTATGTGAGGAGAACTTGGCGTGAGCGGCTTCTTTGGAGTTAAAGTCCGAGCCGTGCCAATTGTTGTTCTCAAGTCTCTGGGGGGGCTGGCTCTTTGACTCTGGAAACACACAAAAAGACGCCAATCGATGTGCTCTGCAGGAATTCGAGACCGGGCGGTAAATCACTCGGCTTTACCCACCATCGATGGAGAAAACGCCCATCTTGGATTCTAGGAAGTCAAATAGCGTACTCGGTCCAGAGGGCCTTCCTCCAGCCTCCTCCTCCTCACCATTTCTGAACCGGCCTCTCCCCCTACCTCTGCCTGAATGAGCCCCACCCCCAAATAATTTGTTACAGACAAGCGAGCGATTCAAAGTCATAATACACAGTGTGACAACTTTCATCTCTGAGAAGGATTTGAAGAACTTTTTCTAGCTAACTACAGTATATACGTCCATTTAGGTCCACCTTTGCTCCCACTGACAAACAAATGAAATCCCACATCTGTCAATTACAAACCTCGAGGCTGAGGCTTGTCTGCGCCCGCAGAGTTAGGCCTGCTACTGGAGGATCCGGCGAGAAGACTGTTGAGAGCCACCTCGAGATTGTTGTTGCTATCCATTAAGGCCTGTCTGGCTGCCTCCTTGTTAAAGCCCATATCGATGATGTCTCTTAGTGCACGCTCGTCCACCTGTGCACACGGAAAGAAACGCAATATGGTTGGAAGGAGCTGCGGGATGTTCATCTAAAACGAGTAAAAATAAATATTTTCTTTAGTATAAGGTTACAAACGGGTTAACATGTCTCAACATTTAAAACACTCAATGTTTTTACTAAAGAATGTAAAGCTGCCTGAACAGAGAATCCGTAGATATCAGGCTGTCTCAGCGCTGCGGTTATTTCCTTCTTTCAAGAGGCCTAAACATCTGACTAAAATCAAGTCTTCTCACCAGCTCCCGATAGTTTCCATCTTGTCTGTTTTCATGTCGCTCAACCCTGTCTTCCCGCTTATACTTGTCACGACTCCGTGATGTCGTGGTGGATAAATTGCTTCCTGCGTTTCCTCCTCCGCCAAACACACGGGGACCCTAACAAGGAAACATAAAAGAACATGAGGAACCAAGCTTGTGTGAAGCAAATAAAGAAAAAGCAATTATGCGAAGATGAAATTCAAGCTTAGGTCTACAACAAGCCAAGAAATGCAAGTCAGCGTGCGAGTCGGGTTTGAGCTACCTCTTTGCCTTTGGCCACCTCGGCGATAGCTGCCGTACGCTGCTTTGCAAACTCGTCATTCTCCTCAGCAGTCTTGACTACACTCTGAAGGGTTTTTCTCTCGTCAAGCTCTTCACTGTCCATTTCATCCTTCTTTGCATTCTTCTGCAGAAAGCAATAGTCTTTGTTAGTTTGGATTTTTTTTTTTACATCATAATTATCTTAAGGGTTGACCTTACCTGGCCAAATGGCAAAAAAGGAGGCGGCCCACCTTCTGCTCCGATGTTGTTTCTGCTGTGTTTGGCCAGACTCTACACGTAAAGTAATAAAAATATTAAAATGCGTTTCAAAACTATCCCTTATTTCAGCAAACGGGCAAAAAAAAAAAAAAAAGCAACCCTTACACGTTGCAGTTCCCATTTCTCCACCATGTGTTCCACCTCTCCACCAAGAATAGAAATGTTCGAGTCATCAAGGAGCAAAAACCCATTTCTAATCAGGACTGTACCCAGGAGCTTAAATTTTGTTCCAGGGGGAGTATTAAGGCTGAAAAGAAAACAAAATCAGACATTAGTGCACAAAAGCAGTTTGCTGAGAAGCTCAAGAAACACTTCAGTTTAATCATGACTGATCCTAGCGTTTTTTGAATTTATTTGTATACAAATCCAGATCATTCCAGATCTAGCGCAAGTCGTTCACACTAAACATCAGCTATCAGCTATTTTTTCACCAGATGCCAATCTTAGCAAAAAGAGGCAGGATTTATGATGAACACTGTCAACTATGGCAACGAACAAAGTGATCTGTGCCTGTCACTGACGACCCAGTTATTACAAAATCCAAGTCTTACCATGATCAGTATTTGAAATCAAAGGCACTGGGGGGTGTTGTCATGTTTCTGAAAAGTCTGACTTGACACGCGTAAAAAAAGACGCTTTCTTTTTTTGTTATCCAGACGATAATGTAAATTTGTGGGAAAGCACTCGACAGTTGGAAAAGTTTCCAGGATGCTCTGAGATCTTCTCCGTTTCATAAAACATGGCCTGGAATGACATATTTATTTTTCTGCCAAACAATTCCTTTCCTGTAGATTTACCAGCTACTTTTGCCTTTCCCTTATGTGTTTCTCCGTGCCATGGGGCACGGCCAATGGATTAGATATGCAGGCTTGGGTAGGACGACTAAAATAAGATCCAGATGTTTACTCTTCTATGTGGTAATAGACAAGCCCCTGTTCTCATTAGACCTGAGAATGCATCAGCCTCATTCATTTGGGAAACAAACTGAAAACACGGTTCATTTTTTCCCCATAAATTCAACTTCTTCATGTGACCACTGTGTAATTTTTATTTATCGACAGAGGGGTCCCAGCAATGTATGTAAAAAGGGGATTCGTTCTTCTGTGGTCTCGCTACCCATAAGGAAGTCAATGCCCTCCACTCAAGCCCCTCCACCTGTACAGGCTGTCTGGTCACCATGGTAGCAGTCACCAAGGACACCATTGCTTGGCTAGAGAAATAATTCAGGCTGGGAAAATGTTACATCAGCAGCTGCCACATGGAAATTGCAGATAAAGGGAAAACTGAATCGTGTGTCTGGCAAGTGACAAGTGTTGACAGGGTGGTGAACTGTGGACAGAATTTCACATTTGCACATGGTAGCAAATTGATATGTAGAGCGCAGATGGAAAAATAGTCATGTCACTCAAACGACAATATATAGTTAATAGAGCAGAGTTGAAATTATTTTTAAAAACGTGAGAAGGGGTGACTCAAGCACCTGATTTTGCTAAGTTGTTTAAACTCCACTCCAGTGCAGGTGGTATGGCCATCTGTCATTTGCAGGCGCAGCATTCGTGGCCCTCCCTGGGACTCGATGTCTTTCGGTGCGGAGATATTTCTCGACTTCTGCAGCTGGAGAACGCACGGACCCTCCAGCTGGCCATATAGAAAGATAGACATTGGCAAAAAAAGAAGTGCAGAAAATTAACAGCAGCAGCAAAGATTTTTTTTCTTCTTCTGTAAATACATGTCATTCTTGACTTCTTTTATCATGCTGCATTTGGAGAGCTTTGGAATATAATCACAACTGAGTCCATTTTTCATTTCTATTTCCTTGTTGAATGGAAAACAAGCAATCCATGCATGGCGAATTGGGTGGGAGGGAAAAAAAAATGTAACCTGTATCATGCAGAGTCATTCATACAAATTGCATGAGCTGCATGACGTGTATGCGTGGGTGGTGTACGTTACACATAAAATTATGTGTGGATCCACAAGAGCAATTTTAACATTTCCACTTGCTTGACAGCCCGTGGCTGAACAAACGTGGACCCATCTCTCATGTTTGAAAGTACGTTAGAGCCATCTAGTGACATTTAGAAGAACTGCAAGCCAGCTCAAATGTTCAACTCACCTTTTCAACCCTTCCACTATTGATGTCTGGTGGCAAAAATTTCCTTCCAATCAATCGGAGATCAGTCTGCAAAAGGAATATTGCTTAACTGAGAGACACCATCAACAAATGATTTACTTCCACTAGAATACGTACTACAAGGATAATAACTGCTTGCTGCAGACATCATTAAGGCTAATTCAGCATATTTGTTGTTACCATGACAACCAATACATTTGTTCTCCAATACATTTGTTCTCCAATACATTTGTTCTATCGCCTCAGTATATTGAAATGACAAAGACACACGTGCAGGACCTCTGAAGTTTATAGAAGGAAATATTTCTAAACTCACATCAAGTGCAATGCTAATGACATCTTTAAGTGTAATATTCTCAGCAGAGCCTTTCAATTCAGCAGAGCCTTCCAGTTCAGCAATGCCTTCATCACTGAGGTACCTGTGAAAATAATAAGTTCATCAATTGATATAACACATGCACCCTGTAGTAAAATGCCATACATTGAGGAAAATGAAATTGTAGCCTTGAAAATTGCCCTTGTAAGTACTCCGGTTTCCTCCTACATTTCACAAACGTGCATGGAAGATAGTTTGGAAGACTCTAAATTGCTTAACATAAAACTTAAATAATAAAATGCAACATGATAGACCGTTTAACTGATCTGCACTTAAAATAATTAATTGTACAATAAAGGGGAATTGCAACGAAACTGAATACACCGTAAACAGGTCGTTACTACTATTATGATCACTGTTGATGTTATTATTGTTGTTACTATTATTGTTATTGTTAATAAACGTTGCAGCAGCAGCAGTCGTAGCATTGTTATTATCATTGAAGGACTTGTCGTAAGGACGAAACCCCGCCAACACACACTTCAAGTGGTTAGCCTACTTGTAATTACGTGCTACATAGTTATGGCTGGCTAAAACGTTGTGATCCTGCTTTGGCTTTGAAGCCAAAATCCCAATATTAACACATACTTAACATTGTGTTTTTGTAGATGTGGGGACTTTGTGGTTCTCCTCCAGCACGAAGTTCAAAACAATCGAACACGTTTTAGTTATCAATTTGTGGAGCAATATTAGCTACCATGCGACTTACCAGCCCTCGTTGGCCAGGGACTCCACCAAAGTGGACATTGTCGCCCAAGTAGACGGTAATATGATGACGTGGTAATATAGTCAAAGACATACAAAATAAATCAAATTGCGCGATACTCTACTACATATATCCGTAGGTTAATAATAATACCCGCTACGTCGAATAGCTTAAACGTCATCTACGTCACTATTATGAGACGGGACGGCGTGCCAAAGAGTTCAAAACAGTTCCCAGTTTTGCGTTGTCTTTCAAAGGAGTGGAGTACATTTTTAATTTCTGAATATTTCCAAAGGAATTTGAATATATTGCAATTCACGAACCCTAATTTTTAATGTGACATGCTGCAAGACATTTATGAAAGTGAAGTACTTTTTTCTTTGCTCACTTTGATCGTTAATGTCACAAAAAGACTGATTGATATAGCTCGATCGCTCACAAAGAAAATCAGGATCTTGCATAAGGTGTACCACTTTGTGAAGAAAACAGAAAACACTTTCGACAGAGTTTCTCAGTTAAAAATAATGTAACAGCTGGTTACACTAGTGTTACATTACACAGTAACACTGTCAGTTGTGCTTGTCCAGAATCATCTTATCCACTAGATGGCGATATATGCACATGTAAAACGGGCAAGAAGGCGACGCACTGTCAAAGAAATTACTAAACAATTCAATTTCTGCTAATAAATGTTCGGATAATGGATGGATGGAAGAATGTCGACCCAGAAAAAAAGAAAGAAAGAAAACGGGCTTTTGAAATTAAGTTATTTGACTGGCAGCATTGATAACCAATCAATTGCACGTTCAACTGAAAAAAGGAGGAGTTACTACATCGATGGTTCCGCCTCCACTTTTCAGAGGACGCGATTGGTCGAGTCAAACAGGAGAATTTTTACACCTCTTTGCGCGGGTCTGTCGAAAAGGCAAGTACTGTAGTGAGTTGTCTTACAACAGTTTTCGTACTTGGACGTAATCAGTAGACATAAAGCATATCTGCAAAGAGAGACTGCAACGTCTTTCCCAGGTTAGTGCAAAACGAACACGTTGACGTGACACTGACAGTGGCCAAATTGGATTAACGTTGTGTAAAGCTACCAGTAAATGAGGTTGTTGCAAACCTGCCATTGACAGCTATGCAGACAGTTGCTATGTGCGAGACGCCATCGCATCTGAATAATAATATGTCATCGACTTTATGCAAAACTGCAACCTCTATTTGGGTCTGTCCAGCCGACTTGCAGCGTTTGACAAGGATATGTTGGAACTCCACACAGGTCGAGGCCGTGACGTCGAGTAGATGCGCATAAGTCAACAACATGGACACTTACGGTCAGCGGTTTGAAGCTGCGTCGGGACGAGATGGTAAATCGCACAAGAAGAAGGCGTCTTCCTCTTCCCACCTCAGTACGCCATGCAGCGAGGAAGGAGACCGCAAACCCAAATTTGTAAGTTTTGCATCATAGGAACATTTTCCCAATATGGAGTCCTATGCTGAATTTCTCAGAGAACATGTAAAAACTAAAAAGCTCTTATTGACATCACTGCTTAATATGAACTTTATTTGCATTGCTGTTTATTAGCGTCATTATAGAGAAAAAGAATACTGCAAAATGGTTGATGACTCTGCACATCTTGGATTCACCGAGAGAGATTGTAAGCTTTAAGGGTTTTGTCTCATCACAACTATTCTACACAAGTTGAATGGATTAGTTTTGCACCAACGGTACCAGGACAGTGTTGTCAACAAAAATGTAATAATTTCTTGGAATAAAAAAGCATGAAAAACCTCCAGCTGTTCAAGACACAAATACTAAGATAACAGAAAAATCTTGATCAAAGTCAAAAAAAGTCAGCTTTATTGTATTACATGCAGGGCAGTGATACTTCATGAAAATTCATATTGTTTTTGTCTGTCCTCTATTCATAGCACCTACAATTTAGAAATCTCACTGATGACATGGTAAGATATTAAAAAAAAAAAAAACAGTCCTTCCATTTTCTTGCCTGCAGACTAACTAGCATAACTAGAACCACATACTAATTTGAAACTCTGTCATGTTTTTATTAGCAGACATCACATTCATTAACAAAGAAAAATATTTTCCTTTAATTAAAAATAATTACCAATCTTCCCTTCACGCTTTCTAACCCCATTCATGATTTTCTCTCAAAATACAAATGGGATTTTTTTTTGAATGCAGAATGCACTGTTGACTCTGGTAATAATTACTTTTTATCTAAATTAATAGTTATTTTCAATAGGCTCTGCCTTTTCATTTTATTTTGACTGTCTTTATTCCCTTTCCCCTTTGCTTCTAGCTGGACAGGTTTGCAAGCATTCGGATCCCCGGTGGCAAAAAGGACCGGCCACTCACACCGCATTCTAAATACAGTGCCCCCGATTGGTCCGTATTTTCATCTTCTAACTCCCAGTTTGAGGAACTTTCGTCAAAGATCACTTCAGAAAAGGAAATATTGGCACTGTTTGAAAAGATGATGGTATGCAAGTAATATCGGGACATCCTGTTGCCAAGGATATTACAAAAAAAAAAAAAAAACGTAATTGTGTTTCTAACTTTTGTCCATTCGATTTTAGGAGGACATGAACTTGAACGAAGACAAGAAAACTCCCTTGAGAGACAAAGACTTGAATACAAAGCGAGAAATGGTCATCCAGTATGTTTGTACTGCTTCAAAAACGGTGTGTTTGATATTTCAAAAGACGTTCATCCTCATGTTTTGTTGGCCATATGTAACAAGTCCCGCTTTGACGTACTTGAAGGTGCACTGTTTGCTTCTCAGCTTTAGATATGTTAATATTAAAGGAACCTCATGGCCGAGGCCTTGAGAACAGCATGTGTAAAGCTGCTATGTAGCAGAGAATTGTTGTATTACAAGATTTTTTTTTTTTCCTCACTTGCATGTAAAATATTTTCTTTTTCCTTCCTGCAGGGTAGTTTGAAAAGCAGCTATCAGATCTCGCCTCAAGAATTCCTGGGAGAACTCAAGTCTGGGGTGATGGAAGAACGTCTATTTGCCTGCCTCGACTCACTGCGTGTCTCACTGACGAGCAATCCCGTCAGGTACAGTGCGGCAAAGATAAAACGACTTCTTCCGACACTTTTTATTGCTCCCGTCGTTTGAATGAGAATTTCCCTCTTGTTTTGATTTCAATGATATGTCACAAGTTCCTTCACCTTTTTAAAAAGACCTTTTTAGAAAAGTCTCCATTTAAAAATTGAAGGTGACTCAGATAACAGTCTTCATTCTATAATAAATAAATGGATAAATAAATAAACACAAAAATAAATAGATAAAGGCTACATTTGTGCAAACTACTGGGACAAAATTATATTAAAAATATATATATATTAAAAAAAATTGATAGCATACTACCTAATTTGATGAAGTATCTCATCACTATTTGTTTTTTTTCCAGTTGGGTGCAGAGTTTTGGACATGAGGGCCTTGGACTGTTACTTGACATTTTGGAGCGATTGCTGGCCAACAAACAGTAAGTTTTAAATTCAAAGATGACTCGCCTTTTTTAATAAATGTTAGCAAAACAAGTCTTTGCTCAGACATTCTGTGCATCAATCTCTGAAAATGAATGACAGGTGCCAGGTTCTCTGTGACCCTGTGCAGGGTCAATCGTACACAAAATGGATTGATTATATTCATTTTCTGACCCTAGGCAGGAGAGGATCGACAAAAAGAACCAACATAAGGTTATCCAATGCCTAAAAGCCTTCATGAACAACAAGGTAAAATACACTAACACTTTTCTCGACTCCAACTTGCATTAATAACACGCTTGCACCTGACATGACACTTCATACGCAGCAATAGAGAAAAGTTGCGGCAAAGATGTTTACATTTGCAAAATTAGACTCTGCCTGTGTGCAATCATTTGAAAACAATGTCAATTAGGCTGCATTTAATTTGTGGCCCAGCAGCATTCCAATTATTTTGCCGAAGCCCCCCCCCCCCCCCCCCCTCCCCCATCGCTATATGCGTGTCAGTAAAGAGGAGCAGCGATGTGTCGGCTTGTTATTTTAGTAAACTAATTAAACATGTTCTCTTTGTTCTCCTTTACTGAAAGTGAGATGTAGACGCGGTCGCCACATGCACATGTTTGGAATCGGAATGAAAAGCATGTGTCATGATGGGATGGTGAAATTGATCATTTGCAGAGTTGTTTGGGAGCAACGCGATGTGGAGGCACAAATTAGGGAGCAGAGTTAACAAGCCAGAGAAGTCAAGTGTGAGGAGCTGAGACGCTGTTTTATTGTGTCTTCGACCGACACACACGTTCATGTTGAGGCATTCTTTTTGCAAACTCTGCTTTTATGCAGAATGAAAACTGGTGTTGTTTAATTGTATTTATATTAAAGATTATTATATTATTTATTTCTATTTACTTTTTATTATTAAAGATTTATTATATTATTTTTCTCTATTTATTTTTTATTATTATTATTTTTTTAATCATTTTTCTTTCTATTTATTGTATTTATTATTTTATAATGACCCCATTTTTATTTCCCAATTGAGCTAAAATGATTTTGCTACGGTCTAATACGCCATTAATCAATATCAAGGGCATGAAGAGGTCCTTGCAACAAATCTCGCAGAAATGAAACTTCCATCTGTTGTCCATCCACTATAATATTTTCCCCTCGTCGCTGCCGAGGCACAGTCGTCGTTTTCTTTTCCTGGGCCAAGTCATATGCTTGATTCGTTTCAGCGTGCAAATGAAACGATGTGCTTGTTTATTGCAGTATGGCTTGGATCGAATACTTGGGGAGGAAAGAAGTCTTGTGTTACTCGCAAGAGCAATAGATCCCAGCCAGTCGGCCATGATGACCGATGTGATGAAGCTGCTGTCGGCCATCTGCATTGTGGGCGAAGATAACATGTACGTTCTCATGTCATTTTGTTTTGGTTCAAACAAGAGTTACAATGCTTTGTTTTGTTATCGTAATTTTAAACCAAATGCTTTTAAACCGTTTCAATATTGGTGTAATACATCAAAGTTGAAAAAAAGCTAGAAATTATTTAGTACAAATGTTTATATTGTTTCATTATTGATTGATTCACTGCCCAATTGAAGCATCTACGTGTTTTAAAATGACAAAATAACGATTGATACGTTTTACATTCACCATGATGACCATTCACCACTCCTGCTTCTGATGTTTTCATTAGTTTGGAGAAGGTCCTTGAAGCCATCACCACTGCTGGGGAATGGAGAGGCATTGAAAGATTTCACCCCATTGTGCAAGGACTTCGAGATCGATCGGTGCAGTTACAAGTAAGAGCAAAGAGGCGGCCTCTCAACTTGGGAGAGCTATTCAAGTGGCATTTTTGTTTTTTAAACATATTGATTATGAAAATATTTTTGTTGCTTTTGTGTGTACCAAACAAGGTTAAAATGTTTTCACACATAATGTAGCTATCTAAAACCTTCATATAAAAAAAAAGGACATCTTTTACTTTACAATTTACTACCAGTAGCACTTCAACATGTCCGCCATCTAGTGGCCAATCATGGTATTACAACTTAGAAAGCCCTTTCAAAATCAATGTCATCAAATAGAAATAGAAGTAATACATAACGATACATATATAATGAATAATAATTACTTGTTCATCTTTTTCTGGAATCTCGTGTTGCTATGCTATTTTTCACCCACGACTTGACGCAATCAATAATTGATTTGCGTGTGACTATTGAAGCTGCAGGAAGCGGCAGACCCAGAACTAAACTTAGAGGCCAGCGAAAACCAGCTTCCAAATGATCCAATTTTCCCTTTGATTGACTGTTGGGTTTTATATGTCTACAGTTGTTGCATCAATATTAAAATCAGACCTCCCCAGTCGGAGGCTGGAGAAAATAGGCATGCATTAGTTATGTTTTTCTCCGTCCCGGGCGAAAAGCTCATTTACCATGCACGTCGGCGACTCGGCGTGCTCATCGGCTGTAAGAGGGATTCTGTTTGGCGCTGACCCAAACGTGCCCCTACCCGTTTTTAATGTTATTTTTCCATATTATATTTCAGGTGGCGTGCATGCAGTTAATCAATGCTCTCGTAACATCACCCGACGACCTGGACTTGCGGCTACACATCAGGAATGAATTTATTCGTTGCGGCCTTAAAGCCATTTTACCCGTAAGTACCACCCCGCTGACATCCCACTTGTTTGTATCCACACGTACGTTATTGATAAAGTTGTAACGCTCATATCTCCTTGCAACGTCTTTACCGTATATTCTTTATTTTAAACGTAGCAACTGTCATCGGTGAGGAACGATGCCCTTGACATTCAGCTCAAAGTATTTGAGGAGCACAAAGAAGAGGACATGATGGAATTCTCTCACAGGCTGGAGGACATCAAAAGCGAGCTGGAATATCCTTTATAGCGTTAACCCAATATAGCGAACGTTCACTCTTAGCGTGTTCTATTTAGAACAAAAATCCACGTCACATCGTGGAGGTCAAATATTTATGAATAGATATTAGTGACACACTTTGAGTGAAAAGGATGTTTTTTATGTTTTTTTTTTTTTTTATGGTTACAAAGCATTGCGTCCATGAATCTGCCAGTCCTCGCCTTGACTCTTTTTACTGATGCGGGGGACGTGTTCAATATTTTGCTGAATATGGTGAAGGACAGCAGTGCGGAAAACTATTTCATCTCCATACTGCAGCACTTGGTCCTCATTCGCAACGACTACTTTGTCAGGTGTGTTAAGATGGTGAAGGACAGGCCTTTAAAAGTTGACATTTCTGTTTTCCATCAAAGGAATAATTGTTCTGCACGTTGTGATGCATGTGATGTTACCTTAGAAACAACATACGGCACGCCACTTATCATTTTTCAAAGTCTTCAGACTCCTTGTATTTGATTTGTACATAGTTGCCCATCTGCTTGTTATTGTTTTTTTTTTTCAAACGCTACCTTTTGTTGAGTTTTTATTACCCAATACCCTTGCGAGGCTGAGCCGTATCGAGAATGGATGGATGGCCTCGCTGTGACCTTTTTTTAATCTTTCACACAAGAAATAGCGTGTACAGCGGAAGTTCGATTTAACGGACTAATAAGGAGACAGGGTCCGTCCGTTAAAGTCGTTTTGTTGGTTAAATTGTTTTCAACCGCGCACTTAGTGCGAGATCCGACCAATGTGAAATAGTGTGATCAAACATTGCTATATTTTTTACTTCACGACAACCTTTCACAGTCTGCGGACGGGGCCATTTTGCTCTTATAACGCCCATGTGGGCCTTAAAGGCTCCGAATGGCATCAACTAAGCGAGAGAATGTCTCTTTCATCTGATAGCAATCTAGTTTCCACTGCTCGAGAGTAATCCCCCCCCCCCCTCGTCTTCTTTTCTGTTACTTTTCAAAGTCTTTCGTTTAGTTGGATCACCCACAGCAGTGTGGGCTTTGACCAAAGTTGTCTTGATCAAAAGACGGAGCACTAATCAACAACAATACGGCTTGTTTTTCGCGGTCGCAGTTTTCTTACAACCTTAAAGTTTGACTTGTCACTCTCAGGTCACAATACTTTAAGGTCATCGAGGAATGCGTGTCGCAAATCGTTCTGCATCGCAGCGGAACAGACCCAGACTTCAGTTATCGTAAACGGCTTGACGTGGACTTCAGCCACCTCATCGGCAAGTCACTTTGTTTTGTACGTATTAGAGCTGGAAATTTGATTAACTGTGTTTTTTTTTTTTTTTTTAATAGAGGTTTGTGCCGAAAAGGCTAGATTTGAAGAGTATGAACAAAGAGCTTCTGAGCTGGCAGAAAAGGCAAGTATTGACATTCTGAAGGATTGAAGTCAGTTTGAGGAGCTTTCAATTTGTTGTTCATTTTTAACAAACCTATTTGTGAAATGGGTCACCAGGTAGCGCCCTTCAGATGGGAGCTTAAGTTCATGAACTGACATGTCCACTCTAAAATAAATGACACTTTTTTTTTTTAGCTTGATGAAGAGTTTGTAAAACGACAGGAGGTCCAAGCTGAACTGGTCAAGGGTGAAGAGAAGATAGCCGAGCTTCAAGCCGAGTTGCAGGCTTTCAAGTCGCAGGTATTTAATCTGGTCGTCTCGGGTAACGCGTATTTCCGATCACACGCAAAATATGTTTTATGATGTCAAACTTTGATTTATAATTGCCTACACAATTTCAAGTTTCTTACAATATATGGTGTTTTTTTTCTTTTTGGTAGCTAGGCTTTAATGTTTAATTTATTTTTTGTCGCACCCAAGTTTATCATTTTGATTTGTGTACTGGTAAACGGATACATAGTTTAATGGTCTCGGCACATGTCGGCCATTTCTGACGCTCTTATCGCCATTCCGTGAGGGCAAATTGTCTTAAAAGCAATTTCTTTTGACAACGCTCTTCCATTTTTTTCTGGCCCACTACCCCTGATCTGCTGCCTCAAAAGAGGATTTTCATTTTCTTTGCGAGATAAATTTTCAATTTAAGAGCAAAGAACACTGAAGGAATACTCAACTAGCTGTGTTGTGTAAATGGCTGTGGAAGTTTTAAGAAGGGTTCTTACACACACTCTGTCATGGGTCCTAATATTGTAACTCTAAACACTCACCATGAATCATTGAATCCGATATTCAACATCTCGATAAATCCTCCTCTCCATTAAAGCTGACGCTACGTTACAAACATAAATTGTGCTTGCATGGAATTTGTGAGCACTGAAGAAACCATTTTTTTCAAGTGTGTGACTTAACACATTTGCTGACAGACCATTCGGCAATTACCAAATCGAATGTTTTTTTTCCTCACTATCATTTTATGTGCGTAATTTTGATCCTTCTATCTAGGTTGGAGTTGGATCAGAGGTGTTGTCGTCATCATCTTCATTACCCTGTGGCTCTTTGCCCAGTAACCCGGCATCTGGTTTACCAGTTCCTCCTCCACCGCCTCCACCACCACCACCACCACCTCCTGCTCCACCATTACCTGGTTGTCCAGCACCACCCCCTCCCCCTGGAGTGCCTCCTCCATTTGGTGCCCCTCCTTTACCCCCACTAGGATTTGCATGTGCTTCAAAATTGTCCGCTTGCCTTCCGCTGCCTTACGGCCTCAAGCCAAAGAAGGAGTTCAAGCCTGAGAGCTCCACTAAGCGCCTGAATTGGTCCAAGGTGAGTACAAGCGTGACGACTTTTGAAAAATATAAACGCAGCTCCATTTTAAACAAGTTGGGTTAGCTTTAAAGTAGTGATGGCAAAATGAAGCTTCAAATTTGCTTCATGAACCAGTTGTATTATTATTTCAATTTTTTTCAAAATTCTATCCTGATATCTACAGTATTTACTGTTCATTAAGTCTTACGAGTAAATTACCAAATGTTTGTCAACCTTCAATTAGCTTTAAGCTAGGAATGGCAAAATGAAGCTTCAAATATGCTTCATAAACCAGTTGTATTTTTATTTCAATTTTTTCAAAATTCTATTCTGATAGCCAGTTTTTTCTGTTCATTAAGTCTTATGAGTAAGTTACCAAAAGTTTGTCAAACTTCAATTAGCTTTATTAGCTTTAAAGTAGGAATGGAAAAATGAAGCTTCAAATTTGCTTCATGAACCAGTTGTATTTTTTTTTTCTTTTAAAATTCTATACTAATATCAACTGTTCATTGAGTCTTGTAAGTTACCAAAAGTTTGTCAAACTTCAATTCAGTGCCCCCTTTTCTCCACTCTTAACTTTGTCCCTGATATTTTGTTGGCAGCAGATCAGGAAAAGTCTTGTTTTTGCAGACCAGAACAACAAGGTTCTTTGAGAAGACGGCAATTCTTGAAAATAACAGATGATCATATGCTTCTGTTCCATCACACTGAGTGGCACCTCTACAGATGTTGTTCCCCGCGGAGCGATATTAGTTCACGCGGCAAATGGTGTTAGTTTGTGTTGTGATTAATTATTTAATACCCGCTGTAGAGAATGGAGATTTGTACAGATGTTCAACCAACTCAAACATATGCTTGCAATACCAAACGAGCATTTTACAAGGACAGGTTGAGGGCTGCATGCAATACCTACAAGGGATCAAAACTTGTGAAATTAAAAAAAGCATCTTTGAATATACAGTATACTAAATATGTGCATGACTTTTAATGTCATGAATTTGTGCGTTTGCGAATGACATAATTGTGTAATTTTGGGGATTTTTCTTTTCTATCCAGATCAATCCCCAGGAAATGTCAGAAGGCTGTTTCTGGGTGCTCGCAAATGACGATCAATACGCAAAGCCCGATTTGCTCAGCAGAGTTGCTCTCACCTTCGGATCACAAAGAGCAGGTAAGACTTTGCCGCGTTTGTCATTTTTACGAGAGCCAACGCTCCGTCTGCGTTAGATTTATCATTACGGTGTATAGATCTTTGTCGCATAGCAACCACCAAGTGTCGCATTAGACGTATAAATATGACTTCAAGGGTCTGCCTTCTATTTTTGTGAACTCTTTTCTTGCCTATAGAAGTGTCACTCGCTTTAAGTGTGGCCATTTGATTGCTTGTCTAAAATTAGACTGAAGAGGGTTTTAGTACGGAGGAGTTTTTTGTTAAAGCAATTATTGCTCTAGCGTCTGTTCATATTTGTCCTTGATTTATTCACAGCTCTTTCCTCGCTTGTCCCATCACTGACATCGATGCATTATTCATCCAGGTCTTAGCTACCTGTCAATTATACGCCTTTTCACTCAAGGCAGCCCCCCCCCCCCCCCTATTCACACATGTGCACACTAACAATTTACTTTTAACATGAAACTACATTGAAAAGCTAAACCGATATTCAAAGTTGTGATTTCTGGAAGCCATAAGTGGCAGCGAATACTACCCGCAGAAGATTGCGTTCCCCTTTTTCGGAAAATGACCCTAACCATGACACTTTGGTTCACGCCACACAATCAGAAATTCATTTTTCTACAATTTCTACTCACGTTCGGAGAAGAGCGGAACGCTCAGAGCACTCCGTCAATTGACTGCTGTTTTGCATTACATGCTGCAGTTTTACATTTGGGAAGGAATGCATAAAATATTTTCCGTATTCCAGATGGTTTGTGGCCATCTCGGTTGTTTTCTTCTTGTTTTCTTGCCATCCCACCGGTGGTTAGAAGCGCAGCATGACTGATTCGTTCAGCTGGTAGTGAGAATTGCCGTCGGTGTGGGCCTTCTCAACGTGTTTGTGTTGTCTTATTATCACGGCGTAGTGTCTCATTTAAGAACAACATCTGGATCATCATTAAAGATTTAGAAGGACACCATACGAAGCAGTTTTCAACTCATCAAATTTTCATTTCTACCCTCGTCCTTTTATGACATTGGGGTCTTTACCGATGTTGACTTAGAGCGAGGAGTCCCAAGCGTAGGGATTTATATTAAAACCCCAATTTATAAACTTTTTTTCAACGACCAAAATTCAACTTGATCCAACTATTTGGGTGACACAAAAAGTTGGGTCGCAACTTGAATGAGCCCAAAAAATTTAGTCCCCTTTTGCGTTTTTGACCACCAACCCACATTTATGAGCTTGGACCAGTTAACAAAGATTTTTTTATTTTTTTTTTATTCCACCAGTAGTTTTCAAACCATAATAAAGAAGCAAATAAACCCTACAAAATAAAGTGGCTTAGATATTTGCCGATGCCTATACTGAGCAAAACTATGATGCAATAGTTAAACGTGCATGTATTGTACTTGACACCTTGATAATAAACAAGCCACAAATTTGACGGCAGTGATAATTAACAGAGACCTAGACCTTGTATTGTCCATTAAAATAAATGTCACTGATCTGGTAAAATTAATTTTGTCTTGTTTCGGGGTCCTACGTGGCTTCACACTTGGGTGTCTTTGACAGAAAGCAAGGTTCGTATTAGAACAATGACACGCCACAGTGCTCGCGTCGTCAACTACCGCCTCGTTTTTTTTGTCTACACGAGGCGCAAAATGCAAATTTTGACCCGTCGATTGCAATCCGGCTTATTTGGATCCTTGAATTAGCAATGTGAGAAGTGGTTACCAACCTTGTGTATTTTTCTAACAAACATGGCGTGCCCACTTCATACAAATGACAAATCAAAACTCTTGATGACTAAAGTACGTGACCTATTCTACTGCCCACACTGCTCTTCTCACGAGTAATGTCCCATTTGCGCTATTCATCAGGACTAGAACTAAAATGGGTTGGAGAAAGACGAAGAGAATTAGAGCATTGGGGAGGAGGGGATGAAAGGATTTGACAAACAGTAGGTGTTTTTTTTTTTGGGCTGAATATAATCTCAAAAATGAAACTCTGAATGTAAAAACAATCCTTTTTAAAAAAATACTCACTTCCTCCCTTCTTTTTTTTTTTTCCTGTGACATTTTTCAAGAACTCCATTAGCTCTGTAATGGCTTCATGCGGCTGCCGAAATTTTCTGTCATTATGAGCACTCATCAGCTTTATAATCATGAAAGGTTCTTTTTGTTGTTGAAAGGCAAGGTGTCATCATGTCCAATGCATGGCTGCTCTGGCCGTTCTCTTTCTTAGAATGTACAACACAGAAAATAAGAACATAGCTATCGTGAATCATAGAAGTGCATCATATTTATAAAAAACAAAAACAAAAAAAAACTAATTAATCTCCATTTTTCAGTGTCACTCTTCTCCGTCATTGTTTTTCTGTTCAAATCCAGCCACCAGTTTTTCAGGCATCAGCGTTTCAATTTGTGTTTTTATGTCCTCACATCACCCAAGTAATGGTTCGGCTCGTTAAAAACATATTTGCTTTTGCAACATTTGCCTGTTGTGATTTTTCATCCGCATTTGCTTACGTCGGGGTCGGTAAGACGTCTCCACGCAGACTTGCCTGCGTCAAAAATGCCAAATGACTTTTGAGATGAGGGTGATTTAGAAAACCTCAATCCACTAAGAGACTTGGGAAATGTTAGTGACTCAGACGGAGCTCGCCTTATTTAACATTTCATAGAGAGGCTAATGTCTGATTTGTTGTTTATACAAGTGACCTTTAGAGGGCACTACTCCACCGAGAATCCAGCCGACGGTCCAAATCAGCAGGCCTGTAAAAAGCCTCCGATCGCGGCAATTTGTGTGTATACCAGTGTGATGTTTACGAGTGAGCTTTATGCAGAGGTGATTCTAATAGTTTGTAATTCAAGCCAATGTGGGAAGACGGAGCAGGTCTGAAGAGAGAACCTTAATGAAGTCTGTTAATTTGCTGCTGTCAGAATTAAAGTCTACCAATAATTATCGCCCTCGGTCATCTGTTGTGAATCACAGGGAGATGTGGCCTTGCACGGCCCACTTTGATTATCCCTCTCGCCGCCCGGCTCCTCACTCCATTATTGGACTCGCCCTTCTTCCAAGCCGCCTCTCGCTCATCTGCTGTCCTGTACTGTCGGTATTAGTCAAGGTGGTTGAGTGTGCATCGGCAGCACGGAGACGGGCTATTTGTTGATTTGCTGTCAGGGTGACTGAACTCCGAGACTCTGCCGCAGCAGAACAAAACGGCGAGTCAAACAGAGCAGCTGCTTTGACGACTTGACGGATTTCTTCACTTGTTGCGCACGGATCCCCTCCTGTGCATCACATGTCTGCTGGATTTGGCTGTGGGCAGAGAAATGATAGACACACATAGATGTGCGATACGAATAATCAAAAGTCTTAACCGCAATGAAGGTTGCAAGAGGTTAAAATGTACAGTGAGGAGTATGCTACACATGATTCGCCGTGAGTCATCTGGAAGATGTAATAGTGAACGTCCTTCGCTAACAAACCTTGGATAAAATGTCACGTTAAATTGTCACGTGCCTCACATTGTTGCCTTATCCACTTTGATAGGAGTCAATGAATTTAAATTTAGTCTGAGACGACTGCATCCTAGACAGACACAGGTGTGTATGTTTTGTGTGCGGGAGATTTGAGGTGTTACTTGGCTGTCTCGGAGGCCTGCCTGTCATGTACAGCATCAGTCATGCTCTTTCACAGCAGTTTTATTTCATCCAGCGTTCCCCTTTGGTGTTTTCACAATGCAATTTAGTGGTCTAGCCTCGGGGGAACTTACTGCTAGGGTAATACGCACATATGCATAGATCCGTTGCACGTCTTGGTCCTCATACAAAATGGCGGTTGTGGTTTTGGAGTCCATCACATTTACCCAACCATTTTGACGGTCATCGGTTTAATTTCTTTATCGTTTACTCAATGTGATTTCTGAAATTGTATATCTGTCCTTTTTCTCTTTTTTTTTCTAAAACATCAAAAAAAAAAATTATTTCTGTCCTGTTCTTTGTGTACTTTACCGCCCTCACATTTCCGAAAGAGTGCGAAGAGAGTACGTCATCTGAGGAGCCACGTAAGTCCAGTGACTGTCGGTGTATTTCTGTATGTCGATGTATATTTGTAGCAGCGCACACTTGGAGCTCTTTTTAGGAGCAGCTCATGTCAAAAGTCACACTTCATTATTAAATGTAGCATCCTTGTAAAGGTGCCAAGTTGAAACAGTAGGGATCCTTCCTATCCCCCTCCCTCGCTTTGCCTATACTAGATTCCTGTTTGTGCAAAGTGTGTCTGAAAAAAAGTCATCCCAATTATGCAGGAATGAAAAAGGAGTGATTCGTTTCATAAATTCATTTTTTTGTGTTCATCTCGCAAAAAATGGAGCAGGCATATATTTGGGTGGCTCGGTGATGAAATTGTTGATAAATATTGTCGTGCTTCCTGTCACTGTTACAACAATGGCAATTTTGACAACAGCTTGTGTTAGTCATTTTCCGGCCATCACCTGTCATGACAAACAGTTGTCTTCTTTGTAAATAAAGATGCAATCATTTCAAATGGATTTCCTGTTTTCTCCAAGTTGAGGTTGACATTGTTGTCGAGTATTCAACAATTAATTTTTTGCTCCCCCCCTCATGAAAGTGCATGCCTGTAAATAATCACTCCGTCATGCACACTTCATGTGTCTGAACCTGGGAATAAAGATAATAGAATAAACCCTAATTGCTTGGTAATTTGCATATGTCAGGAATAGGTGTGTAATTATTTGCTGTATTCATAGATAAGAATTTTCTGTTTTTATGTTTTCATCAGCCAAAAGAGAAGAGGAGGATCTGGATGATAAGAAATCCATTAAGAAGCGAATTAAAGCGCTGAAGGTGCTCGATCCCAAGATTGCGCAGAATCTATGTAAGTATTTATTTATTTGGTTTCCTTTACTCCTTTTTGTATGCTTTTTTATTTTTTTGTAAAATGTGAATTTTTTTTCTGCAAGATGTCTCAACTTCATTTTCATGCAATTTTTTGGTTTTTCATTTTTATGTTAATGTAATATGCAATGTAATTTTTTTTTTTTCGCAAGATGTCTCAACTTTCATGTCTTTGTTTCTCTGCAGCCATTTTCCTGGGCTCTTTCCGCATCCCTTACAAAGAAATTCGTCAGATGATATTGGAGGTTGATGAAGAGCAGCTCACAGAACCCATGATTCAGGTGGGCTCACTTTTGTTTGACGGAGAATCGCATTCGTCTTTTTAAGTAGTTGGCAGCGACGCTAAGGGAAAAATAGGACACCTCGTACCTCTTAATCAATTTAGAGAGTGTAATTTTGGGCAATTTTGACAATGCTAGATGTTTGTTTGAACGTGTTTTGGCCAACAATTGTGGCACTTGAACATCAAGCTGGCCAGTAAGGCCAAGAAAGCAATTAATCTGGTTTTGAGTGGCCAACAAAATTGCATGAAAGACAATTTTCACTGAGGTGCAAGGTTTTTTTTTTTTTTTTTTCTTTGACAATTTTCTTTCGAGGCAGAAGGCCGGTGATGTTTCCATAGTAGCGTCACATTGTGGAAACGGAAATTCAGGCAAAGGACAGAAAGCGTGAGAGTGAATATTAGATGTTCCAGAACACCCAAGCACTACTTTTGTTTGGAGACGAGTTTGGAAAATATCAGCACCTCACTATGCTGTGTTAAAATGAGTCAAAAGGTCAAAGGTCACCCTGACTGCGGATTCTTTTGTGCTACTTTTTTTTTTTTTTTTTCTCATCTCGACTGAGTCACATTTTTTTCCTCTTTCCCACTTGTCATTGCAGAACCTTGTGAAGCACTTGCCGGAGCAGGAGCAGCTGAACGCTTTGGCCAAGTACGAGGATGACTATCCAAATTTGTCAGAGCCGGAGCAGTTTGGAGTTATAGTGAGTATCTATGCAAAACACGCAGACTCCCGTATATGATTCTCTTTTTATGCTTAAGCAAAACAAACAAAATTTCAACATCACATCTGTAGTCACTGCGTTGCAGTAGAGCCACTTTTTTTTTCTTTCCGTAAGGTCTCTGCATAAAAAATTTTTAAATGGAAAAAGTATGTCAACAGCTGATTAAAGACTTGTTGCTTTCGTAACGAACGTAATGTAAACGCACGAGATGGTTTCCGTCGCATGGTGGGGATAAACAGCCGAAATGACTCGCAGCTTTTTAACATTCAGCTGTTTGAGTGACACCTGGAATACCTCCCTAATTTATGCACTTTTTGAAAAGCAACTTTGCTGTCTAATTTTCTGCACTGGGTTTCCTAAAGACTTTTCGAATGAGACTAGCGCAAAAATTTGCATAAGGACTGTATCAATTTTGGAATGTGACATGACTCCTGCAAGCAGCTCAGTTGCTGATAAAATTAAGAAAAAAAAGAAGGAAAACTGGAAAAAACAACTTGTGTTTTTTTAACTAGCCAATAGAAAATATCTAAAAATGTCTTTACATTTGTATGATATTAAATCAAAACTTTTGAGCTGCGCTGTATTATTCAGATCTCTGCATGGCGATGTAAGTATTGATATTTTCATGTCGGGGTTGCTAATTAGACTTGGCTTGAGACGCCAAATATCCGTGTTTACTAGTATGCATAACCCCCACCCGCGTGTAGTCACAGCTCATGACTGGCAGCGTTTTGGATTAGTCTTTCGTCTGGGATTTAGATTGTTGTTGACACTTCACTCAGACACGTTTTACAAGTTGCCAAAACATTTACTCACCAATATGTTCTTATACAGTGCTTTATGTTCCAAACGATGAGAATTGAGTTTACAATATTACATTTTATACTAGCTCACTTATTTATTTATTTTAAATCCTTTTATTTTCTATTTTCATTATTTCTTTATTATTATTATATATTATTATATATTAACATCAGGCAAGACAGACAGCCTTTTTTTTTTTTTTTTTTTTAAACACACGTGGAAGCGGAACCCCTCTAACCCAACTCAACACGGCATCCGCAATCGCCCTAGCGTCCAGGTCTTGAGGCCCAGTGCAATATTTTCCAATTTGCTATAATTGTGTGCGAGCGGTAATCCAAGGCGGCCTGTTATGTATATTCCATTCACCTCCCCTATAAGGACACTAACCCTATAATTAACTTAACAGTCATGGGTTCCAAATCGAATCAATGCCAGCATCTATCATGCCTGCCGAGCGAGACTTTCGAATGTGATGATCACCTGTGTTTTTCTGAAAACTTGTTTTCAAGAGTGATTGTTGGTTATTTTAGGAAGAGTCACACATTTATTTGACCTTGTTTTTTTCTTTCACCCCCTTTTCCTGTCTATTTCCTTTCCTTCCTTCCTTAGATGAGCAGCGTAAAGCGACTTCGCCCACGACTCAACCATATCCTTTTCCGGCTGCAGTTTGACGAGCAGGTGAACAATCTGCGGCCGGATATTCTGGCTGTAAACGCCGCTTGCGACGAAGTCAAGACAAGCCGCTCTTTTGGCCGCTTGCTGGAACTCGTGCTGCTGCTTGGCAATTACCTCAATGCGGGTTCCCGAAATGCCCAGTCGTTCGGCTTCGACCTCAGTTCTCTCTGCAAGGTGAGCGTTGACTTTTCTGTCAAATCTTTAAATTGATACAGGAAGATGCCTTAGTTGAGCTTGTGCCCTATGTATGGAAATTTCCCAAAATAGATGTGCTCATCGAGGCTGTGCCTTAGAATCCGGTGAGCCTCGTAATCCAATAATTACGGTAAATCAAAATTTTTGAGAAAAGGCAAACAGTCTTTACTAATCGTAGGTAAGCCTTTTTAGTTAGCCGGATCCTGTCTCAAAATTTCAAGTATCATATAGATTTATTTATTTATTTATTTATTTATTTATTTATTTATTCGTTCGTTCGTTCGTTCGTTCGTTCGTTCGTTTGTGTTTGTTTGCATGCATCTTTTTTGGGTTTATTTATTTTATTTTTATACACTGACATGACGCATATCTCCTGAGAGCAAACGATAAGAGTCCTCTTAAAAGAAAAAACTCCGATGGAAAACGTGCGTGAACCCTGGCTAGTACATGATTTAATTGACCCAATCTAACGTTAATGGTGTCGAGTTCGTGGACACGTTGGACTGTCCTTGCTTCAGGTGGCGAGGACTCGGCAAACATTTTGCATAGACCGAAGGCAGAACAGTCACTTTTTGTGCATGATAGTGATGATGACAGAGAGCAGAGTGTAATCCCTTGCTAGGAGACTCATCCATCTTGAGCGGCACAACTACCAAAGCAGCCATTCATCACTGACAAAATTCGGCCCTGTTAAACTTGTGCTTTCAATATTACCTTCCGATAAATAATGTTTATTGTATGTGTCGACTTGATGAATTAGGTGAACGGTGGTACAATACACTGAAAAAGTTTTTTTTTTAAATGTTGAAATGCTGATGATTCAGTGTGTATTTTTGTAAGATTGCAGTCTCCTTTGTGGCGGGGTCAAGGTAAGAGTTTATATGAAAAGACGTTTATGTATATAAACACAAACATTAGCCTCATGTTTACGTTTGAACTATATTCAGCAGCTTGCTTTGCAGCAAAGAAAATATTGACATTTTCAACTCTGTTGAATATGTGGATGACTGAGTAATTCATGTGAGCTTTAGAATAACATAAGAAAATTATTTATTCAAAAAATAAATTGGTGGGCTGTATATTAATTATCCGGCGCTGCTGACTATTACGGATTGTCCATATTTTGTTATGGAAAATAAAAATAGGTGCATTTTGCTGCTCAACTCAGTCCACGAATATATTAATCAGCATGCCGTGTTTTGACGCTAAGATCATAAAGATTTTTTTTTCTATCCCAAGTCACAATGATGTACAGTTAGGGTTATTCAATTTGCCATTTCCGGTCCCCTTAGTGTTTGTTTGCCTCGGAACCTTTTTGCAGCTTGACAACACGAACGTGGACGTGGCTCTTGTGTGAATGAAATAACTGGGAAAAAAAAAAACCTGCAGGATATAGTAAATTTGGAAGACATTATGTTCTTCTAGCACTCAGTGAACATCACACATTGATCCACATTTTCAGAAGCTCTTCCCTTGTGCCAGATGGAAGAAACAGTTGTCATCTCGTGTGTATATATATATATATGTCTCGATGTTAATCTTTTTTTTTTTCCTTTCGCTTTCAACAGCTAAAGGATACAAAGTCAGTTGACCAGCAGACCACGTTGCTCCATTTCCTGGTGCAAATATGTGAAGAGGAATTTCCAGATGTGATCAAATTTGTTGAAGACCTTAAACATGTGGATCGAGCAAGCAGAGGTAATCGGCATGCCAATTCACACTCGACACACATCGATTGTTCCGTTTTTAAAATTTCTATAATCGTATGAGAAAACCAAGCCTAAGTCCCTGCAGTGTACATAAAGACTCGAGTGGCTGCTAGCAATTCATGACTTTCCTTGCAGAAGGTTTGAATAATCCTCTGGAGCAAATACATCCACCATCTAGCCATGCTTTTTTTTGTTTCGCTTATTCGAAGTTTGGTCATGTGTGTGCCAGCTGACTCGGGTTGAGAGGTTGTGTTGCCCCAACTGATTACAGGAAGTAAGCACATAAATGTGACATTTCCATTTTATGTATGAAACACAGCAGCAGGGGTCACCGACCCTTTTCAAAGCGAAAGCCGCTTTTTGCCTGTTGATTAATGCATACCAGTTTGGCACATTTTTGAGAAACAAATTTGCTCAAATTCTCTTTTAATAATGTTACTGTTTGTGTTGTTTTTATATAAATCACTGCAAATGCCCTTTGTCTATTAGCTTGGATTGGCTTATGCTCACAGCCACCGAAAATCAGGTCCAAAAATGGATGAATAAAAGAACGGGTGTTTAAAATAATCATCATTTTTTATCTGACAGCAACAATACATTTGTTTTATCCCCCTTAATCAAAGAGCTGTACGGAGGTCGAACTTAATAATTTAAGTTGCACAAAAAAAAAAAAAATTAGTCTCCGTCAAGCCGTATTTTTAATTAATGCGCTGCGTTTGTGTACTCATCCAAAAAGCCAAGAAGCTTGATTTAATTATTTGTTAATAGTAACGTTAGTGGAATATTCCATCAGCAAAAAACTCATTACGATCTTGACAGTACAGAGAGAAGTCTCGTCTGGGAAAAGCCGCATTAAACTTTTCACCTCAAAATTAATTTTGGTGAAGCAGATAAGCAGTAAATATACAGTTACCTCCAAAAGACCTGACAAAAGCGCCGACCTGTACAACTGATGTTGAAAGGGACTGAGAAAGTATGTTCTTGTTCAATCGAGGCTTTTCTATCGCGTGCGTGCTCATTCATGCTCTTTGTGAATAACTAGCATGTGTTAGGAGGTTCGTTATATTCTATGCTTTTCAAGTCTAAAGCTCACATTCTTCGTAAGTACACTTCAGTATGTTTGATGTCTCATTGTTTTCTGTTTTCACTCCCTTCCTTGCCTCGCACAAAATCATCTCGTGTAAAGTGGAGCGCCGCTCGTGCCCTGCAGAAAATATACACAGAGATGTGTGCCACTCGTTTTTATTTATCGCACGGCAGGTTGGCAGAGTAGTAAAGAGGTGTCAATGGGGCGGCTTTGACCTCTGCAAATTTAGCAACTTTTATTCCTTGATATCCTTCTACATCTGGCGGCGATCTCTCTCTCTCCGCTACTTTGACATTTAACTCCAGCACTCGTAAAATAACTCTGGCTTATACACACAGAATAAAAAAAATAAGAGAGAGTAATATTTGCAAGTTCCGTCCGATGCTTCTCGATCCTCAAAAGAGGATTCGATTTTTGGAAATAATAGTTGTCTTTTGTGCTTCTGTTTCCTCCCATTTTCTCGCCACGATGACGTGCGTGTGTTCTTTGTGCATTTTTGAATCGGCGTGCGCTTGAATGCATGTTGGCGTGTGTCAGTGTCTGCAGAGAATTTGGAAAAGAGCCTCAGGCAGATGGAGAGGCAGCTGTTGCAGCTGGAGAGAGACCTTGAGACTTTTGCGTCCTCCGATGACCCCAACGACATGTTTGTCAATAAAATGGCAATATCCTTTCAGCAAATTTTCTTCGTTACGCGGCGGTGGCCTTCAGTTGCAACTGACCCAATTTATGATTTTTATTATAATTTATTTAAAAAATATATTTTTGTTAACCGATAAATATCACTCGGTTTTGATCTACTTTTCAAAGAAACACCAGAGGTTATTTTTTGGGTGCTCAATTTTGTTTTCCCGATCCACCAAGCTTGTGGATGAACGCGAACATTTTTGCAATTTAGGTAATGTTCTTAGTAATGTACGTGTATATTTATTTTTATTCTTCGCTGTCAAGTTTTATGCTGGCCTAAGGCTATGATGTCAGACTGTTTACAGAGCTCATCCTGTCATACTCTTGCAGATGTGGATAAATAAACAAGGTGTCCACAGATCCCTAAAAAAATAAACCCTAGGTTTCAAAACGCAGGCTGTAATTAGCTTTTTCCTGCCTTTCAAAGGTCTTGCAAATGGCAAATTGACAGATTTGGAAAATTTCTATTTAGCATTTAAATGTAATGAGAAGCAGAGCTGAGCAGAACTGTCAACATTTGTCATCATTTGGTTGCTCGGCCGATTTTTCTCTGATAATGATTAAGGAGTTTCAACTTGGAACGGCTAATATTTGTTTGTGATTGATGCTTAAAATGTCAGTAGGCTACACGCTGAGTCTATTTTCCGTACCTCGCAATTAGACATGTCAAATTGCAATTGCTGTTTTGAGAAAACTGCTCAAGTTACCTTCAGATCAACATTTTTGTTTTTTTTCATTTTTGTTGATATGCGTAAGTAGTCTCGTCATCGCTAGCCAGTTTTAGCTGAGGCTGGGAATTTATCATGTAACTCAAAGATAATGTATTTTTCTATTTCCTAGCTACAAATCTGATATTCAAGTTTGAGATTTAGAGGACGCTGATGCGGCAGCGCTCTCCAACCCTTGGCCCCACCGCCGGGTCGCCGTAATATAAACAACACAGTTAAACCTGACCTTTCCATTTTAATATTTTAAGCAAATTAATGTACCTCCACGGCTAATTTGCTGAATGCGTAATGAATTTGTGCTGGACCTTGACCAACACCGTCACAGCTTCAGCAAGGTGGCGCGTGAGCAGTATGGCAAGCTGGTGAGCATGCAGAGCAGCATGGAGACGCTCTACCGGAATCTTTTGGAGTATTATGCCGTCGATCCGAAGAAAACATCCGTGGAGGAGCTCTTCACTGACCTCAGCAACTTCCGTAGCATGTTCACCGTGAGTTGAATTTTAGAATTTGCACAACCACGATAACCCATTTTAATTAAATATATATATCGGTGACTGATTGGAAACTAGTAGGTCATAAATGTCATATGATTTAAAAAATAAAAAAAATCAGTGGTTGGAAAAAAAAATGGGCTCATGCACAAATATTAGCTTGCAATTTAGCTTGTATTTTTCCACTTCCATGTTACAGAGTGCATTGTTAGAAAAGTCAAGAACAAAGTCAATCCGAGGGTTTGCCATCCATACAGACAAAGTCAAATACATAGGAGTGAAATTTGAATACCCGTATCACAAATGTTAGCTTTGTATGTCCCTTCGGTTCTGCGAATACATATTGTACATTGATATGTATGATATTTTCCTTGGTCCAATTTCCGAAGCCTTACATTTCATCACCATATCATTGGTGTTACTCTCCGGGTCCTTACTAAACATACCAATGAATAATAAGTGAAGAAGCAGTCTTGTAAGGACTTTGAATGTACTCCCGAGGATTCCGTTTTAATAAGACAAGGTGCAAGCGGCTAACAGCCTTCGTAATTTGTTCAAAAGGTGTCTTCCCACCGGCATCCAACCGGGGAGGTCAAAGGGTGTGTTCATGCAGTAAATCTCAGCGCAGTAACCTCTCGGTCAAATCCGCGTCAGCGTATACACCGCTGTGCCAAGGTCCATGCTAATAGCTACACGTTGTTTGGAGACCACTGCGTGTAATGAACTTGAGCCTTCAACTGCAACTGTGTGCTGCGTTCTCAAAATATGTGCGCACGTTTGTGTGCGAGGAAAAGCTAAGCAGCTTTTCCTCGACGGGTAGGGGGGGGGGGGGGGGGGACGTCGAAATGACAAGCGCATACAAAGGCATAGACAAACCAGCACACACACATGCAGCATGCTCAGTCACCCGTAGGAAGGAGACCCAGGGCGAGGCCGCGCATCTGACAGGAATCCAATTGAGCGTGTCTAATGGCAGACATCCAGGAGAAGAGGCGGGGGAAAACAGACCTGGAGTGATGAGGAGAGCTAAGGGCAATATCCTCTCTGTGTTTGGCTCTGGCTCTCCCTCTCACATTTTGCATCATCACTCTATTAGAATTTTGTATGGGCAATAAAACACGACCCCTGACATTTTTTTTTTTTTTTTAATGATAGAATTACGTTACACCGCTATGTTTTTGCGTTACTTATGATCTAACATACACATTAAGATGGTAAACAAAGAACCTTTTTTTACTCCCATTTACTGCAACTCTATTGACATTTGGTTTTGGTGACAGCATGTTTTTGTCATCGTGCTCTCGCGAGGTTTTTGTTTGAACAAAGTGGCTCTGACGTATTGCTCTTGAGCTGCTCTTCTCCTGCTGCACTGAAGCTAAGCGTGATTCACTCCAAGCAGGACCACTTGTTGTATCGACTCGTTATTGACTAACCATTGCTTTCTCTTTGCTAATGGCATCAAGCAAAGAGACTTTTTTTTTTTCTTCCCCCTCCCCGCTTGTGAATCTGCATAACAACATTGATAAAACCATCTGTTGCGCAGATGCCATGTACTATTATGATTATCTTTTATCAACCCTGACTGGGTTATATTTTATTACAACTGGCATTGCTTTGCAGGACAGCAGGGAATTTAGTTTAGGTGAAGATTCAAGGTGATTAGATAGTTACTATACAATCTGTGATTTTTGTGTTTTGATTCTCTTTGACATGAACTGATTTGTTCGATGTGGTGTGTTTTTAGCATTTCCTTAGACTTCCCTCAAAGTCTTTTTCTAAGCCACAAACTAAACGAAAAAGCTTTAAAAATGTTCGAACTAAACTCGTTTATAAAAGCGGGTATTAGTTTTATGTAAACTCACCTCATAATGGCTGACACTAGATGGACCAGGTAGATGAGAGACAAGCTGGCGGCAACCCGAACTTCCATTTGCAGAGTAAATAAAATGAACTCGTATGAACTCACACCCAGCGCTGAATACTGACGCAAATTTGTACTCTGGCGCCGCTTACACGTTTTTGTTTCTCTTTTTACAGCAAGCACTCAAAGACAACACGAAGCGTAAGGAGTGTGAGGAGAAACAAAGGAGAGCACAGGCGGCGAAGGAAAAGGCTGAGCGTGAAAAGCAGGAGAGACAGCAGAAGAAGAGTGGCTTGCTTGAACTTAACGCAGGTACGAACTCATTTCACCGTTGCCTCACAAGATATTTCATGCTGTTGTTTTCGTTTTTACATTACATGCTTGTATGCCACAACAATCCAAGATCTAATTAGAGGTTGCATTTTTTTGCAGGTGAGATCAAGCATGGTCAGTTTTGCATATTTGTGCGCCGCACGTATCCACAATATTTAATACTTGCGACTTTAAAAAGTCTCCCTGACTGTGCCCTTCAGTTAGAATTAAAGTCGACATTTAGAACACGCTTCAAACTTCCAGTTGTTGTTTTTTAGGGTTTGTTTTTCCCTCCCCCCCCTTTGGAGTATTGCGGGTGCCAAAAACTTGTTTAACAACACAGCCTCCAGACCTATTTTCAACGCCAAAAACCGAAGACTGGCAGAAAACTCCAGCCCATCAGCCCCATGCTAGCGTGTAGCGCGAACATTTGCCAGCCATTGTAGCTTGCCTGCAGACAAGAGTGCGCGTATAAAAACCACAAGTGTGTTTTGTGCCAAAGTAATGTCACACGTTTTGGCTAAATATAATATCAAAGCTCCTCGTTCCCTCGCTGTCGGGTGGTAAAGTTTAACCCCAGAAGTTGTTTTACGGGGTTTAATAATAGAGCACGAGGTAATCGGTTAAGTCACATTCTGGTAAGATAGCAGATCACCCTTGTAAGTTATGTGTACAAAAATTTTATTTTGAAACCTTCTATTTGAAGGTATCTATGAAATGTCAAAGTATAGCGCTATCTGTTGCTAAAGCTTCGGTGCTATTACATGCAGCTCGAGATGATGCCTCGCACGAGAATTGTTTTACCGCAGAAAGCTTTTCTCGTCACATTTCGGCCATTTCGAAAAAACCTCGCCTCTTTTCAAAGGTTACTTGCACACCTTCAGGCACCCTAAAGGGTCCTAAAATCCCACTCTCCATTAGTCAGCCCGAAAACTCATTCCACCAGCCATCCAGCTCGAACCATCCAAAGTAGCACGATAGCCATCAGCAAATATAACTTTCAAAATTCATCTTCACGTTCTTCTCAGTCTGCTGAGTGGTGGCCAAAATACAAATGTATGCATCACTGCGAGCCTTTGGATGATTCTGTTTTGAGAAGGGTCTTGAGAATCAAATTATCCAGTACATTATATATGTACGGGCGTGTGCGTGCATGCGTGTGCGAGTTCACTGTTTACTGTTGATGATGTTCAAATAAAGTGGATGGAGGAAGTCAACTTGGCAGCAAGCAGTACATGCCAACAAACTGCTGCTTTTGGCAGGGCAGGGTATCGCCACACCAACAGACAATACAAGAACCAAATTCATATTTCATTTGGCATCCGGCCACCAACCGGGGCCCACCCGCTTTCACAAACTCTCTCGCTCTTTCCGTCTGTCTCCGACCGTATTTATTAACTAAAGAGCTTTCTCTTTGTTTGAGATTTGCCCTCAATGGAGATTTTGTATGTAATCATTTCATCATCCATCAATTCCCTAAAAGCCCCAGAAAGTCTGTTATCCACATTAGACTGAAGGACACTGCAATGAATAGCATAGGATAATAAAAATGTTGCGGTAACTTTTTTTTTTTTAATAGAGAGTTCTAGATGAGCATACTAATGTATACTATGATCATAATATTCCAATACATGCTACCAGAGACTAGAATATCCACATGCACAGAATGTTCTCACCATCTGCAGCGTGTCATCTAGCAGCCTGAGTGAAGCCATTTGCATCGGGCCTGACGGAGATTGAAATTCAGATTGGATTGTTTTTTTTTCCCCTTCTGTAACTGTGCTTGCGTATGACAAATCTGTAGCATTAACTCCCAGGGTAGGCCGGGAGCTGGGATGTTTGTGCTCAGACATATTACACAACAAAGCGTTATTTAACATTCAGTGTATGGCTACAAGCTACAAACTGTATTAAGGAATCAAATGAAGCAGAGGTGTGCAAAATATGGAGAACAATCTTTTTTTGGGTGCTTTCGTGCAATTGCAGAATCTAGTTGGCCGTATTTATCAATTCTCAATTCCCTGACACGACATGAGTTTACTTTTAGCTTACATTTTTAGCATTTAAACATTACAAGTATGCTCCTCCTGATCGATGTCTACAATTTGACTCTTTCTACTCCCCAATAATCGGGATCGTGTTCTATTTTCCACCTCAAGAGACTCTCGATGTATTTCACATTCCCGTACTCCGGAGGAAAATACGTAGTCCGCCGCACTTGACGACACACACCGCGGGTTTCAGTTGATAGATCCGTTCCGTGTTATTTGTTTCATTTTGATGAGGAACGCGTATGTGTGGAACTCTTGCTACACGTGATGAATCGCCGTAGCAGCCAAGACAATTTTAGACGTCAAGGAGCGTTGGGCCTGCTCAGAAATCCATGCTGTTGCTGTGCTCTGAGTAATGATGAAGAACAAGATGTGAGCGTAGATACTGCTGAACTTCGGGGTGGGGGTGTCGCAAAAAAAGCAGTTTGTAGCATATTGTTTTGTTTGAGGGAAACAATACTGCATTTTCCATTTCAGACACCACAGACGAGGATTAAGGTTTGATCAGACACAAGCTGTCAGTGATTTGTATTTTCTTACCTGGTTTCATTCACTTCCAATATTCTGTCAACAAATTAACCTGACTTGTATTCCCAAACTATTTTTCATTAGCAAACACCAGCTTGTGTTTTTGTTGCGAGGCTCTCGTGTCAGGTCGAAACGATTTGCAATCATTATGTAAAGTCTTCACGACTATAAGAAGGTCTTTCCTCATCTGATTTTCTTCAATAACCTCTTCTTCTTCTTGGCTTTTCAGAGAATGATGAGACAGGCGTGATGGATAGCTTGCTCGAAGCTCTACAATCGGGAGCTGCATTCCGAGACCGCAGAAAAAGAACACCGAAACCCAGAGGTAAAGCTCCCTTGCACATGATTATGGACTCGCGTTGACTTGAACAGGGTGGTCCCAACTCGCTGGCCAGGAACAGCACCCCACACGTCCCCCACACCTCCAAGTCATGGCAAATTTCCAAAAAATGGAACAACTCCTTACAGCGTGCGTTTGCATTGTGTGTAAACCGCCTCCGTTGCAGATAACCAGCAGAAGACCATCAGTCCCAGATCCTACCGTCAGGTTCTAAAGCCCGTTGATCACGGTAAAGCAGTAATGTCCTCAGCTAAGATCTCAGGCATGGCCAATACTACTTGCTCTCATAAATCATCTTTAACCATTTTCTCCTCTGCTTGGAATGGGAACTGCGTTCTTTATGCTCTTACCTTTTCAGTGATCCGTCTTCTCGTGACCCCGTGTGCACCGCGCACTTTGTATGGATGGCTACTTTTGAGCAGTGATGTGTTTTGGGGTGGATACAGACAGTGTTTGGGGAAAGCTGTGTTAAGATTCTTTGAACTCTCCGGGCGGGCTGTTCTTTTGCCGTGGTTTATCAAAGTCATCTTTTTTTTTTTTCTGAATTTGAATTCACGTTGAAAGAATAGTGAAACTTGAGTTGAATGTTGGGTTAAGCAAAACGGCGAAAAGTATTCATCGAGACAAAGCATCCGTATATTAAATACAATTTAATATTGATTATGAGTGCTTTTGAATAAATATATATCGAATTAAGTCGGCTATTAAGTTGGCCATTGAGATGGCTTTCAAACAAAACACATCTGATTTCATTTTTTCAAAAGGTCCTCGACATTCACGACTGAGTCACTTACATTTTCGCCCTTTTACCTTTTATTACCTGTAATCGAAATCCCCACGGGCCGAGTGTACGGCGCGCATGAATAAAATTATTCAAGCTCAAGTCCGCCCACATCATTGATGGCAATGATAAAGGGCCTCGCTCAGTTGTTCTGCCTTGGAAAGCGATGAAGGGTTGGGAGAGATACAGTGTGGGAGGAAAAAGACAGATCGAGGTGGCTGTAACATCTGAAACAAAAAGAAATTGCGCGAGGAAAAAAGATTAAAACAGTTGGTTTGCCTCAAACATATTTCTAATATGCGGTAAGAAACAAATATGGATTCTGGGACTGTTTGATTCAATCACAAAGATTGTACAACAGTAGCTATTAACGCGGGGGACGACAATAAATACACAAACTTACTCTTTAATAATGAATCCATTGGTCGTTACAGACCTGGCCTTGATGACCCGTAAACCTTAAAGGCTCGTCTGTATTTGCATAGCGGGGCCCGGTGTTGTGTTCAATGCCAAACACCCAGAGCAAACAGCTAATTACTTTTCTCTGCCCTGCCCAAACACCAGCTCAGCCCTCTCAGTGCCCATTCATCTTAATTTCCCCCACTCTGCCATCTGCCGCCTAAATAACACTCCTCCACATTTCCCTACCATCCCGCCCGCATCCCTGCTGTCTTATTCTATACTCTCATGGCCTGACAGTGGCCCACCCCAAATATAATTACCTGTTATTGGTATGAAGTCTACACTCCTGCCTCAGCCCATCACTCATAATTCCCCCGCCCGCCTACCTCGCAAGAAAATCGAGCTCTTTTATCTCCAACACTTGAGAGCCAGACTTAATTCTGCTTTAGTGGCGATGCTTATTGTGAGGTATAGTCGTCTAAATACCAATTTTTGCAGATATATGGTTTTAATAATTGATCTCATCGGCGATGAGGTTGCAACAGCAAAAATAACAAATACAGAAGAATCTGCGCTTTCCTATTCTGCAATTCATGTTGGAGGAAGCCTTTTCAAATGTGACCATTCATTGTGTTGTCATGGCAAAATTTTGCTGTAGATCAGTTCTTGCTAGACCGTGTTCTTCATTCGGTAAATTTTGACGAGTCGTCTTTAGTGCCAGTTAACATTTTACAATTAATTTACAATTGAACGCCAAATGAGGAAGTCAGAATTTACTCACTAAAAATTACCATGACTCAGCAAATGAGGACCCAGCGTAACCATGCCGCTTTTTTGTTTTGTTTCGAACCGGTCCGCAGTATTCTTGAGCACACATTCGCAGACACAACCGACTTGAAGGGATGAAGGTAAGCGGGCTTTGTGGTAGCCGGCCTGAGTTAGGATAAGGCTTTAGGGCTTTGGGGCTCCTTGGCTCTCCAAATTGGATTGGGCTCTGCAGAATGATGGATCGATGGTGGTTAGCCACACGGGTGTACGAGACATATTGAATCTATAAAGCAGTCATAGCTTTTTAACTGTATCCGCCTGAAAATGTCTCTCTAGGCACTGTCTGATCATTTCATTAGTTTTTGGGAAAGCCATTACCTTAAGGTTGTTGAGAGACGTAGTTGTGGAGGTATACGGTATATGGTTATGGATGTTTTTAATTGGGCTAAAGTTACTGTGTAATAAGAGTTTAAAATGTGTTGTAGAGACTGATTTCGGTAATACAAAGGCAGATGATTAGTAATTTATATTTAGTTTATTGTAATAAAGATGAATTAATCAAAAGGGGAGGAAAAAACATTGAAAATGACCTTGAAAAAAACCCCACAAATTTTACGAGGGGGAAAAAGACAATTAGATTATTTTCCATAATAATTCAGCCCTAGTTATTATAACTTCAAAAGGCTTAATATTGGACCACTTGTTTTTAGTAGATGCTGATTAATTTACATTTTAATCTAAAATGATGTTTTTTCATATTACAATACACTAATCAGTATTTCTTATTGTCAACCAAAAGCTACCTCTCCGCTTTGACCAAACTGCACATTTCTTACTCAGCAGGCAGAATTTAAAATGCTATTTAATTTGCCTTTGAATAATGGCATCCCTCAAAGCTGCAGGCTAATAAATTATTGATTTTTGAATGAAAAGTCACATTATAAATTATGGCTCTGATGTAATGTCCTAATATTGCATTGAAATACTATTTAAGTCTTTTTATTTATTGGTATGTGGCACCTTTGGCCAGTAAAATTGTAAGTCGTAGGACACATATTTCAGAACACAGAGGCTCCTGGTATAACGTGTACATTGTGTGTGGTCAAGTTCAACCACAACTGGCTTTTGACCATCACAAAAAAATATGTCAGTATTTTACATAACACCAAGCAATGTAGTTTGTTTTCTCTGTGTGGAAATGGGAAACATACCTTCATTGTTTGGAAAAAGGAAAAGCGGAAGCCACACTTGAGGTGGCAATGGCATCACCATTTTTCATATAAGTCTTTATTTCCCCCCCCCCTCTCTAGACTACGTGTTAAAAAATTGAGTGCGGATGGGCTCTGTCTGGAATGGGAGAGTGTTGATGAACAAGGCTGACTTATCTCGGAAGGCTTTGGAGACGGAAGGTGCCGGCTGCCTGTAAATCATCCGCCGTAGCGCCGACAATGGAAGGTGTTTGGGCTACAGCCCGCTTGACGTGATTTATCAGTATAGTGAGTGATTATAGGAAGCCTCTGTACGTCAGAAGCAGATGGACCTAAAAAAAAAAAAAAAAAGGTTCCTTGGCGTTTCATGAAACATGCAAATTATCGTTCATCAGGGCCTGTGAGAAATAGTCATCGAAAGAAATTGCGAATCCTAATAACCATTCTCGATAGCGAAATGCTATCTTATAGCTAATTGTTGTGATCACTGGCCTTCCAGCTTGTCACTCAAATGTGAAAACGGCTTGAGGTAGGAAATGACAAAATGCGGGACCTTTTTCATTCGGAATGGATAATTATCTGTCTGGGGTGTTACATAGGCGAAATGACGAGCACCAAAATAGATCAAGTAAAAGGAAAAGTCTGTGATCTCGTTTCCTGGCAGTGAAGTGGAATCAAGTAATGAAACACTTAACGTTAAACCACTGCGCTTTTCATGTGCAAATTCAACTTCACACATTGACAGTTCGCTCAGGCTCGGTTGATGACTTTTTTTTTTTTTTTTTTTATCCGACTTGTCATGTTTTTTTTTATTAAATGTAAGTCATTACGTCTTTGCCTGGTCCCGGTTGCCATGACTAAAAGAGTCCTACTTTGATGAACGAGGGTAAAGGAGTTGACACTCATTTTAATAAACTTAAATGATTATCTTTGAGGGTGCGCATGCAATAAATAAACATCAACACAAACTAGTACAATCGCGGCCTCACGGGGAAGGCAGTGGGTGAAAGTGCTTGACACACATACAAGAAGCAGGATTGCATTTAAATGCAACAGTGGGAAGATCTAATGGGAGATAAATCAAATCAGAGCAGAACGGGATTTCTCCCATTATAAAATATGTTTCTATGCCTTCCCTTGCTCTTGACCTGAAAAAAAAAAAGATAACAATTCCATTTGACGGTTGTTTTGTTTTTGTATTTTCAAGGAGCGCTAACCCTTCAAGTTTGACGTCGTCCTCATGACAATTTAATAAGCTTCATAAGGAAATGTGCCATTGCATTTTTTTTAGAAAGCAAGTATGTCTTGGTTTAAACATAATTTAATTCATGATTTTTTTCCCCCAAACTTTATTTCTTTATCCGCGGGCTTGTTGTTGAGTTGATCGGATAATTGAGGGAAAGTATTGCAAATTGCTTCGTCCCCCTGCCGTTCTCCGCATTTCCGCTCTCCACCTGTAGCTAATTTTTGACGACGGTTCCTTCCTCCCTTTCCCTCCAACTTTGTATCTTGCTTTCTGTTAATCAAATTACCTGTGATTGATTCTGATTGTCAGTAGCAGATGCATCCGCCTTGTGTTTTGTCCGTGTCAAGTGAAGCCGAAGGTTAGCAGCGTTACTTATCAATCAATGCTTCTCCAACTTCAATACCTGGATAAAGTCACTTGGCTTCCAAAAACCCGGTATTGTTTCATCAAGTTATCTCGAGAAAAAAATTCTTTCATATTTATCTGCAGAGATTTCCCCCCAAACTTCAAATCTTTTACCTCTAACACACTGAAAATACCCTACTGGCAACATCAAGTATCTGCGTCTCAATTTGTTAAGTCTTTCTCGACAAGACCTTTGTGGATACACCTTTATCTGAAAGCCTTTGAATGGTTTAAAATAAGTCACAGTCATGTACTAATCATAAAAATCCAGTAAGACTGCATTCAAGATATTTTGCAGCATATTTCATCATTTGCCCGTCTTTGCATGTAACAAGAGCATACCTTGTTGGCTACCCTGTTTGAAATCATTCTTAATTTATACTCACTGGAAATTACACTGTGTCTCAATAGCACTTCTCCCAAATAATAAAATATGGATAGACAGTAAGATAAAAAAAAAAGTGCAGCTTGTTTTGGCAGGTTTTCTATTCACACATGCCAAAGATGCAACACATTCCACGAGAGTCGTTCACCTTCAGATGGTTGTGATTGCAGATAAAACATTCAATGTGAAGTGAATTTCTTCCTTTCAGATTTATTCAACATATTTTATCTGTATAGGAAATATTTTATTCTACTTTGTCTTACAAAATAAGTAACATTTCGATGATAAATGAATTTTATGTTATTATAAAATATTATACATTAAGTAAAACCGCTCACACGTCGGAAATCTAATTGAAAGTATTGCGTATAATTAACCATACCGATTACAATGGAGCGTCTTCTCTTCCTTTTTTTAGCCTGAGAAAAGCGTAGACACTTGATTCCCGAGGACCAGGCAATCGTAAGACCAAAACGCTGCCTGTGACTGATAATCACTCACTCGTGTTGGCCAGTTTGTTCTCGATAGTCTGGCAGCTCGTCTTCATGAATCATTTGGATCAGAACTCGCTATGTGGACACATGGCTATCCCCCCCCCCCCCCACACACATTGTGAGTTTTGGCAGTAGACAAGAAGCAAAATAAAGATTTCTGTAAATCGTAGGATTTGCTAATGTTTGTATTTTGGGCCGCTAATCACTACGGGACATATTCGGCGTAGTTTTGGCTGTGCCCGTCTCTCGTCCACTCCATTGTGTCATTTACCTCGTGCCAGATAGGCACTTTGGGTTGATCAAGCCTGAAGCGTGGGTGTTCTCTGGCCCCATGCTGCACACATTCTCCCGTGGATTTAAGCATTTTTTTCCTCTGCGCTATAAATCCTCGCTGGCCGGGACCTCGGCGTCCTTGCGACTGTAGCGATTTAGCAAGCGAGAGTGGACTCAGGTGTCTTCACATTCATTCTCTCTCTCCGTCGCTGCGATGGCCCCTTTCCAACTTCTCTCCGTTTGACCTCGGCACCGTCGGACGCAGACGCTCGCTCTTTTAAAGCCTTGTCTCGAAGGACGCGAGATTATTTGAATGTATTATTAATATGAAAGATAAACAGGCTCCAGATAAAAGCAAGCTATTGCTTGGAAAGACGGACAATCGGCGGAGCCTGGGAAATGCTTTGAATATCTTTAAGATTCTTTATTTTGCTTGCATATATTTTGATTTTGTTATAATACATTGTTTATCCTCTTGACAGTTTGATCAATGTATTTGTGCTTTTCAAACAAATGTGTCAGACTTCGTATAGATTTTCATGGATTCAAATTAACCGGGATATTTACAAATGGTTTTTGTTTTTCTTATTAACACACGGTTAAAAAAAAAATCATTAGAATAAACAGATGCCTCCAAACAAATACAGAAATGGGAAGGATAATGAAGGCGAGCCATATTGATAAATTTGAGATGACAGTGAGGAGGAGGAGAGAGGGAGAGCGATGCAACGCAGCCAATCATGCCCCAGTGGTTCTTCTAATCGCGCAAACAAGGTCACCGAGCTCCAGAGCCAAACTGGCAGCCGATATGCTTGCATCTCAAACACGCCCTTTCATCCGCTATTATCTTTTTTTGCCATCATTGCGCCGGTTTCCTTCGCTCATTTAATCAAACACAGAAAACGGAAATGACTAATAGAACAGCACACACCAGCAATTAATGCACTACTCTTATCAGTTCAATGCATCGATAGAACGATTTTCTTTTCCCCGGCTCTGGGAAAACTAAAATTGATTACTGCTTAACATACTGAAAATAACAGCAGATGAAGCCAAACGTTCCTCTCCAGCCGTTCCGAGACATTGCCCCAATTGAAATTGGAATGACAGCTAAAAAAAAACAAACGCCCCAAAATATTCAGAAGTCCGACATATTTTTGTATATTCGTTATTAGACGAACCACCAGTGTTTTTGTATCCCACTGTGTATTCTGCAATTGGTAGTGCGGGCCTTTGTTAGCCTTGATAAATACAACAAGAAAAAGAAAACATCAGTCGTCCTAATTTCTGCCAGCATCAAAGGATTAACTCTGCGTGTTGCTTTTTAACTTGTGACCAAAATTATCAGCCCCCCCCCCCTTTTTGAAATTCGACTTCTCTGCAGAAATTGCTATTAACGCACATCTCTTATCTGCAAATCAAAACTTGACAAGTTTGATCATATTTCCTTGATAAAATAAGTTTAAAAAATTTGGTGTGATGTCACCGTTACGTTTTCGAGAGACTTTGTCAGCATCGGCAAATGCCAAGGGTCTTGTTTACCCAAGCGATTTTTTTCCCGTTTCAAAATCAGCTTTAGGTTAAAAATCGTATATATTTCAACGGCGGTGTCCGTGCTGATCAATAAACTCTGAATTTGTGAACCAAACTCTCAAAATAGCCTTTCATTGTTTCTACATAAGCATCTAATTTACTTTAACCGCCAGCAACAAAGTCTCTACTCAGCTTGGAAGTGATCCCTCGGGTATGCGCTGACAACTATTTGCAAAATTGACTCGCCCAAGTCGGATATGCGTCTTCTCCTTCGGAGGTCACACGTCACTGTTCATCTTTTTATTGATTAACATCTCTACATTCTAAACGCACCGACGACACCCTCCTTGGATTCCCGTCATTTTTCTGCCGTGTTGAACTACAACCCTCTCCATTTCCTTGAAGGTGATTTTGCTAATGTGTTCCCCTGAGATATATATCCAAACAATTTTTTTTTCCCCCCTGCATCATTTATCTGCTGCCTCCATTAATGATTCTTTGAACGCAACTGGCCATCAGTTGCAAGGGTAGAAGTAATATGACGGATTACGGAATGGATACGTCCAATTATGTGTCTCTGGTGTAAATATGTTATTATGTTCCTCCCCAAAAAAATTGCACGGACCAATCATGCGTGTGTTTTTAATTGCTGGGCCTGAGAAAGGAGAAGCCCCAGGAGAGGTGGCAAACTCAGAACCATCGGTGCATCTTTGTCGGCGTCATTTTTGTTGAATGTTTTCCTGGGTAAACTTTTCAGATTTTTGCATTAAATGAAAATTTGCATGGAAAAAAAACGAATGTTTCCCTGCTACAGTGAAAATCCTGTCGCTTTGGCCACCACTTATCCATTTCGCTTAGAACCGGTGCAAATCACATTAGCCCTGCCACTTTCTGTAGCACGGTTGTCATTTGCTCTTCATATATTACGAGTTTTCACTTTCTATGGATTTTGATCCACGGCAAATTCACAATGAAGACTTCTAACCGAACCATATCTGACCTTTCAACTCTTTTGTACCAACCACCACCGTTATTGGGTCAACCCCTAACCGGTCAGAACTTAAACGTCTTTCGATATTATGTTAATGTAATCTGTTTGATTTATCAGTGAGACATCCCATCAGTTATGCAAAAAATCTTGGACCTCGCTTTTCATTCCTTCTTCGTTTTAATGCTGATATGCCTTGATTTGATCACATTTTCCAAAGGCTGCTAAATGGGCATACATGCTCATGCCCACAGGCTTGCGCATGTGTTTGTCATGTTTATTCATCGTAGATTATATATGAGCTCAAGTGGGCATAAATTAAGCATTTGGTGATGTCTCAGGCAGCGTATAATATTGTGAGGCCCTTTTGTTCTGATCTGTATTGGGTATTCCAGACGAGTATCTCTTCTTTTTCAACTATCAGTGCAATTAAAGTTTCCAGAATTGTGTCCTACGTAATAATTCAAAACATCGGGCTCGCATGATGAAAATGATCCTCGCATCAATTAACAGTACGAAAATACAATTACACCCATTTAAAGTGGAAATTGGGTCACACATACAAAGTGTGTGTGTGCGTGTGTTAGTGTGTGTGCGTTAGTGTGTGTGTGATTGCGTGGGTGTGATTGTGTGTGTGTGTGATTGTGTGTATTGACGGACGGACAGATACAGGCAGATAGACAGAAAGACGGACATAGCTACATAGGCAGACGGACAGGTGGACAGGTGGACAGGTGGACAGGTGGATAGATAGATAGATGGATAGATGGATAGATGGATAGATAGATAGATAGATAGATAGATAGATAGATAGATAGATAGATAGATAGATAGATAGATAGATAGATAGATAGATGGATAGATGGATAGATGGATAGATGGATAGATGGATAGATGGATAGATGGATAGATGGATGGATAGATGGATAGATGGATGGATAGATGGATAGATGGATAGATGGATGGATAGATGGATGGATAGATGGATAGATGGATGGATAGATGGATGGATAGATGGATGGATAGATAGATAGATAGATGGATAGATGGATAGATAGATAGATAGATAGATAGATAGATAGATGGATAGATGGATAGATGGATAGATGGATAGATGGATAGATAGATAGATAGATAGATAGATAGATAGATAGATAGATAGATAGATGGATAGATGGATAGATGGATAGATGGATAGATAGATAGATAGATAGATAGATAGATGGATAGATGGATAGATGGATAGATGGATAGATGGATAGATGGATAGATGGATAGATGGATAGATGGATGGATAGATAGATAGATAGATAGATCGTAGCCAGGGTGTTACAGTACCACTATTAAAGTAAACAAAGGAAAAGGGAACCAAATGAGAAGGAAGGCAGGAAAAAGTGCAAAGTTGTTTGACAGAGAAAGAGGGCAAACTCTGTGTTGACGGAGACAGGCTGGTTACCAGATGGCTTTTGTCAGAAAGCGAGGGGAACGGAGAGCAAACTGCCGAAGAGATGGGGCCGATGTGGCCGTCTGTAATGCGATATGGCAGATGCGATTTTATTTTTAGGACGCCAGGCCCCAGAACGATAGGTTTTATAGGGTTTTGAGTGGGTTGATCTTTTTAAATATTCAACTTCAATGAAATATAGAGCATGACTCCAGGCCGTTTGGAATACATAAGTCTGTTTGGCAGTACTGGCCTTGCATGTTGAGATCTGTCAAGCAGCCTGAGTGTTAAACACAACCGCTCAAGTGGCACTGAAAACAATGGCAAAAAAACTCAAACATCTATAGGAGCCTTACTTATTTACTCGCATTTCCATTTAAGTAGACAATATAACTGTTATTTACACTTTAGGGCCTTTTTTTTTTAAGAAAAAAAATAAAGTCTCCATCCTTATTAAGAAACCACTAACCAGCCACCACAGACTTGTTTAAAAGAGGAAAAAAGGGTTTCATTATCACATAATTGCAAATGTATTAACAGTATTTTTTTTCCCTTTTTCCCAGCTTACAACGGCAGAGAAAATGGCTGTCTGCTGTTGTGTTGAATATGTATTGACACGCTCACTGATGGGGATATTTACCACATAAATAACAACAGGTAGCAGAGCCCCAAAGCCCAGATATGTTTAATTCAAGCCGGCAGCTGTGAACTACACTGGCAATATTTTATCAGAGCTTAATAGAAAAGGTGAACATGTGAGTCTGTGGGCGAGATGGAAGGAGAAGAGACCTTTTGCAAGTAATGCCGTCCTACTATGAGTATACATTCTCAGTCCATTAGCCCTCGTGTCATTCTAGTGAGTCGATTAAGAGCCATCTGCCAGGTGTTTCTCTTCTTTCTAATGTCTTTTAATTGCCGGCTGCATTTCAAAACAGTGAGTTTTGCCTTGAGTGAATGCATTTTTACAAATTAGCCTCGCTAATTGACATCTCAGATTATCAGTGTACCCCCCCTGGTTTTTTTTGTGTTACCACTAAATGAACGCGTCCTTCGCAAAGTGAGTTGATTCGAGGATTTGCGTGCGTTTTATTCATCTTTCGATTTATTCTTTGTGAAACTACATTGAAAACAGTTCCTCAAATACAAAGTAATGCAATTTGTCTCTCAAAGCGACACTTTGTGGAAGATTGCGGACACTCGCAATAAATAACGCAATCTCCAAATGTAACCGATCTTTGTTAAGACGATTTTTGTGCTCGTGTTAAGTTTGGTTAGGGTGTAAAATACGCCAATAACGGTCCAGTTACTCTTATTGTATCAGGTTTTGCAATAATTAGAAATTTTGCACAGTATTATTTTGTAAAATTAATTCTGTTGAGAAGAAGCCAGTGTGGTGGGGAACCGGGTAGACTTTTGAGGCATTGTTGGATGCACCAAAGCGTGCAAACCCAATGTCATGCTTCAGTGCAGCCCACAGCGGTTTGGGTTCACCGAAGGGCGCAAGACTTGACGGACTTTCAAGTCAGCCCTTTCATATTCTCGAGGTTCCCCCTTTGTTTTGGGAGCGACACCGTCCTCTTCCAGTAATGTTACTTAGTGATGTTTTCTTGAATGCGTCCGACCGAAAATGTCAGACGTGCTTTGAACTCGTGCCCACCTGATACCGATTTATTTTGTTATTTTTGTTTGTACCGATCCTGGTTCCAATATTTGGCAAGGAGAAAAGAATCTGGAAAACGATTAATCGGGAAAATTGTGTTGTTTTTGTTTGGACTGATCCTGGTTCCAATATTTGGCAGGAGAAAAAAATCTGTCAACCGATTAACCAGACAATTAATTGAAGACATAAATAATGAAAAATAAAACCTTTTTCAGCCATTTAATGTCATGTCGTGGGCAAATGAAAGACAAGATGAATAAGCCGCAGTGTCGCAGCAGCCGAGGTGCGTATGCTAGGTTTGATCCCTTTAGCTTTAACTTGTTGTGTCAATCACTCCACGGGGAGAAACGGCATCTTCTTATAAGTGTCTGACTACTTTCTTCTGCGTATGATCAAATACTGCAAACTTCATAAGAGCGAAGAGACGGCGAGTGTGAGAGTGGTGAGAGGAAAGGCTCATCTGCATCTTGTTTGATGTGGCAAATGATCTGATGAGGAGGGGAAATGTGGATTCTTCCTCGCAGCTATTTGCAGAGTGAGGGAAAAAAAAAATGGACAGGGCCTTTTGTATCTTACCAAACATATGAGCATGTTTATCTTTCTTTTCTTTTATAAAAAAAAAAATATCCTTGTTCTATAACCAACATGGCCCGGCAAAGTTGAGAAAAACACTTTAGCTACCACCATAGATATTTTTTATTAGATATCGTTGACACGAGTGGACAAATGAAAACAGCAGCAAGATGTTGACTGAAACGTTCCGAGATCCGACTTGCAATCGACATCCGCAATAAGTGGCGTAATACGATCAAGAGCTACTCGACTTCCCAAGGAATGACCTTTGGTATAAGTGTGAAATTGCCAAGCTGCCATTACACTTTGAATCGTAGTCTTTTAGTGTCACATTTAATCGCTTTAAAAAAAAAAAAATCATAATTCAAATAACTCGCCAACTGCTATGAATACAACTCAACGGTCTTCTTCCGAACCGACCGATCTAAGCCTGCTTTGTGTTTTCCCCAAAACCTTTCTCACAGTTGCGAGACTCTAAACGATCCTGATAATTACAAAGCGTCAGGAACAAAGTTGTCTGATCCAGCCCCTGATTGGCAGATTAAGCAGTACAATCATTACTTGAGTTCATGAAGCTCATCAGGAGCCCGGCCAGACATTATATCCTTCTCCGTCTCCTCCTAAATGTCTTGCTGAACTCAAGAATTGGAATTCAGGGGAAGCCCTAACTCTCGCCTGATTATTTATTGATTAAAGCGGACGCGTCAATACTTTTGCCCCATCGCGGTTAAACACTCGCGAGTCTCGGTCCGAACGGTTATCCGCCGCCGACTCGCGCTTGACTTTTAGTGTCAGCTTTCGGATGAAATTAGCAAGCGGGCGATGACACACGCTTCACATCTTTCCGCCTCGCTTTACAGCCTCTATGAAGGCAAACATTGAGAAGCTATTTGACTTCAGAGGACGGGTGAGCGAGCATGTCACTGAAAGGAAAGCGTGAGGAGAAAGTGAACCCGAGAGCACTTTGATCATGTTCGCTACTTTAATACTTGATGGCTTAACGACCATCAGATAAAAAATAGGAACGGTACATAAGAGCTAATCGTGATCTCAATATACTGGAATCAATATCTCATCAGGCCTGTCATATATGAATCTGAATTTGTTTGGAATCATACCTTAGTTTTGGAAAAGAACTGGCAATATTTTGTCACTACTCTCTAAGATGATTGGCATTCTATCAGCAGCAGGATGTTGGAAGTTAAAAGGCAATTTACCGATATCACCGTAGCCAATTTTCACATTAGCGCTGAGTGTGTTTGGCGACAAATTCGTGTTTACGAGGCATTGCTCACACCTCGAGCGAGAAAGCAGTCGCTAGGGGAAATGTCAGAAGGAGAAAGAATGGAATTATGAAACGACTTTTGGCTTTTCGATAGCGGTAAGTCACGGTTGAATGAAATAACATTGTCCTTTTTTTTCCAACGGCGTCGTGCAATTGTGTCACCTGTGATCGAAGGCTTACTTTGCTTAATTTTCTCAGTCTGCTCCATCTTGTCTGGTCTCCTCTGTACTCTCCCTATATCCTTATTTATTTGTCAGAGTTTGTGTTCAGGGACTTTGCTTGTCATTCGTCAGCGTGCCCATAAAACACACTGTCATGACTGACTGGCCACGCTCCAAGCTCATTACCGATTGGCTGACAGAGCGGCCTGTTCTGTTCTGCTCCGCTGTGTCTGACTCCTCTTTGCCAGACGTCCCGCGTTCGGGGAAACTTTAAATGCGGCGGTGTCGGCGCTCCCGCCGTACCTTCGCCGTCTCCCGCTCAAGGTCGCATGAATATGGATTGGCCCTCTCCCGCCAGCATGCACATACTGATGATGAAGTCCAAGCTCCACTCACAGGGATAATAATTCACGACGCGGCTCTGATTTGCTCACTGACTGACTGTTCTCAACACTGTGAAAGCAGATGGGAGGGGCCGGGGAGGGCGAGGACCAGGGAGGGGGGTGACGAGACCCATCGTGGGGGAAGTTGAACAGATAATGATGGTGAACCCAGCGAGTTGTCGGATGGACATCATTGATGAGGAAAGAAAACATGACTGGAAGATAAATATGTGTGTTTCATCTTTGTGTGTTTGCATCCCACAAACAAACAGCTCCAATGTGGATGTTCACTTTGCTTCTTGTGATTTAAGTGCCCCCCCCCCCTACCTCGCTTCTCCTCATCATTTGTTTGCCACACTGACAACTTTAATGTTGTTTTCTTTGCTTATAATTTAATCAAGTTCCTTTGCTTGCAATCGTCTAACAATCGTGCTGCTCATAAATTTCTACAATAGGGCTGGGCAATATGGTTCAAAAGTATCACCGTCGTATCAGTCGATCAATTTTACTCTTCCAAATAAAGACTAGAAAAAGAGCTGAATTTCACTTATTTTAAAGTAGAATATTTACATTAAATTAATTTAAATAAAATAAATATTTACATTAAATTAAAAGCAGTTGAAACAACTATGACCATTTTTAATTAACCTTTAATTCTATTGGGATATTCTATTGGTTTTGAATTATTGCCCAGCCCTATTCCACAACCTTACATCATACACTTTTGCTCACTGTTTTGTTTACTCACCCCCTCCCCTTACAGAAAACAAGAAGGCGATTTTACTCCGTTCTCGCAGTCGCCAAAACGTCCATGCCGTTTCTGCGGCGGCGAAGGCTCCGCCCACCAAAGAATCTGACAGCCAAGCGGCTTCAGCAGCAGCAGCAGCAGCACCGTTCAAATCTGCGCTACGTTCCGAAACGGCACACAGGTACAAGAACACCCCGGGGCACACTTCTGCGTCAGAAAGAGCGGCGGTGAGGGAAGATCCCAAACCTATAGAGATCAAGAGAAGGGATGAAGGCGAGCCTCTGGCCTCTCAGACGCCATCCAGCGGAGCCGTGCACTCCAGCGCCGGCGGCCCGTCTGATGTGCAAGCTCTGTTAGCGAAACTCAGGGCCTTGTAGGAGTCGCGATACAACCAAATATTGGCTTTATAGTTTGCACACACGTATCATCTTAAGAAGTGAATCTTTTGAAGAAGCTTCACAGAATTAAAACTCTTCGACCAAATTGTGGCTGAAAGTATATCAAAAAAGACACAAGTTTGGTGTCTTTGTAAATATTAAACCTGACCTGAAATTGCAGTTTTTGTTGTCCAAAAACGTTAACGTCAAACAACTTAGCACTTTCAAATGTTATTCAGTTTTCCGGTATTTATCTTACATTCATGCAAATTTGTATTATCTCATGAATAACATTTGTTCAGCAGGCTTTCAAAAGAATTAAGTTGGAAATCATACAAGATATTAGCACTACAATAGGATACATCGCCACAGAATTATTTGATTTTAGCATTTAAAATCTAACTCGTGGACCAGTTGTCTCTTATGGGCTAATTTTTGTATTTTCCTCATGTTGCGTGTTCGGTTTTCTATATTTAAAACGTTTTTTTTCTACTTACTATGTGTAACCCGATATATGATTGTAACTTTTCAAGGGACATGCTTAGAGATTGTTTGACAGTAAAATGTATTTGCCCATGTTTTTAGCCAAATGTTTATACCCAAGCATTACTAATTATGTCTTAAACTACTGTCCGTGATTTGCAAATAAAAATGTTAATTGCTGCTTATTCAATCCTGATATTAAATGCTTCCTTTTATATTCCAATTTGCAATAAAATAGTTGGCTGTGTGACAGATGCTGTCATTGTCTGCTTCCCCCCCTGAAACAAAGTAACGCTTCTTTTTGGGTTAACGTTTGCTAATTGCGACGCTAATGCGCAGTCCGTTGAAATCAAACATAATAATTGCATCGGGGATGATTCCCTTGCAAATACAATCATGCTCAGTTGATTGGAACTGTCGGAGCCATCTTCATTTATTGGTTTTAAAAGAGATAGAACTTCATCAAAGTTGGTTGGGAGGAAAATATTTATCTCATATTTTAATTTCACCAATCAGTGTGTGGGTGTTTTTATTTTAATTCTTTATTTGACTTCATAAAGGGAGTTTTGTTTAACTTGAGCAAACGTATTTTCGAGAAAAATCTCACGAGGTCTTTTGATGAGGTGACTGAAAATGTCTTAATTAAATAATGTTTTTTTAATCAATTAATTAAATTGATTAAATATTATAATAAATATAATATTAAATACATTTAATTGAATTAAAAGCCTTTGCACTTTTCGGACCCAATGTAACGAATGTCCCACTTTTTCATCTATTCTTTGACTTTGGCAAATCATTTTGCTTCCTGGAAAAAAAAAAAAAAATCAGCAAATTGAGACAGAGAGCATAAGGGAGTTGGATTCCGTTCCACTCGGGGAGCCTTCATTACTCGCAGGCCTGTGTCGCAGCCATGAGGTTTATCTACAGTCCTAATAAAGGAGGACAAAACATATTGTGAAGCAGATTGCAATCTGGGCCTCTTTGATTGGAGCTGAAGTTAAAAAGCATCTGAGGATTCCTCCGCAAGGTTTCAAAAAAAAAAAAAAAAAGCCCATCCGATTTGTCACTATTTCCTTCCCCTTGAGTCGTAAAGGGAACATTTATAATAGCCTCCTCACATCAAGCTGTGTAATTCTCCGTCACAATTTATTTTTCTAATTTTCCAGTCCTCTGGCGGTATCATTTGTCATCTACTGTTGATCGTGTCACTTAGACTGTCGAGTAGGCTAAAAACAGGAACGATCCGTTGCTTTGTCCTTCATATCACGTTTGTCATTTGTCTTGCCAAAAATAATTTACAGGCTTACCGCTGCTCGGATGCTTCTTGAGTTGTTTGTACGTCATTCTGAGTCCTCATAAACACAGAGGGCATCTCCATTTTTTGGAGCAGGTAGACCAAGGCTAAGAGTCAAAACGCAAATGGTGCACTCAAGTTTGACTTTGTACACGGCCCAAGCTCTCATTTCCGACTTTTCGCCGCTAATGCGATATTTAACGAGGTTTTACTGAATATTTAAATTTCAGCATGGGATACCAGCTACCTCCAGTGAAGGAGGTGAACAAAAATAAAATGCTGCAAAATGTAGATTAAGATTCACAAGATATTAGCAGTTTTGCGGTGTGAGCTGTTTTTTTTAAAAGTCATATGTACTTTGTTCTTTTGTTTTGTTTGCACCCCAGCTCCCTTATCATTATTCATAAACATTTGCGGTTCAGAATGCAAAACAATGATTGAAGTTAATTTGATAAGTGACAGCTGAAAAAAAATATTCTTTGCCGTATTCTTATCTGACGTGAGTTAAGACTCTTCGGACGTTTTTATGAGTGCTTGATTCTTTAACAACCAATCACAAAATGTGGTGAACATCCGAGACGTGCACGAAACTCTGAACAAGCAGGGAACACGAATCTGAACAGTGATTCCCATTTCATGTGCATGTATTTTAAAAAGAACAGCCTGGGTTTTTTTTCCCCTGTCCAATTGGAGCCTTGGAAAGCTCTAAGCAATGTCTAAAATTTTTTATGTTGATTAGTCAAAAAAAAATATATTTATATTGACTCTCAAACCGATCTCAAAAACAAAATTGTTGCTTTACCTCAGATTTTCCATCAAAGTCTTTTCTTTGTTCCCAACGAAACCGGCAGCATCTTTGTTTGCTATTACATTCTTTAGATTTTTCACATCAGATTTAGGCGACCGGATACCAAAAAAGACGAGAAGTCATCAATTCCTCTCCCGACAGCATCTCAGAGTTTACTCCTCTGAAAGAAGAATTGTTGTAATTGCTCAGTGCGTCACTGCCAAAAAACGCTCCGCTCTTCTCAAGACTTTTACTCTCGACATCTACTAAATTGGACTTCTGAGAGTCTGAGCTGTGTATTTTTTTTTTTTCCACTTCTCTATCTCCTCAAGTTTTTCCTTTTTACTTCTGAGGTAGAAAGGCCGCAACAAAGACGAGGGACCCGGGTGCCGGAATCCTGCTGATCTGGCAGCACCGAAGCAGGAGATCCTCGACACGGGGTTCAGATCCACAATGCGGCTGTTGGTAAACTAATAATATCCCAGGGACGGGTCTTTGCTCTCTTCTCTCAGTAGTGCAAAGATCAAGCTGGTAAGCCAGCAACTCTTGGCTATTATCCCTCCTTGTTCCCTGTCTACCTGTTTGCACGCTACTTGGCTTCTCTCTTGTGAAATGGGGCCGGCGCCATCTGTTCCGGCAGGTGTATTTGTGCGTCTTGTTCAGCTTTGATCACAGTTGCGGTACGCTAGCGGAATTGTTTGGCCTCCGTTTTTGTTTCTCTGCCCCGCTGTGATGTTTGTCGATGTTTTTCTTGTTACCTCAATCAGTAAAGTAACACTTAAAAAAAATAAAAAGGAGAATTCCTCGCCGTTCTCATATCACACCAGATTTTGATGAACTCATTTAGTCTTCCTGTGGGCTCAACGGGTACGTTTAAAATGGTTCAAGAACCGCTGATTCAGATGATTAGCCGGCGTTATTTTATTTTTTTCCTCTGACGCGTCAGTCCGCTTGCACGCATGCATCTGTGTCGGCAAGCTGATAAACCAAAGTCTCGCTCTTTGCTTTACAAATGCTTGTCATAAGCAATTAAGTTTGACTTTGGGAAAGAATGAACAAGATCCCGTCTAATTTCCTCAGCGCCCCGCCTGATATGACACCAATGTCGGCCTGTAATACCGAAAATCTGACAAATGAGCGTCATTAGCTTTATATTGATTCTCACTTCCTGTTTCCAGAATTGGTCTTGACTTTAAATTTTCCTCTGCCAAGCCAACTCTGTGAAACCCATGAGGGAAATCCTTCCCACACCAAAGCTATTTTGTTAGATTGAATTCTTGTGAAGACGAGAGCCACTAGATTGCCCTGTTTAAGAAAGATGAAGCTATCGTGATCTTTGTGACAGATTGTCAATCTGCTAAAAATATCTGAAAATGGGACACTATGATGGAAAGAAGAAATCCTCTCCCGAGTGTTTGCACAATGCGAATCTCTACTAAAGGGCTCAAAGATGAGACTTGAGTGGCTTGAGTGTGTTGCGTTGCTGCCATTGGAACTGTCGAGTAGAACACTTGAACTATCGCGCATCTTTGCGTCCATAACTCATTCGCTGTTCATATCTTTGACGTGTATAACCGTCAATGGCACTATGTGAGTTAATTAGCAAGTGAATATGATTTCTGGATGTGTTAATGTTGGTAGCAACTCTGAGATTGCAATAAAAACTGGCATAATGCGAGCTGAAATGAAATGTTTTGAGCAATTAATGACAAAATGTCGCCGAGGAAAGCCGGCGGCAAAGCTCGTGGGCCGAGGCCATTCCGTCCCCGATTAGGAGTTGTTCGCTGCTAAGGACCGTGGCGGCGTTCCATGTTTGTCTCGCGCCGGGGGTCAGTCACCCTGTGGCGCCGGCTCCTGCCAGTGCGAATGCGACTTGACTGCCAACAATCAGGCTGTGCTTCTGAAGCAACTCAACAGCTGTGTTTTCTTTGCGGGCTCTCAAATCAGTATTCTAAATATAATTTTTGGCCTTTTTACTCGTTACACTTCAAACGAATGCACCGTTTATCAACCCATATTTACCGATTTTATTTCAGTCCTCACATGCACATTAGCTCCATAATAAAGCATAATCAAAAAATTTTAGCATGCACTTGCAGAGTTGTGAGAACACCTGGATTCTTTTTTTTTTTTTTGACAGGCAAACCCTAACCCTAACCCTAACTCCCCTTCTTTCTCCAAAAGAAACTTTTCCCACCCATCGCAAAAAGTTGAAATTAACTCCGTGACATTTACATCCCATAATCAGTTTTAAACCTTTTCAGCGGACTTCCACCGAGGACAACCTTGTGTTCATGCACACTCACAGCCATTTTTCAGATATATCCAGCATGACAGTCAAATTTAATCCTCACAAAGCGACCGAATGTGGCCATGGATCCAATGTGCGCTTGCCCCTCAAACGGCGTATGAAAGCTTCATTATTTTGGCACCGTTCGGAAACGTGAGCCATTCTTTCTTTTTTTGTGATAGTGTATTTTTCAGTTGGAGTCGATACTTGTTGAGAGTTGTTCAACTGGCAGCTGCATCTCAGTTGGAGAGGAACAGACAGTGGCATCCTAACAAAGCGTGTGCTGCACATGCCGCGTACGTGTGTGTGTGTGTGTGTATTCTCCCGTTATCCTGCACTTTTTCTAAAACTTTTACAGACAATGGAACACAGATGAAAAGCAGACCATCTCATTTGAATATATAGTTGAATATTTAGTTTGGGAAGCCTTAGTGTCACTATTTGTACTACACCAGGGGTGTCAAACTTGTTTTTTGTCGTGGGCCGCATCATAGTTTCCATTAAAATTCCAAATAATTGTATTGTTTATATAGTACAGGCTACACAACAAACTGATAACTAGTTTTCAAAATAGAGACTAATAAAAATTGTTCAAATATTTAAAAAAAAGAAATCAAATATTCAAAAATAAAAATTATTTTAAAAAAATGGTAATAAAAATTGCTAGCAATATATCTATTTTTTAAAAGTGAAAACAATTTGAAATTTTGGAATTGACCTATGAACTCGATGCACAATTTGTCTTTGCGGGCCACCTCAAATGATGCGGCAGGCCGTATCTGGCCCCCCGGGCCTTGACTTTGACACTTTCTGTTTTTCATTTCAGTTATCTTATTTGTACACATCATTCAAGAAACGACAACGTGACCGTCACGCAACATGAGAATGAGCCCCATCCGAGATTTACATAATGAAAACTAATATTGTCTGTGCGTCCTTCCTCTTATGATTATTTATTGCCTTTGAGACAACATTTAATGCACACACACACACGCATGTTGAATTTTTTAATTCACGTGTTCTGCAAATTGCATTCGTGTCGAAGACTCTGATTTATTTTCCTGATGAATGAATTAAGATTACAACCAAGCAACAGATGCCCGTCAAAATAACCAGCTTGTCTCATCTAATTTGCAGATCATGTAAAATGTTTTCAAAATCCCTTTGATTCCCTGCTCTGGAGAAATGACTTCACGCCTGACATGTCGAGCCTGCCAACAAAATGGACGCTCATTTTAGATGGATGAGTTTGTATAAGCTGGAAAATTCTCTCAAATGCACTCATTTGTTTCTGCCGAGGCTGAGCTCTCTGTTCAAGAGAAAAGCTGGCAATAAAAAGTGAAAAACATGATTCTGACATTCAGTGGAATCCCTCTAATTCTCCCTCAGGTCTGATGGTCAGGTCAGATCAACCGACACGTGGCGAGCGTGTAGATGCTCAAGGCCTCTCCACAGCGTGCGTCGGAGTCAAAGTTCCCCTGGAACGCTGCCAGTGATGGCGAGTGCTAATAAGCTTTCATTATGATTCATATTATGGTGTGATCATAAGCAATCAGCAATTCTATGGACGTGTTTGTGTGCATAGATGGAGCCATAATCTCAGCAGTATGTGAGCGCAAATGCTCCAGAGACTGAACTTTGATGTGCATCCTTGAATTTTTTTTTTTCTCCCCCCCCAGCCCCTCTGGCAGATAACGTTGCTGTGTGATTTGGGGCTGAGGGGTTGGAGTGTCTGAGTCAGCTGTAGCTTTGCTCAGGGAACAGCCTGCCTTCCACTCGTTTGAAAACGCACCAATATTTTGTCCGTTTCAAGAACCAAAACACCACGGGCACATTTGAGGGATGCTTGTAACCTTATAGTTAAAAAGATTTTGTGTACATGTAAGAATCACTGTAGTGTTGGATTTTCACTGTGATATTTCAGATATTTTTATTTTAATACATTCAGTGTAAACATCAAATCTCAAAACACACTTACCTAAATAAAACAGTATTTGACCTTTGTGCTAAAAATAGTAACTGGTGGTAATAGATCGACCTTTTGAAATAACATGTTGATCCATTTGGAAACTGTAAAGCAGAGAGATGTGTTTACATTTTTGTAAAAAGAATGTCGGGCACCCGAAAAGTGTGTTCCATTTGTGCTTTTGGTTTTGTGAACTATATGATTAGCTTTGCTATTTACCACTTTGGCGCAATGGAATCGAGTTTGTATGCATAGATGTCCCACTGACATGTATTCACCTTGAGAAATTGAATGATGTTTTCTGTGGCCTGCATAGGTCTTATGTCACCTCGCACCAACTTGTTGATTGTATGAATCGCTTCACAAAACTCCCCCAGCAAAACCTTTTCAAAACTTTCTGTCACGAAACACATTTGACCTTGTGATGCACTTGTAAAATAGTTAACAGCGGCAGTAAACAACTCCAACGCTGCTGGCATCCTTTAAACCGCAATTCAAAATTGAGCATTTAATCGGATCGATTTTTGCCTGATAAAATCCATTCAAACTTTTTGCACACCATTTTTGTGAAGTTGCTGAGAGAAGCAGGGAAAATTATTTAAGTATTAATTATTTATTATTATTATTTATTAACTAGTGATTATTCAATTAATTATTTCTTTATTTAATTAATAATTTTTCATTATTTAATTTAAGTATCATCAAGACATCCTACTGTATTTCTACCAGCTCTATATTTTTGTCCTCCCTTGACTCAAATATTTTTTTTTTAAATATTCTTTGTCGTCAACATCCCAATCCCAACGAGTTGGTTCCACGAAGCCTTGCATGAAGAGACGCACGGTGACTGCTTCTTCCTTTATTCCCCATAAGTAGAGTGCCAATTAAAGCAAGAAAGCTTTGTCTTGCTGGACAGAAAAAAAAAAAAAAAAAGGTTGCCTCATTTACTGAACTGCTTCGCTTTTCCTTGAGAAAAAGTCATGACAGATAAGAAATGTACAGTTGTCGTACTGTAAAACACATAGCAGTTGATTGGGGTGAGTGTAGGGCAGCAAAAGCATTTCCTGACGTACAACTAATGGATGTTTTTGACACACACACAGAAAAAAAAGAAGTACTTATCTTGAACGCGCCCGTGTTTTGATGCTTCCAGTCCCTGAAGACTCGGCTTTCTTTGACATACAATGGGTTTAAATTTATCGTGTTCACATAAAGAAGAAAAAGAATGGGACTTAGTAGTTATAGTGGTTCCATTTCTTTTCTGCCACTTAACTTGCAGGAGGGCGAGTTGTGATTAGTCGGGAATTAAAATCACTCACGAGGAAAGAGAAAGACGTCAGTGATTTTGATTGACACTTCAAGTGAAGCTAAAATAAATCCCTCAAGAAGCATGGAGGCAAATTTATTCTTTTTCATGACATTTAACTCATGCTTTTTGAAATAAAACGCAAGTGCTTCTTGCTTGCATTTAGAACAATTTTCGCCGTCTGCAGGATCCAAACTGCACAATGCGTGCAGAACTCAGAAGCCTTCAGCCACGGCTGCTGCTTATCGCTTACACATATGCAGAAAGCAAGCCCATCTTTGTCCTTCTACCTTACCTCATGATTCGTGATGACAGAGGCAGACATTTCACATCTGGCACGGAGAGCCAACTTGAGGCAGCCCGGTGAAGCCAAGTAGGTCAAGCTGGTTGTGGAGGCTTCGGTCCGATTGAAAAATGGGGGATGTAAAACCCTCGTCATGTGCCACCAGGATTTAGCTGTATTGTATTGGAGTGTTTTGATTTTTGAGGACAGTAGCTCAAAGCGTTTGGCAAAAACCCCCAAATGGTTCATAAAGTACATTTGAAGCTTCATTTTCCCCTCGTTAGTTGTCTACGTTTCAAGCTGTCACTTGGTCGATTTCATTTTTGTCTTTGTGTTGTGAGCCAAAATTGAAAATTCCTAGCAAGTCTCTCTGAAGTGAAAAAAAAATAGAACAGCCATTATGACCGAAGCACTTTGAATTGTTTATTGAACAGTTCTAAATTTAAAGAAGCTCAAATTAAGCTGAATTATAGCTTCATGTTATCGCAACAAGTCACAGAATTTTAATTTTCATATCGACTTTTCACTTCCTGTTGTATCAGTGCTGGTCAGATCTTCCAGCTAGAAAGGTTCCTCTTTATCTGTTATATATTATGTAGTTATGTGCACCGCTGGTGGCAAAAAGACACAAATAATAGATTCATATAGGGACATAAAACTATAAGGAAACTTTTCTCCTGGGTGCTGCCCCCCCCCCCCCCCCCCCCTCCCCTCCCCCTCACTCACACACAAAGCCTCTGAATCATTAATAGCTGTGACATCTGTGTTGCTTCCCAATTCCAAATGCAGAGCCACTGGAAGTGTTCTCAAGGGTGCACAGCTTCTCCATTGCAAGCTCCTAAGTGTCATCTCAGAACTGTCTGAGGTTATGCATGCTTGTGTAAACTGGTAGAATTGATTTAACAGTTTGTCATCAACAATGCTGGTTAGTTACGAATGGAGCAATTTGCTTTGCAATATGAAATTGTGAGTGCCGTGATAAAGTTGAATTGATATTTTGATATTAGCTTGCTTCACGAACCAGTTGTATGGCACTTGAGGAGTCAAAAAATACAACTGCTTCATGAAACAAATGTGAAGCTTCATTTCCTCATCAGGTTTTAGATTTGAACTTTTCACTTCCCTGATTTTGCGTGGAATATATCTACATGCTGTTCCTGTGCTTGCACAAATTCTTTTTGAGAGTATGTTTGGTTAATACAAGACTAAATTTTTTTATAAGCGTGAATTTGTGTTATGCTTGTTAGTCTGTGCGTGGGAGCTTTCCACTGATTGGTGGGCCTAACTCAGCCGACCAATCAGTGGCCTGATTTGGTGATTGGTATGTTAGGCCTTTCTGCAGCGGCATTCGCAAGGGTCATAACCTCCTGCCAATTCCAATATGTGTTAATTTTGAATATAATTATGACTCTATTCCCCCTGACTCTTTCACACCCTGTTGTTGGAAAAAAAAAAAAAACAACAACAAGAATCCAACAATGTGAAGCATCCTGGAGGACAAAGAAAGGAGCCCAATGTTGCATGACACTCTTTCCTGATGCCAGTGCCAAGCCCTCAGGAAAAGCTCCAGGCAGTGTGCATATTGTGTTCTGCTGGCCTGAGTCTGCACTGCACCGGAGTATCATAATATACTTGTTGGTATGTAATTGCAAACAACTTTCGTACTGTCAAGTATTTTTACTTTTGAGGGCAAACGTAAAGCCAGCAAGCCAACTCATTATACTGTGTGGAGTTGTGTGTGGGAAGTTGGCTATGCAGAGCCAAGTGTGGGTCAAATGTAGCCACAAAACACTTCTTGGGCTACTTTACTATTTGTTTTCAGCACTGGTATATATTTTTGGGATGAACTATAAGTTTCCGGCAAAGGACAAATTGCAGATTATTTCTCAGGAAGACGCTTAAGACATAAAGATGTCTTTAAAACTGCAAAAGGTCAGAGAAAATAGGCACGATAAGAACATGATGACTTTAGGTAGCTCAAGTTAAATCTATATAGTGTCTTTTAAAAGCTGGATATCTTTGGTGAGAGATCAAGCAAAAAAATCTGTTGGGCGCTTCCTCTAGAAAAGATGCATCATTCCCGAGTTTGGAAAAAAAATGAGTTTTAATTACTTTTGATTGATTTCTACCAAAAAAAAAAAACATTTTGTCAAAAATCTAATTTGTTAATTTTTAGTCACATTAAATGAAGCTTCATGAAGCACCTGCAATATTTTTAAACGACTCTAGATGGCGATTGTGCTCTCAGTGTAAAGATAAAGTGAAAATGTAATTTCAACCTCTTTAAGCCTCATTTGTCCGTTAGTAAATACTGCAGGTTTAATCTTCTGATATGGAAAAGTGTGGATGTTTTCTTCGTCGTCCACATCCAATAGTTGGACTGTCCCTCTTTTGATGTGTTTGTATTCCTTTCAAGTTGCAAAAATGAGGGAAAGATCTGTTGGAAGCAACAACTCCTGCAGTGTCCATCAGTATCACACATTTAATTATATCAACCACCTCCAGGATAATGGATCAAAGGTAATGATGCCAGCTCACCAACCTCAGCTGTGTTTTTATATAATATCGTCTAAATGCCACCATGGTGCTTATTTCCCCCCTCGCAAGTTCCTCTTCTGAAAGTAATATCATTACTTGCACAAGCAAAGCAATGATTTGTTATTCATTGCCAGATTAGCAATGCTTCCCAGAACTTGTGAAACACAATCGTTTGTCCCAGAGGCTGTCTGAATCGCAAATGAACGTCTGCTGATGCTGTGTGCAGATTGTTGCCTGTAACACGTTTTCGTCCGACCATCCAATTGGAGGATAGAAAAATGCTGACTTGACAGAAAAATAAAAGTATCGAAAGTCCAAATGAAAAAGAATCGGGGTTTAAAAGGATTTCCTCACCACATGAATCTCTTGCAGAATGTCTTGAACAAAAAAAAAAAAAAAATGAAGTGCTTTATAAGTTGTGTTATTCTTGGACATTGCTGAGCTATGCTATTGATAGCATGCTCTCGATCCAAGTGGGCCTCCTTCCACCTGGAAACGCTGCGCCAAGATAGAATCCAATTAAGACTCAATAACCTGACATATTATCGAATTACATACTGATGCCTGCTCCTCACAAGAATGGCAGTTTTTAATGATTCGCTCGCTCAACCCATTTGCCAGGGCATCTTGTTCGTTCGAACACGTGTGCTACATTAGACGAGTACAAATATCACATATACGTGGGTTGGAATAAATATGCCCACATTTGAGAATCAAAATCACGTTAAAAAAAATCTAATTATGTGTTTGCTGAGCAAAGGGGCCACATGCATCTCATTATGTCAGATTAATAAGAGCCAACACAAACAATGTGTAAATTTATCCATTGGCTAAAACAAGCAATTGCTTTTGATTGACACAATCACGAAACATCCTAAATGACTCCCAGACTGGAAAATAGTGCTTCGTTTATACCAAAATATAAATTTCCATTCTCCCCTTGGGCCGTCACCTCGTCGGAATAGAGGATCTGGAAATCATCTGTGGTTTTACAGCATGCCCTTGGGAGGGTCACCCCTGGCAAACAGGTTCTTGATGAGGGACCAGACAAAGCTCTTCTAAAAACCTGACCTAGTTGAGCACCCCAGGGAAGGGCCTTGTCAGAGAAAAGTACCCACAGTGGAATTCCTACTACCCCAGTTCTTGGACTGTTTGCAGGGTCATTTTGGATCCAAATGAAATTCCAATCCACTTGTCTTTGAATATTTAATACAACAAAATGAATTCATTTAACATTTAAGATGATGACAGTAAAATGAAGTCGCACTGAGGAATTAAAAATCATACTTTGGTAGTCTCCCTCCACTTATAAAAATTTTTTTTTTAATAATTGTACATAATGAAAAAATACTAAAGGAAGGGTAGGCATAAGAACAGTTTAAAACTACAATAAAAAAAAAGGAGAATTTAAATTAGCCAGCAGTAACCCAATTAGTGCACGGTGTGAACGTTCAAGAGCTGCCAACCAAGAGCGACTCTTTGGAATCTTGTTATAATTCCACTTGTATATCCATCCAGTTTGATTAATTAGTCAATTGAAGAAAGAGATGAAGATGATGATAAGGAGGCTGGTTGGGTTAATTGAAATGTGCTTCACTATCTCAGCTGGTAGGACTGGGATCAGAGTTTCCACTCCGGACCTTGACCTGATGAAAAACAGGCTCGGCCGGTATTTCGAACACGTACGGCAGCTGCCTGACTTGAGGACGGTAAGAAAAACATCCGCATGTGATGACCCGCTCGGATAAATTTTGCAGTATAGCGCTGAATAGTAAAACTTCATAGGAAGATCATGTTGGATTTTCCTGTCATGGTGCAAGCAAAGTGAGGATATTGGACAGATTTTGCCCGGAGCCATGAAATCAAACACAAGATTGCTACAAAAAAGAAAATATTTTCATTAAAGGCGGTTCTTCTGCTGTCAGGGTCGAGTCAAACTCGCTTATAGATGTGCCGCCACGAAAAGCATGACTTCTCGAGATGCTACTGTTGGTTTAGATAAAGGGGATTAAGAATTGGCGAGTGCCTAATGCTGAACAGAGTACCACCGAGAAAAATCAAACAAAACTGGTTCATGAAGCAATTTTGAAGCTTCATTTTCTAAGTCATGGCTAACAATAACATTGCAGGGGCCGATTGACAACTGAACTTTTTCCAGACTTGTTTTCCAAGCTGCCTTTTCTTTACAATGACTATTATAATACATTTAGCACAATCCCAGCGGGGCTTCCACAAGAAATATTGATAATGAACAACCCTTAAACAGTCTTTGTTTATTGATGACATTGCTTTGCATTTTCTGTGTAATTTGTGTACGTATTGATCACAATGATTCAATATGCAATTACATTTACGCCATCAGTCAAGTGTTAGCAATACTACGTGCAGCTTTGGCATTGAAATATCTCATCAATGTCATAGATTGTGAATATTTTTTCCCCTCAACATGCAAGTCCAAGTGATCCATTTTCCAACCTAATCGGGTAAGGGTCCTGGCCGTCGTTCAATAAACGTAATAATTTGTCCTATCCAGCAGCAATGTGTTTGTTGGAACGACACCTAAGGGATCTCCAAAAGCACTTGGGTCCAGCCGTGAGAAATAATCCCTTTAGTGTGTCCTTGCTCTAACCTGGGATTGCATCCCACACTTACAGAAAGAAGTGACTGCAGTGACACATGAGTGCAGTTTGCAGAACCACATGGAAGAAAAAAAAATCAACTCATGGCTTGACGAATTATCTTAGCAGAAAATGCTTGGTAAGATGAATGGCATGGAACAGGGGAAGGCTTTCAGCATCTGCCCCGGTGATAAGAGAAAGAAATGTGGCGTCGCAAGGAAGGTTAGATTGCAACAAGGCCAAGATGAGCCTCATAAAGAGGCCGAAGCTGTCAAAGTTCACTGCTCTGAAAAATGCAGCAGGCTTTTCAAACTCATTCTCTGCTACTCGGTATAATAATCAGTCAAATGCTACCATACAATCCTCTGTTTGGATGTTTCTTTTAATGGTCAAATTTAATACCTATAATGGCTTTTTGGGGTCTGGACATTTATTTATTTATTTATTTATTTATTTATTTATTTATTAAATTTATTTATTACATTTATTTATTTATTTATTTATTTATTTATTTATTCATTTATTCATTTATCTATTAATTAAATAACTTATTTATTTGTAACTTCTAATCCTTTTAAAATGCCGCTGACAAAATTAATCAGGCTCTAAAATGTGTGATTTAGAGTCGGTTCTTGTTGAGGGGCTAGAAGATTTTGTTTCCTGTCCTCTGCCCATATTGTTTTTGTCCCTCTTGCAAGTGTCTGCCCCGTTGTTTGTAACGACCTCCATCAATCTGCCACCTTTCAGGGTTAAAATAATATCTCTTGCTTTAAAAGATCTTAGAAAAGTCCACTTAAATTAGAGTTGAGTTACTTTTACTAAATGACTTATGAAAAAAAATCACAAGATAGTGTGACAGGAGAGAGCGAGAAGCTGAAAAAGAGTTTCTTCTCACGTGTACATGCAAAGGCGAAGCCAATACATGAAAACATTCCCAAAAAAAAATTACTTGCATTCTCAAATTATCATATTTTTCTGCGTGATCTTGCATGTGAAAATGTGTTTTGCTTGTGTGATTAAATCACGGGTAAGAAAGTGGCGCGACCCTTCCTGAGCAATAAGTAAGTACACACACACACACTCTTCAAGAGAAAATAACAGTCGACAAACAAGAAGAAAAATTTGCAATCAGTAAACAACCCTAAAGTCCCTTTTTTTATTTTATTTTTTTAACTCTAAGCCCAGAACATTAAAATGAGTGTATAGGGCCCTTTAATGTATGTTGGGGAAAAGTCAGGCTTTAACTTTGAAAGATGATAATGACCAGAGAGTCAGAATATATTCTAACAAGTGAGAGCTGAAAATAAAAGTCAAACAACACTTTAGCTTCTCAGCAAATTTGCAATTTCCTACTGCCTGCAGCTCTCCAGACTTTGCACCTATTTCCTCCAACCATCTGTACAAATGCCATAAATAGGCCAGCCATGGCAGCGGTACATCTGAGTACAGATATTGGAGAGATGTTTATTATTTTAGTGTAAAGTGCAAAGAAGTTAAGCTGGTAAACGATGGGATGATATCCATGTCAAATCAAATTAAACAAAATGTCATCCATTTAACCTCCCAGTCAGACAATGTGGATAAGGGCCACACATACATGCTCCGCTCTGATTGGCTGTCACAAAGTCATTGTCCTCTCTGGAGAACGTGGAGCCGCGGGCCACGAGGACCGTCAGGAAATAGCTAAGCGTGTCACTCTTGTCTTCAGACCTTCTCACTCCAATGATATTTTCAACATTGCCTAAGGTGATGCGGTCGTGTGACCCATTAGAAATGGACTTTATTCTCCAAAACAACTTAATTTGGATCACTGATTTCACATGCCTTGGGCTGTTAACCACCCCCCCCCCCCCCCCTTTCCACCGGCCTATTTTAGTCTTATACATTGAAATCAATCTCACTTTGATGCCACTCTGCAAGACTGTCACTTTTTGGAATGTGAGGAGTCTGGTGTTACAAATGTGACATCAAACAAAAGAGACAAATATATCATCGGCCACATGGTGTAATTGCTCGAGTTATTTTTCACTGTCTTGGTTATTACCATTTGTTGGTGACATCCGATCTGTTCCAATGTATGCAATCCTTACAAAGATGGAGAAAAAGACAAAATTGATGTGCACTTGCAAAATTGAGCCAGCGCATTTCAAAATTTGTTTCTGAAAGGCAACAGCATCACTCATGTTGATTTGCAAAATGTTGTCTTTATCTTATCCCCAAATTAAGTCTTCCAGATAATTCATGCAGTACTAAGCATTGAATGATTTTTTTTTTTTTTAATCAAATGACAAGATAATGACAAGCCCAATCTTTATAAAAGGATAAAGAATCTTTTGAGGGGAAAATATAAGTGTAATTAAAAGGAGTTAATAGCCTGTCCTGATATTTTCTAATGGTCTTTCTAAGGTGTTTGTGATCCAAACAAGCTGGCCATTTCTTGGTAAATGTTATCATCATTCATTTGAAAATGATTCACCTAATTAAGTTGACAAAATGGTGGTTAATAATTATTGCTTCATGCTCATTTGTTTACTTTGTGACAAACATTTTTTATGGCCGTGTCCTGTCTTGACCTCCATGCTAAGAGAACATCACTTGCACAAAATGTGTCAGAGTTTTGTTTTGTTGTCATTCGTCGTGGTGTAGAAACTCAACGATTTTAATATTTTGCTTTGAGAGTCAAAGTAGAACACAGTGCAATTGTGAAACCCACAACGCTAAACAAATTGCTATCTGAATCCCTGACAGCGGTAATCATTATCGGAGATTTTCAGCGTCTAGGCAAAATAAAACATTAGCGCTGGCAAACGCGCACCAGAACAGAATGAGCACAAACACACAATATAAAAAAACAACAACAACAAACAAAGAATCTGTGGAGCGGTTAGAGCCATAACGGTTGTTCATGCTGTGCAGCTGTCATCGGTTATTGATGTTGCCTCGGCAGATGCTGGAAACTCAGCCAAAGAGGTCTACCAATGCAGTAAATTCAATTCATAATGTAATTGCAATAAATATCGACTCCGCTTTTGACAAATATATCATGTTGTTCCACACTCAAATTGCGTCTAATTTTACTGCCTCTGCGGCGGTTAAGAGCTGATAAGTCTGTTGGGTTCTCACTGTCGTTACAATAGCAAGTCACCTTCTGCTTCAGTGACAGTATATATATATATATATATATATATATATATAATTATTTTATATTTATTTATACTATATTTTTGGAGCCCATGTCTTTATTATTTTATATTATTTATTTATTTTACATATATTTTATATTTATTTAGATTGTATTTTTGTGTGTAAATGTAAAGGATGCACACGAAGAATATTTCAATCGTTCTTCAGCAAGAATGTGTGAGCTTTTTTTTTCCAAATCACTCCTAAGAGAAGGGAGTTGCCTTGATGAAGAGGGATCAGTCTCTGATTACAATCCCCTTGCAATCCATTAGACACTGAGTATAATCACTTCCTTTCATTCCACCTCCCCCACATATCGATGTCCGCACGTGCCTTCGCCGTGGTGTCACTCTCAGGGGCAAGCCGACTAACTCCTCCTATCTATTAGTCAGGTTTCCTCCTCCATGAGAAGATGCCGGATGATCAGACAGTCTATCCATCTCAGATTCATCTATCGCCTCCCCGCGTATTCAAATCCGTCAAACTAAACAAGGGTGATGGCTGTTTGGTTCAATTAACAATCTCTCGTTTTAATTGACACATGCGGATGTTTCTCAATAATTAAATTTCAAGTGTTGCAATTTCACAACTTTTCCGCCTTTTTGCATGTTCATTGATTGGACTTCTGAAATTGTCGCAAAAAAAAAAAAAAAAAAGGTTAGCCGACGCACTTAGCAAGGTTTTGATTAAAACTGGGTACCAAAAATATTCCTAATTAAGTTGCTGTCTTATCTGTTTTGCGTCTGTTGTTACTCTAAAGCAGACGGGGCTGAAATTACTTTGGGAAATGAACAAAATGAGCGAGAGGATGACAGGGCAAGCGGAGAACAGGAAGGAAAAGCCCTACAGGGAGATCTAATTAGTCGTCTCTGACAGATGACATGCAAGTCTGACATGTCCCTTGTCACGGCATCAATTAACTGACCACACACACATACACATTTACACACACACCCCATTTTGTTTTTTGCATGTCATGGGGACCTCGGAATCACAGAGGGCTCTTTGGCACCCTCTTGTGGACAATGGTTTTGAGAACATTGTTTTTGGCTACGGTCATCACAAAGCCATGACCCAGTATTCCTTCCTTTTGATGCCAATAACTTTTTCAGTTAAAATAATTCAAAATACAGCTGTTAATGTAACCAAATAAGAAAATTGAACACTCGATAAAAATTACCCAACGACTGGGTATTGTATTAGTTATTGTAAACGTAATTGAATTGTTGAAGCGACAATAAAATAGATTTTTTTTAACTTGTCATATTCTATTTATTTAATTATTTAGTTATTTGTTGACCAATTACTCCAATGTCTGTTCGGTAAGATAATCTGACCCCTCGCTTGCATCCTTTTTGAGTAATCAGTGACTCACTGCTGTCCAGACCAGTCTAAATACGAACCATCTTCCATTGAGCGCCTCGGGCATGAGCACAGAAATCTCTTTTAGTGGAAAAACTCCTTTGAGGAAATGTCCAAAGCGAAAAACAAAACGCGTCTTGTTATCTGGGGATGTGCCAGTAGACATTTGATTCCTTCCACCCTTGTTCAGTGTCCGCCCTCTCATTCCTTCAAAACTCTTGAGCCATCACCCTAAACAACGTCGTGCGTGTCTCATTATTTTACGATCCAGTTCTTAAGAATTGATGTTTTAAGGTCATACCGCATGGGATGAAAATGGCCACAGACTGGCTTGATTACTCGGCTGCTTCACTGCACTCGGCCAGCAAATCGCTTATTTGTTGGGTTCTCCGTGATAAATGACAGTTTCTTCCATCTCACAATGCCGTAGTCTTGCCCGCCATCAATCCCATTTGTCTTAACGTCCTTAGCCATCCCTTTGCCTTCGCACATGTCCAATTGTCGGATACGTTTGAGGAAACGATTCAATTACAGGCCATCGTTGTTAAAAGAATAAAAATGCCACAGTCAAAAGTGTCAGTCTCTATCAGGATAAACCTTCTTGCATTCTGCATGTCAGCCAGAGACCCCCCACCCCCCCCATCTCTGTGCTTTATGGCTTCAACTCTGTAAAAAATGAAAAAAAATTGGAAAAACAACACAGCTCGCTCTCTGCATGTGCAGTCTTGCATTGTTTTGCACTTGTATGCTTGTTTGGGGAATTCTTTACGCCATCTGCGCGGACGCACGGAGAACGAAACAATTAAAAAACATGATTTTCCTCAAATAGATGAAATGAGAACCTTACTTGTGATTTGACTGAATGAGCAAGCTCCCCTGTTTCATTTTGCATGCGCTTCTAACAGATGGTCATCAGACCTCTGGCCTGCAGACCAAGTCACATCAGATGCTAAATGAAACATGGTAATGATGATGATGACCACACTAATTCGGGATGCACTACATTACTGAATCAGCTCTGTTTCCCCGGCGAAAAGCAGCAGACCTTATCCTCCGCATTTCCCGAGATGGCAAATTCTAATGGAAAACAACATTGCAGAAAGTCCACTGTGCCTCTGAAAATGTAAGATATTGATTCATCTTTTTGGCTTGGAATCTAAATTACAAAAAATTATTGGGTATGAATATTTTCTTCATTGGCAATTTAGTTGTGTTCAATTTGGCCATGCTCCTTCTTTGCCCGTTCCGGTGACTTCCGGCCTGGTTATTGTTGTTGTACAAATATGAAAAGATTGTTTTAGTTTTTGGCGCCCCAGGCTCTTTATGCAGATTGCAACAATAACTTCAGAATAGCTTGCAAGTGTAATGTGAAGGTTATAATGGTGCGGCAAATTACCGGGTCATGCAGTTGTAAATTACTAGGTACCTTATACTGCTGTTTTGGCTCCATTACCAACAACTGGCAGTGAATGTTGCTAATCAAAAGGACTCAGCTGGGGACAACTTGGGGGCAGAGCTTCTGTTCTGATGCCTTTTAAGATGAGACCAAAGAAGGATGAATAGAAAATGTACAAAAGCAAGAAAACAAATGGAAGAAATGAGAAACCAAATGTGCTAAACATGAACAACCAATCAGTCGGAAGACACCACTGGACTGTGGTAGGTAATAAACGAGATCAACCGTGAATGTATGTTAGGGTTAGGGTTAGGGTTAGACATGCAAAGTCCACATAGAAAGGTCCAGGCCTAGATCAGATTCTGAGGCCACCAAAAAACATTCTGACCCGTTCCCACAATTCTAGTTAATATTCAAATTATCCGCATGCTTCTTTTTGAAGTGGTGCTAGCAAATATCTCTTCGTATCTGATGAGCAAGCGCATACCATTATTTGCATTTTTCCGCATTTAAAAAAAAGTGCTGTGCAGTTATATAATCTGGGAAGTATGCGAATGCTATAGGGGTGTGCGCCATGGCTTAAGACAGCAAAGTTAATGGGGGGGAAGAGGATGATGGAACGGGTGCACATGCAATGGCTTCAGTATAACAAAATAACAAATTACCATATATATATATATATATATATATATATATATATATATATATATATATATATATATAGAGAGAGAGAGAGAGAGAGAGAGAGAGAGAGAGAGATTTATAATTTATTTTATATTATTTTAACTATATTTATATTTAATATTTATTTATATATATTTTATATTTATTTATACCATTTTTTTGGAGCTCACGTCTTTATTATTTTATATTTATTCATTTATTTTATATATATTTTATAATTATTTATACACATGAAAAGGAAGTACACTTGAAGAATATTTCATTTATTTTTTATATACATTTTTTTTTTTCTTCATACGTATTACTCATGCCAATGCAAATTCTTACTGGTGTATTGTCAGTCGGTGAGACATAATGTCTCCCTTCTTAGAGCCATTTGTCATTTCAGTGAGACAGAGCAAGGTTGAAATCTAAATACAAGGAGCATGCCTTTCAAGTCAAATGTAAGTCTTGCTCTGGAAAAAAAAGTCATCAGATATGGCACAAGCCTAAAAAATTCCACCGATAACCTTCACACTGAAATGTCCCTGAATAAATGTCAAATGCTATCTGCTGTTTGCTCTGTGCAACCATTGCATCCAATCTGCACAAATGGAGGTGAAAAGCGGTTAAGAAAAACAGTCTGGATTTGCACCCAAAATGGTGAAGACAAGAAATCAGCATGTTGATTGCATCTGGTAATTGTAGAGTGCCCGTGTGGATTTGTTACATTTCCCTACAGTGCTCTGAGAGAACTCCATATGAAAACGTTCGTCGAGGAGATGGCTCAACTCTTTGGTGTTGCACGTACTGTATTTGCTAGCAGTAGGCGATACAGAATATTGCTCCAGGGGGCACATACTATCCTGTCTGAATATTCTATTAGGTTGTGTTGAATTTGTCACTTCCTTCTCCTCATTTCATAAACAGTGTGAGGTAATATCTATGTCTGCTTTTATCAAGGCCAGTGATGTGTCGGAGGTCACGTGAGCCTGACAGGAGAGGAAGACACACGACCGCCCTGAGGTAAGGTTGGGGAAAAAAATGTCTTTTCTTTTTATAAGGTCTGAAGCAACTTTTTAAACCCATTTTAAATGCTCAGTTTGGCCAAGAGAGAGTGATACATTCAGTATATACAATAAATGTTAATTATCAGTATGCATGGAAACTTCATCTGTTTTTATTTTCTTGACCTGTAGGGTGAGACAGAATCCATCCATTTTCGACAGTGGTTGGCGTTCGTCCGACCTTCCACCAAAGTCAGGTAGGATAGAATCGGGCTCTATGAAAATGAGTTGAATGCATAATGTATAATGCCGTTATATTTTGAGGGCTTGCATCCTGTGTACAACTTTTGGCTCAGTAGCGCCACACCAGCCAAGGCCAAAGTGCAGCTTGCCAGCTGCTGGGATGCCTTCATACACATTCATAAACTCTGCGTAGCAACTGCTCCCACAGGAAATGGAATGTATTTCTCTCACTATATATTCAATATTATATCTCCTTTTTCACACTTGGAGCTTATCCCGCTTTGGAGGAGTCCCTGGACTGACAGGTCATATCTCGACAAACAGCTACATACACTCACTTAGGGGCCAATGTGTGTTTCCAGGACTATTGTTACAAAACATCCATTTGAAATCATAAATTCCATTATAAAAATGAAAAGACAAAAAACGACATCAATATGTTTTGCTTAATTTGGTGGGGATTGATTCAATTTGTTGAAAAATAAACAACAGCAAGCAGAGGGTTAACAGCATTAATCATGAACATAAAAACCATGCAGCCATTCCAGTAAAAACAAAGATTTTTTTTTTTGTATGCTCCACCGAGCACTGTCATAAAACCACAAATGGATTCAGGCGGAAGAAGAATCTGCTTTAACCAAGTGGAAGTGCCACTTCCCCAATTGCAAGGTCACTGGAGTTGATTTGCACCAGCATGGCTCCCAAGATACTTTATGTGACAATAAAGCTCACAACACTGCAATATCCTTTAATTGAATTTTATTTACTCTTATTCACCAGCTAAAAAAAAAAAAAAAAAAAAAACCTGCACGATTGAATAAGGTTGATGCAGAGCACTTGGATACTTTTGCAAATGGCTGTTTATAAAAAGGCAGTTTGATGCGACTGCATCAGCTCTCGTTTGTATTAAGCAGGTGTAATGGTGCGTGATAATGTTATACAGTACGTACTCCATTTTAATTACTGCATTATATGCCAGCCAGTTTTGTTACACCGCTCCTAATTTTTTATGAGGTTGACTTAAAAATAAACTATGTGTAATAAATCAGCGGTGTTATCAAATATTCCAAATAAAAATACTAGTATTGTTTAATATTAATGTTATATTTTAGATCTCATTTGCTGATATTTCTTGAACCTTTATTAAACAACTGGCAGTACGACTTTTAATGAGGGGACACCCTTGCAGTTTTTCATATTATAAGGAAAGCAGCCATGTAATCACTTCCCGACTTAACACACACTCTGTCAACAACCGGCTGGATTTCTGCTTGAGCAACCACCTGGACGGCTTCCTACCCTGAGGAGTTCCGATCTGCCCGCTTTCTCCTTGGCCGCCGTTGACTTCCAATCACTTGTGCCGTACATGTTGCCAACTGATCTTTGGCTCTTGGATCTTAGTGCAACAAGGTAGAATAAAAGGCAAAACAAGAGGAGGGATGAAAAAGGCAGGAGGTTAAAATGGAAGAAAATTGCACATTGATGAGCAATATGAGAGCGGGAATGGGCCTGGATCCAGTTTGGACATCTTGTCACACCTGTAGCATCATCTGTCTGGCACGCATGGGTGAAAATTCTAAGTTGATAGCCATCTGCTACAATATGTACCTGGAGCTTTTTCTGTCCAGGCAGTGCTTTGCCAATTGTAAGCAGCTCCCATCTTCCACTTCCATTATCTGCTCATAATTTCCTCAATTTCAAAAAAGTTTCTTCTCAGAAAGAACTTCAGAGGTTTATCATTCTTCAAAGTTGAGTCTTGAGAAAGTCAAATTGGTTATGTTCAGGCTCACAATGCTGCAAAATGGCAGTTTGGAGCTGTGCCAAGCTGTGTACTAAAACCTAGTCTTGCCCACCCTTGCGTAGATCTCGACCAGGGGTGTCAAACTCAGAAACTTCAAATCTTTAAAAAAAAGATGACGTGAACACAATAATGCAATTTTAGTCATGAATGAATTTGATTCACAATTGATATGATATGGCGGGCCGTATCTGGCCCCCCGAGCCTTGAGTTTGACACCAGTGATCTAGACCCTGCCTCATACTAGACTGGACCTGAAAAGAGAGCTCATTCACCTTGGGTTGGTCACTCATCCATTACAGCCTAGAGATGCAAACAACCATTCACACTCACATCAAATTGCCATCAGGAAAATTTCATCCTCCGCCCTTTGAAATCAATTTAAATCTAATTATCCGTTTGGATATTTAAATGACTGGTGTGAGAAAACAACCATATTATTTGTCACATCATTTTGCAACAGCAGGACTCACCTCCCCAAAATTTAATGATGCGCTTTTATGATTGAAATGTGAGTTACGTGATGAAAGTGACAGTCGACTAGTGCGTCTACAGAATTTACAGACGGCTAGAAATAATGATCAAAAGGAAGAAAGCCTCGCCTCGGCATGTTATTAGTGGCTCACTGGATGAATAGTCCATCCAGTATTCATGGTTCCTGATATTAATGATTCACCAGACATGCTATCTTGTATGTGTCACCCATGTCACTACACTTAACAGGCACCCAAGAAGATGTAAGTCTCAAACATTAGTCACTATCAATATTTCATCCTGCAACACAAAGGTTGCTTGCCGGATGTTGCAATATGAGAAGATGATTCTCGTGTTTGTAGATAGCAAACACCTGGGTGACGATTATACATAGTATTTACTTTGGCGGCGCCGTCCATTCCTGTGTGGAGAGACAGCATTGTCACTCTTCCTTTCTTCCTTTTGCGGCATAATCGGCACACAAAAGCTCACTAAGTGAATCCACCCACTCGGTGATCTACTTTCATGAGGAGTTTGTGAGCAACCCGGAATTGGGGCAGTGGCACACATGGTATATTATGTACACCACTACGTTTTGCGCTGTTGACTCATTGGACCCACGGGAGCGTATTATTTGTTCGATTTGGTCTCTTTGGCGGAATAAGCAGATCAGGCCATTGTGTCGCTGTGACCTTTTTCTCCTGGTTCGCCATCTTCTAATCTATCTTCAACCACGTAATGAGTCGGAGACAGTTAAGACTGCGGAGTCGCCCTTCTGTGTGTGGGTGTTTGAGAGTAGGAGGCGTTTTGAAACACATTAGACCTTCCATTTCTACCAGATCAGAGAATTGCCATTACGGTCTCTCTTTAAGTTAGCATCGTTTATTCGAGATACCTCACACTTATTAGCATTAAGATGGCAGTAAACTCAACTTCAAACTGATTATAAGATGGCTTCCCCGAGGGGCGCCACCATCTTGTAATTCATAGACGGATAAGTGTATTGTTTTTCATACACTGTCATGGAAATGTTGATTTGTCGTACACACGTCTGTCATCATATCTGTAATGGATACACAATATTAGATTTTCCTTGAGTGTCGTAATGTAAAGTTATTGCCCCTTCAAAAATCAATCCCCTTTTAACATGGCCATATCAGAATGATAAATCACAATAAACTTCATCTTGATATAGTGTGCTCTACTCATTAAATCAGAAAGGTTTGCTGCACGGCAAGTGGCATTCCCATCAGCCTACCTTATAGACTCCAATCTTTTCACTTGCAATGATTAAGTTACACTTGTGAAAAAGAAGGTTTGCGTCGGCAACACGTTGGGAGATGCCTCCCCTTTTTATCATGTTCGGAAAGACAAAAGTTTTTCGAAATCTCAACTGGTAGAATTAATGACATGAAATCACCAAAAGTAACCCTGTTGCAAATTCAGTGTTCGATGGTGTAGCGCATATGTCACGCTTGATTAATCTTTATTCATTTAGCAGGAAGGGGAGCGCAAACACATATAAATGAAAAATATGATTGCAAATAAATATGAAATGAACATTATTTAATTATAGAATTACCCTGGGATGTCAAGTATTCATTAAAACTGTATTCCACATTATACTTTGTTTGCCTTTTGCCAGTTCACCAATATATCTCCTGAGGTGCCTGATCTAAAAGTTCAATCAACCCTTAGCAATCAAGCAACCTGAAGCTGTTGGCATCTTTAAATTTTCTCTATGAGAAAATATTTCTGCTTGATATTCTTGAGTCTTTCCTTCGCATGCATTTTGAGGTGAGGCAACTCACTGCACATTTTTTTTTTTTGTATCCACTCGTCTCAATAGCAGCATGGAACCAACAGGCCGAAGCTGTCAGATTTTTCTTTGCAATAGCAGAACTCGGCTCTCAAAGGATTCTTCCGTTAAATTAATACCTTTCCAGAACTCACGCTAACGCTGTTATTTTTCCATGCAGCATTACGAACAGTGACCCCTGCTTCGTGCCACCGACTGAGTCGAGCATATGTAGCGAAAACAAACCTGCGGTCTCTCTCTACCCACATAGCCAAGAAAGAGTGGTCATGATGAGGGAAACTCAGCAGGATAGAACATGCCAGACTCTCTGAAAGTGCACAAACTGCCTGAACTGCACACTGTGATCACACTCTGTTCGCAACGGGCGAACCTGCGAACAAGAATCACTAATAATAAACTTAAGGTTGGCTTCTCTTATGGAGTGGATAGTTTATGTTGGAACCTTACGTCAGTCCCTCTCCAGTCATGAACCTCACCACACGTCACTCGTATTTTTATATTGTGAATGTGAATTATTACAATAATATTCCAAATAAAGGATGACCGATTTAAAATTTAATTTTGGTTAACTCTAATTCTAATTAAAAAAAAGCAGAATTAAATTCCCCCAAATAACTACCTAAAAAAAAAATCTAAATAAACCTACCAACCTAAATTCAATCGGACGCAATGCTAGGGATAGCCACCAGGGGGTACCCGAGGGTGACCGGGCGGCGTGGCGGCCATTTTGGAAAAATCATGGTACCGTGAGTGAAAGGGACACTCAAAATAAGGACCTTCAGGTAAGAGCAGAAATCATTAAAAGATGCTGTGGGAATTGCAAATGGGACACCCTGCCAATGGGATCCCCATGTCAAATGTCAAAACTGAAGCGCAATAATGAAATGTGATAGTTAGATGTTTGAAATAAAACAGTACTACAAGACCAATAAGCAGTAATTGACAAAATAAAATTGACAGCTGATCATTAAAATGAGATCAAAAGTGTAGGGGATAAACAAAAAGAAGTAAAATAGTAAGATAGGGAATGGTATGAAATGGATAAGGAACTTTTGTACTCAACAGGGACAAAGGATGCAGCCATATTTGAAGACACATGACTCAGGGTTGAGAATATTAAAATAGGTTTTGACTAATAATCGGAAATCCAATAAAGCCATGCTCAGGGCCGCTCGAAAGTATATCCAAATTACCTGCAGTACCTGCCGGAGAATGAGAGGTAGTACACAATCGATCCACAAGAGAGAGCCACAAGGAACCTGAACGAATGGGAACCGTGAGTGTAGGAACTTTCTGAAATAGTGACCCTCTGGCAACAACAATAACAACAGGTTGGCCTTCCCTGGGGCCTTGCGGTGTATGAAGCACAGGGAAGTGGAAAGAATTAAATCCAGCATCTCCTTAGGTTGTGCGTTGTAATAGGAGACTAAAAGGAGCTTGCTCAAGAAGATAGGAGCATACTTTTGTAGGCTGGTTCTCAATCTGATCAAAGTGGTTGATCCTTGAGTGGCTTGACCTGGATACCTAGCGGTGTTAACGAAGGGTCAAGCTGACTCAGGGCTCCAGTGCTCAAGGGCTCCAGTGCTCTTGAACCCCGGTCAGAGGAGAAAGGCAGCGGTTCACCGCGGCTGGTTCTCACTCTGATTGGGGAGGATTGATCCCCAGCTCTTCTGCCCTGAGTTGCTTGACCTGGATACCTAGCGGTGTTAACGGAAGGGTCAATGCGACTCAGGAGGTATGTATGTGGCCCCCCTGAGTTCCGACCCAAGGGACAAAGCACGCAGCGTGTGGTGGTCCAAAGCAGAAGGACCTTAATCGAGGCTCAGTTTTCTACGAGGGGTAGCCTCGCTCATGCAACAGCACATTGCACCACACACGTTAATATTGGACTTTAAATGGTGACCTGGAACAGGTTCCAAATTCTTACCCCTAATATTCACATCCCCTAGTCCAGTTTAGGTGACTAGGCCAAGGATGCACCGGGACCTAGACGATGTAGAGTAGGGTTTCTTTTTCAGCCATTCCCTCCACAGGTATTGCAATACAGGTGAGTTCCCTCTAGGTACTTTGACTTCCCTGGAGCCTCGCGATGGAGGAATCAGAGCAAAGTTGGAGGAATGGATCCAGCATCTCCTTAGGTCGTGCGTTGACATGGGACAAAGAAGATTGCTCGAGAAGAAAGAAGCTTCTTTTTTTGCAGGTACAACCGGGAGGAGAGCACTGGGGAGGCACTGCTTAGTCAGGGCTGGCTCCAGTTCTCTTGAACCCCCCGGTCAGAGGAGAAAGGCAGCGGTTCACCGCGGCTGGTTCTCACTCTGATTGGGGAGGATTGATCCCCAGCTCTTCTGCCCTGAGTTGCTTGACCTGGATACCTAGCGGTGTTAACGAAGGGTCAATGCGACTCAGGGTACGTATGCGGCCCCCCTGAGTTCCGACTCTAGGTGGAAGGAATGAAACCAGCATCTCCTTAACTCGTGCATTGTAATTGGACAAAGAAGATTGCTCAAGAAGAAAGAAGATTTTTTTTGTAGGTACAACCGAGAGGAGAGCACTGGCGAGGCACTGCTTAGTCAGGGCTGGCTACAGTGCTCTTGGTCCCAAATCGGAGGAGAAAGGCAGCGGTTCGCTGCGGCTGGTTCTCACTCTGATCGGTGTGGATTGATCCCCAGCTCTTCTGACTTGAGTGGCTTGACCTGGATACCTAGCGGTGTTAACGAAGGGTCAAGGCGACTCAGGGGGGTAAGTGTGCGGCAGGGATGTGCGGTTCAAACAGTGTGGCTATATTAACAAATTTCTGTAGTTAAGCTGATGTCTTGAATATCTAGTGTTTTTTGTCATCTGTCTGTAACGCCGTGTTTGTTTAGACGTACGAAACGGCTTTGAAAAGAGATCTTACGAAGGCTATGAAAAAAGGTTCTCCAGACTTATGGCAGGGGGTGCTAGTGATCGTCCATTTGTTTCGTTTTACCTTTGTTTTTACATTTCGTTTTATAATGGATTACATACTAGAGCAGCGTCCCCCAACCTTTTTTGTGACAAATTTTACCGGGGGGGGGGCGTCAGTGCCTCCCCAGTCATGAACCTCACCACACGGCACTCCTGTGAACGTATATATACATTCAAAAACTACATCCATCGTTCGTACACCCTTCATATACTTTGCGTTAAATAGCCCAGTGTGCCAACTATGTCTCCAGTCAATGACCATTTTTAATTGCCTCGATTGAGCTGCTTTGCCAATTGAGTCAATGTGGTGAAAACTTGACACTGCATACTTTATAGCCAAATTATCGACTGGAATATATTGCAGGCATTGCGGAGCTCATCATGAACATCGATCAGGAGTTTTAATGGAGAAAACTGATTCATGCAGCTTTGCAAGACATGCTCAGTGCCGTAGAACAAAGACTTGGAAGACGTCCTCTTTTAGTTCATCTAATTCAACCACCTCTTTGTGTACGGTATGGGAATCGGACTGAAACGTTTTGATATAGTTTATATATACGTATATCACTCGTATAGTAAGTTATGCTTCCAAATCATGATTTACCATCATCAAACACTAGATGAAGTTGTGTAGCTATGTTTGGAATTTGGAACCTGTTGTTTTTGCTTTCACTACATTATATTGTGTATTTGCTTGCTATAAACCTATACTAGGTAAACTGTATAATATAACACCATTTTTTCATGGTATTTTTCTACCCAAAAACCAAATACCGATTCTTTGTTGAAGTTTGTTGTTTGTTATGTTCAAGGTCACTGGGGAACCTAGCGTAGCGGATTTGCAGCAAAAGATGGTGTAAGGCCTGGAATGAAAACCAGTGTGTGTTTGGGAAAGAAAATGAAAAATGTAATTGTTATCATTACTTTCCCCTGCAGACAACAGTTCTGCCATGTTTCTAAAAAGTTGCCAACTTTTATTAATTATAGAGTTGTTACTATTGGCATTGCATGAGGTTATTGGCTGTGGAGGATTGTATACTTGGATAGTTCGATAGTTGTATTTGGCATTGTGTTGGGGACTCATTTGGAACAAACACTTTTTTGTGGCTGCGGGAATGCTGAGCGTTTTAATCGTTCACACTACTATTGTTCTCCAATACCAACATAAATTCTCGGCGCTAAAGCTTTTTATGATACCAAATTAAATGGCAGCGAAATCATTACCTGGAAATTAAATCATTTCCAATTGAATACACCGTTTCACAGATTTTGTTTGGGAAATGTTTTTGTGTCTAACAATTTGTCCAACTAATTTTGATTGCATCATTATTTAGCAATAGTGTTAAAAAAATATTTATCTATTTTATTTATTTATTTATTTCAGTTTGCAATCTCACTTTTTTTGCACTATTTAGTGCATATGTACTCTCAAAGAGTACATCAATAATGTTCATATATGCAAAGCATATATTAAGTATCAATTAATCTCATTTTAGTAGTGTTGTGGTTTCGTCTGATATTTATTTACAGGCAAAAGCGTCTTCCTCCCGGAAAATGGCACATAATACGCCAGCAGAGGCTTTAATTATTGTCTCACCAGAACATTGCATGTGCCTTGCGTTGTATCCGATTAGTGCCAAGGGAATCAAGGCTGTAATTGTTTGTGCAAAGTGTGTGTGTGTGTGTATGCGTGCGTGTGCATTTGCGAGTATGATGAGTGGTTGGTCACCCATAGGGCTAATGTTTCTACTTTGAACAGAGGAGAAGTGATTTATTCGCTTCGGGCCTCGATGTGCATCCAATCAGCCCCCGGGACCCTCGGGTGACATTGTCATGGTCATCTCTCCAGAAGAAAATGATGCAAGCCTCACAGAATTCTATAGGCTGCGAGAGCGGCAAAACCGGGCCCATTCTTGTCACTGGATCAGATAAGGACCGGCTGCTGGATGCATCGTAGCAATTACTGCGCTCTTCAGCTGTGGGATTGGGAAATGATCATCTGTGAAGCGCGCTGGAGGACCATCGCCTCAAGCACAATAACTCAACATTGTCCTCTTGGCTATGCCCCGCGTGCATGAGGTCCCAAAGGGGAAAGTGACTCAAACAAAAGGAGCGGGGAAAAAATGGATCTAATTGGAGTCTCATGCTAAGCGACGCCGGTGAAACCGAAACAGTGAAAACGTGTGATGGGAGATGTGGAAACCAACACGGACAGTTTATGTTCAACTTACTGTTCGGTAGCTTGAAAGGGAGGCGCGATGGAGGGAATGTGAAGAAAATGAAGACTAATGAGCTGTTTAGGCATTTATGCAGTGAGCCGTATACGCGTTGTATTATATCTTAATATAACAAGTAATCTAACAATAGGCCAGCCAAGGGAGGTCACCAGGAACAAAAGCTTGTGCTCAGTGACACGATATCCATTACAGCATAGACGATATTTAAATTATTTAAATTCTCAAATAGGTGTTGTGGGACTGATCTTTTCTTACCACCTGACTTGAATTTAGATGTTTCTTTGCTTTTGACCCACAGGAGAGCATCACTGGGGGGGGGGGGGGGGGGTGTTGCAATTCTACTTTGTTTGCAAGGACAATTGCGTTTCTCACTCATTAACACTCATGTGACACGTTCATTTGTACAATCTAATGAGCTCCAGTGCACCTTTCTGTAATGTTGCCAATAACGAATGAATGGATGAACACGGCAAGGCGGTATTAAATAAACAACACGTTAGCTGTTTTTGTATTTTTTTGTGGGGGTGCGCTGCATCAGGCAGCATGCCAGTATGCCGGGGGGCATGTTTTTTTTTTTTTTTTTTCAAATAACTGCAATATGAAATTAAAATACTATCGAATGTAGTCAACCCGCCATCTGAAAGCATCCATCCATCCATCCATCCATTTTCTGAACCGCTTAGTCCCCACGGGGGTCGCGGGCGTGCTGGAGCCTATCCCAGCCGTCATCGGGCAGTAGGCGGGGGACACCCTGAACCGGTTGCCAGCCAATCGCAGGGCACACAGAGACAAACAACCATTCACACTCGCACTCACATCTAGGGACAATTTGGAGTGATCAATCGGCCTACCAAGCATGTTTTTGGGATGTGGGAGGAAACCGGAGTGCCCGGAGAAAACCCACGCGGGCTCGGGGAGAACATGCAAACTCCACACAGGGAGGGCCGGAGGTGGAATCGAACCCGCACCCTCCTAACTGTGAGGCGGACGTGCTACCCAGTGCGCCACCGAGCCGCCCCATCTGAAAGCAGTTGTTCACAAAGTGCGGCTCTATTTATGTACTCTGTGTGTTTATTATTTCTACATCCATAAGGTTTGAAAGTTCAGGACCTATTAAGTCATTTACTCTCATCGACTGCTATAGACGTCAAAGGTATTAACAGGAAAGGCAGTGAATGAGTTAATGAATGTGTTTGTGATGCAAATAGAACAAAAAAGAATTTACCTAGACTTGGAGGGATGGGCTTTTAAAATTTCATGATTTGGAGTCTCTTGTGGGACGCAGAGTCTCTAAATGGTGACAATTTTCGAGTCCGCTTCACATCTCGTAAGTGAGAACGTGCGCTTTGACTGCACTTGGTTGACGGGACCGATGTGACTGGGCGCGAGGACTGATGGCATTTTTGTGTACGTATTCAAGATTGGTTAAGGAAACGTAGCAGAAGGATGTCGAGGCGCTGACAGAAATGGATCCCTCTTAGTCTTTCCAAAAAAAAAAAAATTGTGGCATCTTAAAACAGATAAATGGACGGTAGAATTTAAAATCAATTGAGGCACCTTTGCCTGGTAGGTGAAACGTGAATTTTGCTTTTGCAATCTTTCATTAATTTTTGAATTAGAACCTTGGAGATAATCTTGCACTGGAATTAGTCACACGAGGCCTTATGACTGTACAGTATGATGAAAGCTTTTTTATGCCCCTCTGCACTTGGCGGGGGCTCGAAAAGGCAAGAAAATAAAGTTTGAATTAATTGAAGTCAATATTTCTTCAAGGATATTTTCTAAAATTATTTATTAAAAAAACTGTGCTTTCCTCATCACCCAACTGACATGCCTTTCCTCGCCCCCTCCCTCCTGGCTTGTTTGGAGTCCAACTTGCTGTCACTGGTGCGATCTTTGATGAAGCGAACAATGGCGACGCCTCATCAAGCTTCCGGCATGCCCCGTGGCCTGTGATGGACGAACATGATCATTCACTCGCAGAAAGGATGAACCCACCCATGCCTTGCATCCCGACTATACCTCTAACACGCGGCCCATTTGTTACGTTTCGCCTGCTCTGGCTCTTTTGAAACATTTGTTACTCATTAGTTGAATCCCACCGAATATCCAAATTGCCTCCTGCTTTGGCCGCTGCTATCTGGACTTGTTTCTCCTCTCAGCTACCTCGGGAAAAACTTAGATGGCGATGATTGAACCCACCAGGCTGGGGACAGGTTTTTCTTTTCAGAGAGGCACCATACAATCCGCTTTAGATAACTTTGTTGCGGCACAAAACTAAAAGAACCCACAACGGTCACCCCTGCATAATAATTGGGGATTCTGCTCGCTTTTTTTTTTGTCTCTACTTCCAAATGAAGAGGAAAAAAAAGACATTACTTCCTATTTTTTGCACCGTAAAGTTGAACAAGAATAAGCTAGACGTTGAGACAGGGCCAGCTGGAGTTGAAAAAGCTGAAGAAAAGTTGAACGTGCCACAGATAGTTAGAGGACTTGGGAGAGAATGGATTTCAGAGAAAAATAGACAGATGAAGAATCTGAGAAGTGAGGAGGCTGACAGTTAGGTAGAAGCAAAGTGAGACAATTTACACATACTCCACACTATGTGCACACAAATACATCAGTTTTGTGATGCTAAAACAACGTGCATGTGTGTTACTTTTTATTTTAATGACATTAAAATTAACATTACATTCCTTTTTACTTAACCGTGACGATCCATACAGCATTTCCTTACCAATATAACAAGCCATGCATAATAGACAGCTAATTTAGCTAATTTGCAGTCTTTGTCTCTGCTCAGAATAAAATGAAAGAATGCAGTGATTATAATCATAAATGCAAGACAATTAATAAATAGCAACAACAAATTAACACAGTTAAGCAATTTATTATTAATTGGAGAGGAATACACAAGTCAGCAATGCAGTATATAATTAGCATTTAATATAAAAGCTGCTGCTGTGGGCTTGCTAACGTTTGCGCAATGCAAGGATTACCACTTTACGTGATTACCACTTTTGAGATTTTTGTGCTGCATGAATTTTGTTGCTATGTTTTTTCCAATTTCCTTGCTTACATCAATATTTATGAGTTTGATTCAAACAAGTTCATCTCAGGGTTTGGTGTTGTTTTGAAGTATAGAGTTGTCATTTGACATTCATGGGTTTAAAAAAAAAAAGGTCCAATTATGATCCATGTGACTGTCATCAGTGGTCAGACACTTATCAGCACCGATACTTGGAAATGTGCGCCTTACTTTTCCATGATAAATAGGATGTAAACACGATTTTAGACGATTCTAATGAGACAGTAGAAAAATCCTTTCCTTTGAATGAGCTCATACAATTTTCATTGTCTTGCTGTCACATGAAAGGAACCCGTATACCCGTCGTGGCAATCATTAACCGAGCTCGACGGTGCTCCGCAATTGTATTAAACAGAAAATTAGATATAACCGAACAGCACGGTATAATGTTGCATAGCTGTGACAAGTGAAGCTTCAAAAATGCGCTTCAATCATAGAATCATGTGATGTGGCAATTCACGCTGAGCAAAGAGAGAATCTTTAAATGGATTGCAATGTGATGTGCAGCACAATCTTCAAAGCTTGTAGAGTAACGGTGGTTAAGACTTCCTGGAGGCAGGGAATGTATAAACGTGCCCTCCACTACTCCGGCTGTGCTCAGCAAAGGCTTTTAGAGGCCGGACAGAAAGATATTTCACATTTGATGAGGCACTTTTCCAAATAAATGTACATCAGAATTGCCCACAGTGATAGTCTGTGTCCCCGAATGTTCTGATGATGACTGGATATGTTAATGCATTCTGTTTTTCATATTCCGCAAAGTTTTGTGGAAATATTGTCAAGGTTTTCCTTTTTTTTTTTTTCCTGCAAACAAATGACCACAAAAATAAAATGGCCGTGAAAAATATCCTCCTTGCCTCGGGTGAACATTGCTAACCGCACATTTTGTGGTGTTTTGCGGTTTTCTTTGCTGACCGGTGAGTTTTGACAATTAAAAAACACTATTACGCCACACACACACACTTTTGTGGAAAATGCCTCATCGTGACACACTGCCTCTGGAATGATTCCATTGTAATCACTGTGGTTGGGGAAAAAAAATAAAGTTGTAATTCCCCCAGCCATGAATCAACAGCATGACTTAAAAGCACGGAAGCATCCTCGCTCAATTTGTTAGCCTGACTACATCTTGTGATGTTTTTCCCGCAGCACCTTCTTGAGTTAAGAGGCAGCAGATGTGCACCGTGAACGGCCAATTATTGGACGACTGTAGTGAAACCAAGCGACCAGTCAAATGTTTTTTAACAGCAGGTATGAACCAGCGTGCTCATTAGAAGCACAAAGATGAATTCCCCGCACGAACAACGCAGGCACTATTCCAAAGTTAACCGAAGTCAATTTGACTTCTGTGAAACATCAAAGCATCTTTAATTTTATTTTAGCTGATGCCTCGCATGGTCTTGGGAAATTTCACTCACTTTTGGCGACTCCCCGAGGAGGCCGGGGTATGATTTCGGCAAATCTCATAGTTCTGATCCCAAATGAGCGGTATAGCCTGATACCGGCAGTCTTGATCTTGGGTTTTAAATTGGGCAGTGATTTTAAATTAGCCCAGCAAATCAATATTGCTCAATAACGTTTCTTTTATTAGTTGGGTGTCGAACTAGTACTGCATTGTAATTGAGGAAATGAAGCTTCAATATGCTTCATGCACCAGTTGTGATGTTTGTTGAGTTGTCTAGATTTTCAATATTGTGCTGAATTGAACACTCCTTCATTCAAACCAAAGTTGCCATTTAAAGGAGCTAAAAATCCCAACTGGGGGCGGCTCGGTGGCGCACTGGGTAGCACGTCCGCCTCACAGTTAGGAGGGTGCGGGTTCGATTCCACCTCCGGCCCTCCCTGTGTGGAGTTTGCATGTTCTCCCCGGGCCCGCGTGGGTTTTCTCCGGGCACTCCGGTTTCCTCCCACATTCCAAAAACATGCTTGGTAGGCCGATTGAAGACTCCAAATTGTCCCTAGGTGTGAGTGTGAGTGCGATTGGTTGTCTGTCTCTGTGTGCCCTGCGATTGGCTGGCAACCAGTTCAGGGTGTCCCCCGCCTACTGCCCGATGACGGCTGGGATAGGCTCCAGCACGCCCGCGACCCCCGTGGGGACTAAGCGGTTCAGAAAATGGATGGATGGATGGATAAAAATCCCAACTGGTTCATGAAGCAATTGAAGCTTCATTTTCCAGTCACTACAAATTGGAATGAATAACAACCAAGTGGTGTAAATCTTGGGCGTAGATTATTAAGGATGTGTGTGTTCTGACTAAAACAAGATGGCAGGAGCAAATATTCCAGAATAACAAAGATAAACAATCCAATACATAGTCACAGATCCGCATCACAGAAAATGCAACCGTCGGTAACATCCGCGGCGAAGAAAGGTGAGGGATGTGTGATCTGACAGCAATTTTAAAATCATATTCATAAAGTCCATGAACTTCATGGCGTGTGAAGGTGAAATATATGTGGCATCGGAACAATATAGCCTTTACATAAATATCATCGTTGCACACGGGAATTTTCCAACCTGACATCTTATTTTCTGTGCAGACACTTGAGTGATGTTGCAGTGGGTGTGCTCGTGAGGTTTATTTTTTTCGGGGTAGCTGGGGTGAGTGGCGGTAGGGTAGAGCCAATTTGAAACGTCTTACAGAGAAAAATAAATAAATCCAACACGCGACAAAAGGCGCAAGGATCCTTTTAGTTTACCTTTCTTTGCCTGGAAACCAAAAGCCCATTTATTTCTATTGTGAATAGCAAATTCAATTGCGCATTCAGTCGTGACATCTACGTGACAATGGGAATGGAGTTGTACAAAGAAGACATAATGTGGCTTTTTTCCTCAAACAAAGCTCGTCCGCTCCTTGTAATAAACAGCCACATGCTGAGAAGAAAAAAGAACAGATGTCCTCTGGTGTTGTCCTTTGTTTACGATGTCACATATTTCTCTTTTTTTTGTGCGAGTTGATTGTACTGATAAAATGTTAGCAACCCGGAGATGCATGCCTGTCGGGTTCTGGGTTCAAATCTCTGCTCCAGCCTAATATTTGCTTGGGCTCGTCTATTATATTCCAACAGCCTTCATATTTTTTTCCAATCTAACTTCTTTGTACATGTGCAAACAATGTATGAATTACTGCCATCTTCAAACCTCAGCACGCTGCATTAATGTCAAAAAATAAATTTGAATTTGGAGAAAGAAGACACATGAAATAACAAGGTTACAAATTACCAGGGTTTTTTTTTTGCAAGTACCAAGGATGAGCTGGTAAATGAGATCCTGAAACTATCCCTGTGCCTTTTCAATTTGCTTGCAATAGAATCTCGCACGGCAGATATTGAATAAATATTCAGATAAAAAGAATCCGTAGCAATCAAATTGTGCATCACGACGGACAGCTTTCACGGCGAATGCAACTGTGACAGCGGCGGTGCACAGATGTTTTGTTTATTTCATTGTCTGCAGTTCCAGAAAACATTGTCTCGTATTAACTTGAAGCAGATGGATGGTTTGTGAAGCATGTTAAGGGTCAGGTTATATAACTATCATGGTGTGAATTTATAATTATAGTTTTACATGTTACCCTATCATTTTGTGTGATTTCTAGACAAACCGTATTGTCGAAATGAATCGGTGCTGTTTTAAATTTCAGATTTAGTCATATGAGATATTAGCTTTGTCTTGCTGTTGTTTTGTCATCATATTTGTTAGTGTTGCCAAGCGTGTCATGTATATGTGGCCAGAGGGTATTTGTCTTGATTACAGTCGGTTAATTAATTACTTAGTCTGAAAGCATCTGCGAAAACAGCAGATGGGCAAAAGAATCACTTATTAAGGTGTAAAAAGAGAAATTTAGTCACTGTGTAAATCCATTCTAATGATGGCCTGCTGGGGGCGTTTATGAAGCAAATTTGAAGCTTCATTTTCCCACCACTCTTTAAGGACGTGATGTCACCGCCATCTTCATTTCTTGCATTCGCTTGTATCGATGTGACTTTGTGTGCCATTCAATCGTGTGCTTGTTTGGAAAATGTTCTGAACCTCCACCATTTAAACATCTCTTATATCTCTAACATTCTTTACACTTGATATATTCAACTATAATTAGATGTTTCAAAACAAAGTACTAAAATAACAGACTTAGTGGCTTGATCAAAATAACATCAACACTAGATTAAGTGTTTCCATAATGAGGACCAGAGCGCCCCAAAGGGACAATTAGGAGCAATGAGAGCATTCTGCTGACATTGCTTATCTGTGGAATAATTAACACCTCTGCCCTTTGTGTTATCCCTGTGGAAGGCCCATCTTCATCACTGGTGGGTAAATCAGGTAGAAACATTGTAGCGGTAATATTAGTCACACGCTCGCATGAAGAAAACAACACACTTGGAGTCGTGCATAAAAACAACACGTAACGTACGTTTACTGTAGATGTAAGCTTTGGAGCTTTATGTTCCGGCAGTGACATTAATCAACATTAATTATGTACCTTGGAACACTTTAGTGAATGTTTGCAAAAGGTTTAAGTTGACACTCCGTCTTAGTGAGGCGAGGCAGAGCCTCCAGTCCAGCCACTCAAAGATGACCCCATTCCTTCAGTGACTAAGAAATTCTTACAGCCATTAAATTGAGTTTGACTGTCTGAAGACTTAAAAAAAAAAAAGAAACTCCAGTTTTCCAATCTCCTCAATACATAAGTAAATACATCTTCAATTGGATGTTAGAAATATTCAAGCTTTATAGCTATGCACATGCATGCAAGTTTTTATTATTAGGAAACTGAATAAAATGGATGTTCCATTGGTTTTAAGTCTGGAAATCAACTTTACTATTCAAACTTTTCCTTCTTGTCCCCAATGAACTCGTGTTTTGACAGTGTTGTGGCTTATCATCTTGCTGCACGATCAAAGGTCTTCCAATCCGTTTGCTTGCATCCTTCTTCAAACTGGCAGACAAAATCGTTCTGTTTATTTTCTTAACGTCATCATCGATTCTAATTGGGCCGTCCCAGAAGAAGCCGCGCAAGCCTTAACATGTTTCACTTGGGGGTATAAACTGTGTTTGAAAAATATATCGCACTTTTAACGTGAAATTTAACTCCCATCGCTCATTCGGAAGTTAATTGACACCAGTGAGACATGTAGACTGCAGCTCCGATACATTTTAAAATTCTGTATGAAACAAATCCAATACAAGTAATTGATTCAGAATACTTATCCACGCAAGGAAACAGTCTGCCTATGCCACAATCAAATTCACCAAATTTGCATTAAAAATGTCTGTGCCAGTATTTAGACATAGCCCGAACTGACTTTCTGGCACCATATTGTCATTTCGCTGAGCATATCTTCAAGGACGCAACCTCGTTACACCGAAACGCCCAGCACGGCGCAAAGTGGTCTGCCAAATTGGCAAACAGGCACGGCGAGCCAGTCGCGTTCCCCCACTGGATTCCTTGTCATTTATTTAAAGAACTTAATTATCTCCATATGAGCTCTTTCCTTACGATTGTACTCAGTGTTGTCGGAATGAAATGAAGAAAATAAATCACTGCGAAGAGCATTTATTTTTCTTCTGGCTAATCGTCTCCAGCCTTGACAGACACAGTAAGGAAGCAAAGGAATTAAGTTATACTGTATGTTGGCAAATATATGCCAAGCTAAAAGTTGTGGGGTGAGTTAAGAGGACCCTTGGCAGAAGCTCTAAGAGCCACAGATAAAAGTGAGTAGGTAATGTGACTAGGCTGTGCTAGGTGAGATCAGCCTAAAGGGGAGATAATTACACAGGAGCAGAGGGATTAGAGTGATTCTAGATGAAGTGGAAAAGCTATGCAAAGCACATTATTCTGATGAGAGGAAGTAGAACTAGATCTTTATATCCTTTATCCCGAGCGGCAGCAAGCAGGTAGAGAGGATTAAGAAAGCTATTTATTTCCTTGGGAAGGTATTTGGTTCCAAAGAAGCGAAGTGTGATATCAAATGGAATCAAGGTCACGTTTCCCCAAAACGAGTGAAAGACAGAAAGAAACGTGATTGCTCTCTTTACAGTATGTTTCGACAACAGGCTTGTCAGTCACAGGCTTAATTTCTAAAACCGTATCAGTCATGTATTGTTAATGTCTACAGGCAGTTATTTGGTCCATGCTGCAGAACACGGACGTCTCCCTCCCCAGCTGTTTTTGTCACTATCTAATTAGCCATGGTAGGAAGGCTAATTAGTCTCCAAGGATCAGCGTGCAAAAGCTTTTGCTTAGCATGATGTAACGTCTTACAAAGAGCTCCCGCAAACACATTTTCGGTGGATGTGTAATATCAGGAATTCACAAGAAAGCTTTGAGATGTCACGTTTTATGTTAAAGTATCACAATGACACTTGGCAATATCATAATCACAAGAACAACCTGATCCTGAACTGAACAATAAAGTACTCTGTGATAAGAAGACAGTGACCCCAGTGACTGCTTGGATGGTGACCCCAGAGAGAGAGAAACAAATTACACACTACAGCGGAGGTGCAAAATTTAAGTAAGTTAAAGTAAGATTTATGGAAGTTATTCCAATCGGTCACTTTTTTTTTCTCAAAAAGTCAAAGTCAAAGTCTCCTTTATTGTCAATTCCTCCGCATGTCAAGACACACAAAGAGATCGAAATTACGTTTCTCACTATCCCAGGGTGACAAGACAGAGTTCACAGCGCACATACAAGTAAACAACACAGGAAAAATAAAACAAGAAGATGAACAATAAGAGTGATAGCACGCTAGCCGCTCCCGATGCACAGCAGAGTCCGGAAAGATGACAGTCAACCAGGCCACTGTGAACACGAGCACACAGCAGGCACGCACTGTCCGGTTCGTGGATCCTATCAGGCGAACACAACCCATCTTTTCGTCCCGCGAACGAACGTACGCCAGGAGAATGGAAGGCACGGCTGGGCGACCTGGGTTGGCCGCAAGCCTGGCCCGACGTCTCCGCACTGGCCCCTCTTCCGCTGCCTCGCAGACCCGCTGCAGACCCGCTGCCGACGCATCCCAACAATGCTCCAGGACGGAGCAGTCCGAGCTCACGACGCAGTCCAACCGGGGGAGGAAGAGCAGGCCAGTCCGGCGTCGCTCCATGACGAAGCAGTCCGAGCGCCCTTAATCTCTCCGCACCAAAGTCCAGAACGCCATAAAACCCACTTCCGCCGATGTTGAGCAGAACATGCCCGCCGCACTAGTAGCACGACGTATCACACGAGACGGACATACACAAAACTGCCGGACAAACACTCAGTAAACACTCACAAAATACCGAACGGGACAGAGAGTGGCCGCTGCGTGTGCACGCGCCGCCATCTTTTTTTTAGTACGTTTTCTGGTTTTCATCACACCTATACATCCAGCTGTCAACTTCCTCATCCTGCTGAAAGATGTGTTGGTACAGACACTTCACACTGACTTTGGCACTATTAATTGCAGGAAATGGGAAATTTCTGTCACATGTGCACATTTAATGCAACAAGCTACCCTCCGTAACAATCAAGTGACAAATTTCACACTTGATTTTAGCTTATTCCCTCGCATAAGAGCGAGAAGGCGAGGCCCTTTGCTATTTAGTTCACGGTCGACTTTACGGGTGTCAAAGTCAAGGCCCGGGGGCCAGATACGGCCCGCCATATCATTTTAGGTCGAATTCCTGTCAGTTCCAAAATTTCTAATTGTTTTCCCTTTTAAAAAAGAGCCATACTGTTAGCATTTTTATTACCATTCATTTTTTTAAAATAATTTTTATTTTTGAATATTTGATTTCATTTTTAAATATTTGAACTGTCTTTATTCGTCTCTGTTTTGAAAACTAGTTATTCATCAGTTTGTTGTGTAGCCTATACTATTTAAACAATATGAAATGTTCATACATTAACTTGGGTTGACAATTTGAACGGCTCTTTGAAGCAAACTATGATGTGGCCCGGGACAAAAATAAATTTGACACCCCTGGTCTACTTAATGGGCACCCCTGCACCAAATTCTTTTCGTTGAAATTGGCAATTACGTATCTGAATAATGAGCTGGCAATTCTAACTGGGCTCTAAATTCAAGATGGGATTTTATCCTGTGCAAAACAAACATTTTTGCTATTTAGATCGCAAATAGAAAACAAGCCCATTGTGCTCCCAATACTTCTGAGTCAAGTTTATTCTTCACTGCTCTGATGGGAACTCTTGATAGCAACTTAGTGTTTGCCGCAACATTTGCGATAGCATCGGCTCGTATTGTGCCAGTGACGTGAGCTAACTCGTTGCAGCGCAGTTTGCACACCACGATTATCTTTTTCGTCATAATCAGGAAACAAACAAAGAAACTTTCCATCCACGGGGTCAAGCAATTTGCTCCCTCCACGCTCATGACTCACCAGAATCCGTCCCTGGAACACATTCCGACACGGCCGGAAAATGTCTTTGCCAATAAAGACAGAAATTTGAAACCTTAAGATAACAGAAATGATATTACCCACAAGGCAGAACTGAGTCCTGTCAGGAAGGAGATGGAGTGAGTGATTGCCCCAGTTATGCATAGCTGATATATCCCATTAGACTTTGGTGGAGGCGCAAGCCCGCAACTTGTGCCGCTCAGGCTCAGGACCGGTTATTGGCTGACACGAAAATGATTTTTCAAGCATAAAATGTCAGAAAGTAGGATTGATGTTCCTGCTTATTAATGCCCCGGCATTTTGGGCGGGTTAGCTTAAAATGAATACGAGTTAAGAAGCCTACAATTGATATTTCTGCCTGCTGATGTTTCAACTGATGTCCGTGCTAGGATCATCAAAAACGAGTACACAATAAAATAGTAAATAATTATAGATTTGTAAAAAGCTTTCAACCTGACACGGCCGTTATGTATGTAAACATCTGGCATATTTTTCCATGTACAGTAATAAATGGCTGCAGGCATTTGGAACCTGTGTGACAAAATGTGGCAGCTCAAATCTGATCCAGCCCTCAAATGTTATATAAGATGCATTTTGAAAAAAACATGTCACCTCATTCGCTTGCCAAACTACACTGCAACAATCCCAATTGAGAAGTGAAAGGCAAAAAAATGAAATGGGGCCATTGTAGAAAACATGGTTTCGGATGTTTCCAAATTTGTACCAGGCTAATATATTCAGTCACGTCTCCAGTCTTCTGTTGAAAATCTGTTTTGTTTGATGGCTTCACGTATGAAAGTTGACAATGCAACCTAACTAGGGCCCCGTGAAATCACAATTGCAATGAGAACTTCAAGCCGTGATGTTTTTTTTGAGTGCTTCAGACTTTTCTAATTGTTATTCTTTACCATGAAGGATCATTATTTTGGCTTTACAGCAGGCATCAAGTGCAAACACCACATGGAGCACTATTTTATAAAAATGCCTCGGGTGAGGGAAGAATTACAATTTGTCTGTTTTTGTTTTCCAATATTATCTTTGAAGAAAAAGAGCAATCCACTTATTTGTGCCGTAATATTCTTGTCTCGACTTCCCCTCTCGTCCTTTTGTTTTGCAGTCACGGTGTGCGCTCATGCAGCTCATTTAAATCAGGTTTAAGAGCAACTTTTTTTTTATGACAAAAATAATTGCTTTAACGGTAATTACTTTGCTCTCCAAATTGTCTAACCGCTTGGCTAAAATTATTAGTTTACGGTTCCAGAGGTCCAGAGGGAGCCAAATATGGAGACCTTTCAGGGTCAAAAATCATTTGGCAAAGCGCTCCACTGTAAACATTTGAACCTGCGAACAATTAGTGAGTTAGCACTAATAGAATCAACATCACTTGAGCAGCAGACTGAGAAGATGTAATGAATAGCAATTGGCCTCTTTCATCAAATACTGACTATAGTTTTATTGATAGTCGTTTTCACAGATGGTTCTGTTTGGTTGATTCTTAAGTTAGGACTGACTCAGTGTCCCTAAATGACATCCCATTATTTTTTGAGCCATTCACAATGTTAAAACGAGAGCATTCGAGAGAACATGAACAATATAACTGCTTATTGTGTGCTTCGATCAAGGTTGGAAATTGTACCTATTTTATTTTTCCAACATTTTTTGTTCAATTTTGTGAAAGGAAGAAACCATTAATAGGCTTTTTATCTGTAGTGCGTCCACCGACTTCCATTTTTTTTTGTCTCCTACTTCCCGTGGATGTGAAATATTTTTAGCATTTTGGAGTTTAGTATCTTTCTTTTGGAAAGTTGAGCAAAGCAAGGCGTCAAAGCAGGATTTATCGAACTCAGGAGGGGCAACAGCTCCTTTAATGTGTGATGGCAAATGTGCCTTTAAGTCACAGCCATCCAATTAAACATTTAGTTTCTCTCCTTTCATCAGTCAGCATCTTCTCCAGTCATGTCGAACACGGGGGTGTTACCCTTGGTAATTAGGACTAGCGGGCAAGTGCTCACGGGTAACAAGACTAACCTTTAAGAAGTTGTAATGGCTCTCATCTAGACTTTTCAGGACAAAGTGAAACTATAATGCCATACTGAAGATATTGATTGAAAAAAAAAAAATCAAAGTCAAGTCCAATATTTTCTAAAAAAGGAAAGAAAATGAAAATTTCATGGCGTACTGAAGGTATTGGTTAAATTAGTCAAGTCAAATATTTTCTTGACAATAATTTATTTGCACAGAATTACTGAATCTTACAATTTTAACTGTAAGAAAAATCTCGAATGAAAAACAAGTCTCTTATCGCTTATATAACTCCAATAACGTACAAATAGTGAACTTTTTGAAAGAGTTGGTGTCACTGAATATGATGTAACGTGAGATTATTTTATGTTTTGTAGGGTGTATAAATGATCTGAGACTTGAGAAAGCTTAGAAAGTCAAGTGCTTTGCTACGGCTTATGGAAATTAAGGTTTGTTTAAATAAGCTTTTAGTTCTCACTCACTGGTAAATGAGATGTACATCTTCATTTAAGTTGGAGGGCCACATAGGTGACATCCTACTAAAAGTGATGCCCATCTGTCATTCCGAATAAAAATCTGTTCAAACCTCAATCAAAAAGATGAGCAAAATGTTAAGTCCCACCTTGTGATCTTAAAGTTGAGTGATAAGAAGTCAAAGGTATTATAAAACAGAAAAAGAAATCCAAATGTGTGTTCTGTTTTAAAAAGAAGTCATTAAAGTTTCTACCTTAGAAAACTTTTTAAGAGATGTGCAAGATGAAAGCTGTGAAGTTTTGGATCAAAGGTTAAACTCTAAATGTAACCGCCATCTGATTTCTTAACCAGGAAATAATGACGCAATCCAGATGGGATTCATTCTGTCAAATTAGTATATTTGCCTATTTTAATTAAAAATTCCCCCCTTCCCCACATTTCTACTATGAGGTAGCCAATTGGATGGGTGTTTTTTCTTTTTTTTTATCCTACATCCTTCACCACCTTTAAAAAATGACTGCTCAGTTTTCTAAAACCAAGTCAATGTGCAAGAAGAACGGCAACTCGGTAGAAGAGTGACGAAAATAATAAAAATAATACTAATAAAAAATAGAAACGTAGCTCGCCATTCATATCTTATCAACCTTATTTTGCTGAAGTTGTTTATTTTCATTTTATTGACTGTGTTGTACCAACGAGTGTTAAGCCCCGCCCACGCACCCCTCTCAGGGGGGCAGCAACTGTTTAAACGAGCAAGAAATACTATGAGAAATGAAGTTTTTATTTAGCTCTTCTTGCGTCGACCTACTAATGTGCAAATGAGGTCATGGGCTGCAATTCCCTTTGTGGTTTGTTCGAAATCTAGTTTTAAACATAATACCATGTATTTATTTGCAAGAATTTAATTGGCCACATGCCCTTGAGATATTAGTGAGATAGAAAATTAAATCTAAAATGCAATTAATGTATCCTACATTTTGAAAATATCTCATCCACGGATTATTTTGCCATACTAAATTGTAAACACAAAGACTTTCCTGGTTGTTATTAAAAAAAATGCAGAGTATGGTGATACAACTACTAAAATTGAAAGTAATGGGTTGCTTGGTGTTCAATTCTTGTGCAATAAAAAATAATAATTAAGAAGGGACAACTAATACAGAAACAGTGCGGCAGGGCACATTTTCATTGTAACAGCTTAAGCCAGCAGTTATTAAGAGTAAATAAAATAGTATTCCTTGCAATGCTCCATGTTGTCCAATTATATTTGTTTTCTTTCATACAAGTTCCAAAGCCCCCTCACTGTTTCTCAGACAACTTTCCCTTGGACGGATAGAAACGGATTACATTCCCACAAATGACCTCTTAACCTCCTCTTTTAAAAAATCCTTTTGGAAAATAATTACTTCTAACGGTAGAATTTGCCCCTCCTCCAGCGAGACTACTAACGTCGCCCTCTGGCCCATTTCCAAAAAGTGAGTGTGTGTGCGTGCGGACATGTGCTTGTGTGTGTGAGGCCCTCTTACAGATGGCCAACAATGGAGAGGAGTATTGAGTGTGACTCACCCCTCAGAACGATTTTCTTTCCTAATTTAGTCAATACCCAAGCAGATTTTATTTCACTTACTAACACAGCTTGCTTGCCTGTTGACACATTATCATACATCACATTATTTAGATAAGGTGATACAATGAAAGGCACAGCTCAGCCTTAATTACTAACGTTAAACAAACGAGTGAAGGCAAATAGTGAATAATGAAAAATAATGACAAAATAGTGACTAAGTGTAACAAAACTACCACAGCGCAACAAGTCACAATTCTGTGCTGTGATTGGTGGAATTTGAAAACATCTAAATTACTGACGTTAAGCAAATAAATGAAGGAAAATAGTAAATAATGATAAAATAGTGACTAAGTGTAACATAAAACTACCACAGTGCAACAAGTCACAATTCTGTGCTGTGATTGGTGGAATTTGAAAGCATCCCTTTCCGGTTTCCGCATTTGAATGATGCAAGTGGCAGACGTCCGCCCGAGGAAAACCTCCTCAACCGTTGAAATACTTTGAGGCCCCCGTCACTCAGGATCAATGGCGCTAAGACAGGATGTGATGTCGTTTTCTGCTCAGCTGATGCCCACTGTGCGAGAGAACAATGGCCACAATAGCGAGCACACGTGCTCTATTGTTGCAGTGAAACTGAGACACGAGGCTTTCCCCCCCGGGCTTCCTTCCACGTCCCATCTGTCAATGTTTGTTCGAAACCATTTGGCTCCAACGGTGTGTCTGAAACGACTTTGAGATCAATGCTAATGTTTTGGTTTGAAAAAAAAATTATCATAATTAATCCTTGAACCATCCCGACTTTGACCTAAAGCCAAAATAGAGACTAAGCTTTTGATGAACTGATTATTTAAAAGTTCTAAACTCATTTTTGCCACAATGGAGTGAAATTTTGCATAAAAGGACCCGCCTGAGGGAAAGAAGCTTTTTATTTTGTGTGTTGATGTGACAATTTGACCATAATTAGTCAGTCTACCAGATGATCCTGCTTTACAGTAACATCTAGACTCCTGGTGTATTTTCTATCAATTTAGGCTCCTGCTACCGATGCGGTTGTATCCATCTCCTTTTCAAAGGAATATCCTATGATAAATATTTATCTTCTAATTTCAACCCCAACATCTGACTTAACGTTGACCGCCTACAATTCTTCAAAAGCATCGGTGTAATTTTATTTGCCTGCCATGACAGCTGCGGCAAAGTCTTAATGTAGAATGTATGTGCGAAAGAAGCAAATGAAAATGCAATCTAATGTGCCTGCATTTCTTGTAAATAATGAGCTCTTTGGAGAAAAGATGAAAGAATAAACAGTTGTTTGCAGTAAACTACTATTGCTAAACATTTATTGAGCAGTAAACCGTATATGCTCGAGACTGCAGCGTCTGATTTTTTTCCTTGCCTTGACGGAACTTGAGACATATTAGCATCAGTGGGAAACCGTGGGCCTGAACATTCGGGACCTTTTTGGGACTCAGCAGACATGGCCCATCACAGAAACCTAGCAGAGTCAAACATAGCCGCTTAATCCCTGTCCGAGCAACTTGTAATTGAACATTCCAATGGAATCTTACAAGCGTTATGAAACGACAATCAATTTGCTTTCTCGCCACAAAAGGCTTCTCAGTCTTATTTTATCCCGATTGTTCAGTCTGACAGTTCTTCGCGTGGAAGTTGGCTGCCATTCACCTCCCAAACTGTTTAATGCATTAGGTGATGTGTGGTGTTGAATTCAAGGTGAGCAATAGAAAGGCTAAGACTTCCAAAGCGAACACAGCATTGTCCCTGTTTCTCCTCCCTCTGCATTAATGACGGGATCTTTCCTATTACCTGCTCTGAGCCCCGAAGATGGGATTCCTGTGGTGCAAGGCGAGAGCTGCACTGCTGTGCTGCATTGTGATGAGCTCTGCGCTGGTTTCTGCAGCTCTACTGCTTCCACTTATTTCCCTGCCTGTCTTTGACCACAGTGTAGTCGCTTTATCAATATGTATCTTTTTATTTTTATACTCATCCTAGTGTGTGTATGTGACGGAGTTCTACTGATGCAAGAGGGAAGTAAGTTTCGGACAGTTGCGTTTGTGTGAGACCAAGATAGAAAAAGTGCCCGATCAAATGATTCTCTAAAAACACCCCAAGGTTATCTTTGTTTGGGTGATCGTGTGATATTTAAATTTCTTTGATGCTCTTGAACATGAAAGTGGGGAAACGTAAGAACGCAAAGTCGATTTACATGATCAATAAATTGCTGAACCGAAGACGGGTGACCTTTTACACAACTGCATAAGTTTCAAATTTCCACAAGCATATCAATATTTGAACCTCTGAAGCCGTTCTAATTAATATGCAGAAATATGTGGAATGACAGAACTATCTTGAGTGAAAACCGAAACTGACACTCATCTGATTTTCACTTTTCAGTGTTCTTCTCCGTATGCTAATGCCTCTCTCTCGCTTTAGTTACTCTCCATCCTCCAATACAATCACTTTTTTTTTTACAATCTCTTGGGAAGGCCGTTTGTCTGCTTATTCCATCAGCGTCAATCTTCTCCACCCCGGCCTCATACTTTGGCGTCCTCTCCCAGGAGTCGTCTGTCATTTTCTGTACCCCCAGTGGTTTATCCGAGCACAAACAACTCGGAGGTGTCTGAAGAATATGGACAGAGTTAAAGATAGAAACTCTGGGGAGTTTGTTGTATCGGTAGTTCCATTATTTTGTTTCACTTAGAGGTGTTAGATTATAATCACGGTAAATAGGGTGTGTATGTTTATTTATTGCAACCCCAATGAAGTCCATAGTCCCCAAATAGCTTCTGACCGTGTCCCCAGGCTCTGCCATCACCTACTTTTTCACTCGATCCCTGGGTAGCCCTGACACGGGGATCCTCTTTTTCTATAGGGACTGACAGGATCCAATATTTTCCCCATTTGGGTCCGCGTGAAGTCTGGCTCGCTCATCACAGAACTGGCCGCCTGACAGCTCATCCATTCAGGGCGGCCCCGCAAGACTTTGCCCCAGCGCTCGCCGCTTTAACTGGGCCTCCAAAACAAACCTCTTCGTATTAGCCAGTGTGGGAAGTGGAACGGGGCAAGAGGCGGAAAGTTGAAGCCTGGAGGGCTGTACAATGGCTGGAGTGGAGGAGGGAGGGCAAAAAGGCAAAAAAGAGGACAAAAAATGTCACAATGAAGAGAGATGTTAGAGTCAATAAGCAAGCTAATGCAGCAGAGGGGGAGGGGCAGAGGAGGCATTTCTCTCGCAAAGTCCCTTGTGCTTTGCACAGAGAACCATTTTTCAAGCAAAGAGAAGGATTTAGGTTAGACGTGGAGGCCCTTGAGAGTCAATGTGGCATTTGCACTCGACATTGCACCAAAATAAATGATTTCGCCACCCCAACAACTTCAAACTAAATCTTAAACAGCGACGTGTAAATAATTAAATATATTGGATGTCTTTGGTTTACGGTAAGAATGTACCCACCGAAATATCATAAAGGCAGCAGTGGAATGTAAGACGGTCGTTTTAATCACTTAGACCTAGATACTGAAGAACTCCATGAAAATAGCTTGTCTTGCTCTCTTCTTATTCCCTTAAGTCTGTGTGGGTGCACCGGTACGGAATAACCTTCTCCGTACCGGTGGCCACCTTCGACTACACTTGGTGGGAAAAGGACAAGGATGTGTAGAAGAAAAAAAAAAAAAAATACGCAAATAGGACAAGGTTGGCCTGCAGCAAATACTTGATCATAAATGAAATGAACTTTCAAACATTCATTCTATCATGATTTTAAGATTAAAATAAAACAAAAGGCCACGTCAATGTTTCATCTAAAGTTGGACAGCTTTACTGAATTTTTCACATTTTAACAATATAGTGGTAATAAAATATAAATACAGATTGTTATAGAATTGGCCAATATTAAAACAGAACTTCATTTTAATAATATTTCCTTTCGATTATAGCACTGTTTTGCATTTGTTACCTTTTGAAATGGCAGCTTCTTTCTTTCAGAATAAGAATGAGAATCTTTCCTGCTAAATGTGGAGCAGGATGAGGTGCGTGGGCTGTGCAATTCAGACATAAAAGTGGATGTAATTATTTTAAGTGTATCAGAAAAAGCATGGTCCAAAGATGCGGTTCAAAACAATGTAGCTGAGGTTGGTCATAAAAATGAAAGTAATTGTAATGGTTTCCACGTACTGCTTGGAGTCGAGATAGCACCCTTCCATAAAGCTTTTGATCACGGTATAAACTCTAAAAACAAAACAAAAATTATGAAATTGCCCTCTTTCACCTCACCTAGCTTTCAGGTTCAACCAATTGTAAACAGACTATTAAAAAGTTTCATTTAATAACCTCTCCTGTAATATTGCTAACTTTTGAAAACAGTCGTTTCACAAAGGCTTCATAAAACAAGATTTTTAATTGCACATTTTTTTCTATACCCGTAATCACGTGTGCAGTTCCAAAATATGTTTTAGACTTAAAAATGAAAGTTTGGACTAAAGTGTCCCGCAAGAGTTTTGTCAGTTGCATGCTTCCGCCAACTACAAGAGGCTCTTATTAGTAAATTGATAATCTATTAAAACAGACCTTCCGCCCATCAGAAGTGAGGCGTAATGACTTACTAACTTTTCGATGCCGTACTTTACTTGAGTAAGTGCGCAGTCAGCTCATTGATCTGTTTTACACACTGCCTTAATTCCTCACAGTCGCTTTGAGTACATTATCAGCACATACAATATAATCAATGTTCATAAATTGACTTTAGCTTTTAGCTTCAAATGGGCCTTCTAGTGAGAAAACATCCCGTCAAGTTAATCATCACTATTATTAAATATTATCTTTTTTTTTTTCTTTTCTTAAATAAGACAATTTGTAAGACAGTTCAAAAAGGAACAAACATTCTTCCCGGAATCAGTCACCGTTTGTTGTTTACAAAACGACCACGCAGGATAATTTACGTCACTTTCTTTTCAGTCACTTGCCGCCTTTGACAGGAGATCAATAAGACATGCTGCTTCTCCTCTTACTGCGTTTAGGGATCTTGTCAGAATGGAGTGATGAATTGCTGGAGAACAAGCTCAGTAGTGAAGGAAAATGAGCTGGACACGGAACATGGAGGTCAAACGGGTTAATGATGTTGGCTGTGATTATTTGCAGGTGAGAATAATCCAAGATGAATCATTTAGGAGCAAGGCTTGAATGACAGGAGGTGAGGAATGGCCATCATCAAACTGCTGGAAACATCCATGAGGACATTCAGTCGGGTGGAACACACGAACGAGGTGATGAAAAAGTTACCGCCAGTGTCGGCAGCAAGAAATATTTCGGTAAATAAAATTTGCTGCACCGGTGCACATCATTGTATAAGTAAAGGGGCAATCCTTAATTCACAAAACTCTTATATCAGAGGCTATTAAAAAAAAAAAAAAAAAGATGGACTATTTTATCAGTAAAAGAGTATTTTAGGAGTCATTAAACGATCAAAGGAACTTGGAGCGCTTGAGGACAAAATGAAAAACAATTCCTTGAAAGAAATTGCTTGTATGTTTTGAGTGGTGCTTGAGTGCTTTAGTTCCCCTTGAAAAATCAAACACGTCATCTCTATCTAAACACAAATGGGACAGTTCCACCCAAATCTAATTGTCCTTTGGGTAACGTCAATCTGACGTGACTCATGAACAAGACACTCCACCTGATTTATTCCTCATAAAAAGGTGAGTAGCCAGCCGAGAGTACTTCTCTGCTCATTCACCGCAGACTCCGGGTTAATGTACAGCACCTTAATTAATGAGCTTAGTAGAGGCTAACACATTTGTTTTCACTGTTGCTCTTCCAAGGTGAACCCTTGCTCTGTGATACATGCTTACGGCAATAAAACGCTGCTTGCTTTTTGGAACTAGTCCAATGAACAGCTGTTGATGGAACAATGGGGGGTTGAGGGCATTCAAAGCAGAGCCACGGTTTCGTCCACGGCAATCTGCTTAACGGTATCGATAAAAACAAACAAAAGAAAAACATTGCTTCACCGATAGTGTCTGACCTTTTCGGTTCACACTCTGACAGTGTGGATGCAGTGTGAGTTATCTGTCTATATGTGTCTTGTGGTTGACTGCAAATATATTTCGGGTCTCGTCCACCTTTCAGCCGCAGTCGGTCGATGATCGGCATGAAAATAATTTGGGCTTGTGTGTGATTACGATAAAAACAGAGATAGTGCAAGTTGAAATCTCAAAGGAAAGTCAAGATAGCCAAAATAAGTCAGTGTGCTATTTTGAAGTCTTTGCGTTGGTGGAGTGTGTTTGCTTTCATTTATCATCCGGACTATTTCATCCTCTTGAGGGTCGCGGGCGTAACAGTGCCGGAATCAAACACCGGGCTTCTGAAGTGTGAGGCCGACTTGCTTAGCAGTCACTCCATCGTGCCATCCGGAAGCTGCCTTGACAAGTTTAAATGATGGTGGGCTCATGTGGAGTCCTGGAAAATGCTCATATTCAGTGTCACTGTGTCTGTAAAAGTAAACAAGGGCTGAGGGATTGACCCTAAACGTACTGGAATCTCATTATTTTATTTATTTAGTTAATTGACACTTATTTATTCATCAGTTTTTATTTAAAAGATAACATGCATTGTGGTTGTTCTACCAGCAATGAGCTGTAATTGAAAAAGGCAATGTGTTTGCCCAACTTTTATTTCATATGATTAATATGATCCAATCCATATCGGTGATATTAGTTTTTGTCGGAACACTGTAATTCTGCCAATATATATTTTTTCAAGCTGACATAACTCGCACCAAAGCGAATGCATGCAGGGCACACTGCGATAGCTGCTGTATTTCCGACCTGTAATGAACCCATTTCTCATTTTTATAACATGAGAATGTCACGTAGCATATGTGCTGCATATGGCGAGATGTGCTGGATTCAACATTCTCACCCTTACCTGTCAACACATCCAATTACATAAGCAGCAGGTTGGTGTACTTGAATCAGGATTGTTCAAATATAAACATAAAATCTATTCCTGTGACTATTATATACGCTATAGTCGAGAATGGACCTGCAAACGTACAACGGATTGTCTCATAGTTAATTTGAAAGTTGTAGTTAGTCATATATTATCCAATTGTAATTATGCCCGCCCCGCGTAACCTGCGGAACACCGTTGTGCAATTACTTTCTCCTCCCTGGTGCCTTTTCCATGTCCGTCATTAGTTTCACCTGGGTTCGTTTGCTTGCCCTTCCTCTTTTTGTGTCACATGCAATCAGCTCCTCCTTTCCCTCGTGTGCTGTTCAGCTTCAGCTGTCTGACCCCGTAATTGTTCGACATGTGGTTACTTCCCCTTTTTCTGTTCGGTCTTTGTTGGACCTTTTGTCATGACGTTTGTTCTGTCATGGTTCCTTGCGTTTTGTCCCGTTAGCTCTTTCCGCTGCCACTTGGAGTCTGTCGACGCCACAAGTGATCAAGCGCGTTGTGTTTTCACCTACATTCAAATTCTAACCGGACATGTTTTGTTATCATCTTGCGCAATTTGCCCTTCCCCAAAAAAGAAGTCATTGTAGCCACCCGCCACCTTTTCTGTTTTCACTGTACTCAAGTGGTCTTAAAATCAACAGGCCATCTGTGGTTTGATGAAAAGCAGCAATAATTCTCCACTCCAGATGTGACCCTACAGCAGGCTTGGCAGGACAAGGGCAGTTATCCATGGGGGAGGGATCAAGGGGAAGGCTATGGGCTGAGAAGATGACTGGGCTTGCTCACAAAAACAGAGTGCTGCACGGAATGACTAAACTGCCATGTGGCAAGACGATGAGCACTCGGAGGCAGCCCAATTCGCTTTGGAAAGACAAACGACGAGATGGGAAGGCGCGCCGAGCTCACGTAGGAGCCGCGCCATATGTGAGAGGCAGCTGATGTGAGAAGCATAATTCCGAGCAGTCGGCTGCGGAGCGCGAGGGCACCTTGGCCCCCTCGGAACCACATAGATAAACACTGCCCGCGCCTCCTCGTTTATTGCCTCTCATTAGTTAGAGTGGGATGAGGGGAGAGTGTGTGGGCCTGCGTGTACCACTGGCACTCCCACCTGAATAAATTACAATGTTTTGTGTGAGGCTGTGTTTTAAGGTGATACTTAATTCAGGGGCTAGGGCATGTCTAAAATGATCATGGACTAGGAGGGCAATATTTTCCCCTTGGTTCATCCATCCTTAATATATTGTATACATTCACAGTGACGTCAACAACTTGACTGACCAGGTACATTGACTTACATCAATTTGGAACAAAATAATGGTTGTATAACTTTCCGCAAAAGTTTTGATGGACATGAGAATTTTATTATCTAACACAAACAACTCATTACTTTGCAGTAGTGTAAACATCTCATTCAGATTCAACACTCGCACTTGTTTTGAAATTTCCTCCCGAATACTAATACAACATTTTGTTTGGAATGTTTGTTGTTTCACTCGTGCAGTAGAAAGAAACGAAAGAAAAGAAAATAACACCATAATTCTTTGGATGGTTCGCAACTGAGGGACATTTTATAACCCCTCCACCCCCAAAATGAATTAGCATAAAATTGAGCTGATAATTTCCAATGTCAGAGCTTTATTGAATGGAAAGCAGTCGTGCATGTGTAAAGAAACAGTTCGCCAACAACTTTAATCATGACTAAACCCAGTGGCGTGCTCTGAGGACCTTCAAAGTCTCCATTGGCCCTAAACACTATCAAAAACACTGACCTGCATTTAAAATTAAATAATATTAATTTATTTCATACGGACGCCGAGGCTTAGTAACCGGAGGGTCGGCTATTCAATTCCCGCTCTGCCCGAGTTGTAGATCATTGGGTAAGACACCTCACTGGGTGTGAATGTTTGGTGGTGGTCGGAGAGCCGTGACTGCCACGCTTCTGTCAGTCTGCCTCAGGGCAGCTGTGGTTACTCGCGTAGTTTACCACCACCAAGGTGTCAATGTGCGAGCTTATGAATAAAGCATCTCGTGTGAGCGCTTTGAGTATACTATAGAAAAGACTATATAAATCTAATGCTTTATTATTATTTATTAAATAGAGGCTGCTAATCTTTTGTTGGAGTCAGCGTTTTTCTCTCCCCTGATTGGTTTAGAGCAGGGGTGTCAAACGTTTTTTTTTTTCCGGAGGGCCAGTAAGACCATCAACACCTTTTAATATATACAGACTAAAACTGTTCAAATATTTTTAAAAGATGAATGGTAACAAAAATTTCTAGCAATATCAATTTCTTTAAAAGTGAAGACAATTTGTTGTTTTAGAAGACACATGATGTTTTCGGGGGCCACATAAAATGATGTGGCGGGCCGTATCTGGCCCCCGGGACTTGAGTTTGACACCTGTGGTTTAGAGCTACGTAAGTGGGAATCCTGCACATTATTATTTGGTGTATCTGTACTGGCCGTTATCATTTGGAGAAAGTGAAAATGGATGACATGGCTGGGCTGAACTCCAAACTCAGATGTTTACCCAAACAATAATACTGGTAGGTAAGAGTAATGCAAACCTTAATACAACTCGAGCAATTCCAGTTAGTTGTATTCTGTTGTGGTTTTTACTTAATCTGCACTTTACTGGCACTTAGATGGTTTCAGCGGATGGCACACACACACACACACACACACACACCGCAGTGAATTAAATGGTGCAATAGTGGCGACAAATACTCGAACCCAATAAAGTGAGTCAAAATTGTCCATAAAGCAATACTAACTTGTTAGCAAAGGCGCTAATAAATATGTTTGTATTTCAACTGCCAGCAGCCAAGTTGGTAACCTAATTTACTATCACTTGGCACTTTGTCTGAAAGTGCTTTTCTAAACAAGCTTTGATAGTTCCCTTGGAGTCGCACTTTTGACTTGAGCCGCGGCATGGATCACGGAAAGAAAGAATAATCTTTGTGAAGATTCGCCAGGACTGGAAAGACAACAAAATGGTCGATGAACAACAATCTGATCCTCAATGGCTATGATCTTGAGCGCAGTTGTGCAAAGTGCTGAACTCCAATTTCGTTCCAGGGGAGCCGCGCTGATGCCAACGAGAGAGTCGAGATAGTTGGGCAAATGTGAACGTAAAAAACCTTGTGTGGGTGATACTAGCTTCCAGCGAGAAAACAATAACTGGCACAAGAACAAAAATATCGTAATGCCACGCAAATGGGTGTGTTATTGTATTGAGCCGATGCAAAACGGCACTACTAGCAGATCTGCTCCAGGAAAATATACGGTAACCATGGAAGCGTGATTTATTATTCATAACATCACCTTGCTTCTTTTTGTATCATTGTGCGACTGAAAAACGATGTGAGCGGACTGCTGATGTACCGCCATTTTTCATTTGAAAGTCACAACATTTGGTGTTGTAACAGCTCGCTGAGGCCGGTGGACGGGGGGTTGATGGCTTTCCTGCATGCTCCTATGTGAAGAGATGTTTCTCATCAGCACTTGGGATGAATGGGCGCTACCAGCTTTGATTGACAACAAAATGCCGAGGTCTGACATAGTATGTTTGGAAGAGAGAGGTGAGGTGACAGAAAATGTCAATCCGTGTAGCATAGGAGTTTGGGCTTATTGGGTTATGTGAGGAAAGGAAAAACGAGGTGTGGAAGAGCAATGCGATTGTGGGGAACAAGAAGAATGTAAAGTCGAGAGGAGCGAGGATGGAAATAATGAAAAGGAAAAGTTAAAAGGAGGAAGAAGGAATAATGCATATACTTGGAGCAACCATTCGATGGCATGACCACATTCAAAATACGCCCACTTGACCGAAAACAAAGACCAAAAAAATCGTTATATATATTTTTAACTTGTACTTGTTTTCGTTGGTACAAATGTTGACATGTTTTTACTGCAGCAAAGAAAAATACAATAAATGATGGCTTCAGCTTATGCATTATAAAGAACATTCGAGTCTATCGGGTGCAGAGGGATGCGGGATGGATGTAGCTTGCTTTAGAATTCCGTAATACAGGTAATTGACAGCCAGCCGAAGGAGAACATGCCCCAGTGATTTCTTTTTTCTCAACCAAGTACCACCCGAGCAGCGCAAAGTATTTCTGGATGGAAAAAAAAGGGGGCTTAAAACAGTGCCATCAGTGTCTGATCTACTAAAACCTCCATTTGTAATCAGATCTTGAATATTCCGACATGTAAAGATATAACTTAAAATGAAAAAGAGAATTTTCATCCATAAAAAGTCATTATCGCCATAAAGTGTCCTCCTTTGGGACTATCGTACGAGTACGAGACCTGGGCATGATTTAGATTTCCAAGCAGTATTTTGTAGTTGAGTTTAACTGACAAATTATGGCTGCTTCCAAAGAAGTCATCCATTGGCAGCCCTACTTTGTAACAGGCCTCCAGCTGTCATTAGAACCTTCCAGCTAGTGAGCTGAAAGAAAAAAGACCCCCCCGCACACACACACACACACATACACAATGTTGGAACAAACAACTTTTTTACTATGTAGTTCCTCACTACTGCTTATCACCGGCGCTAACCAGACCCACATTCATACTGCATCTCATTATTTTTTCGGGGCTCTGCGATTCTACAGAATAAGCACGCGTGGTTTTATATTCTCGTTTTGTCACCAACTATACAGTACATAGCGTGGAACGCTTGTGTTTCCAAGCTGAATGTCTCAGACTCTGCTCGCAAGTGACACCAACAAAGCTAAATCTGACTAATGGGATAAATCAACTCTTCTAATCTCAACATGGAGACTGGTGGCCCAAATCAAAGGTTTTATGCAAATTAGCGTCTTTATGGGGTCTTACAGTCATCTAAATATGAAGTCCCATCAGGTAGTAAGCTGGACAGCTTTGAGCGTAGGATGTAAACAAGTGTCAGGCTGTGTGCTGTTTGCCGGGACCCCGCTGACATTCGCCTGCCAGAAGATGACTTTTTTTTTTCTTCAGAACTCGCACCTTTCCTAATGACGCCTCGTCTCCTGCAAAGGGGTTTAAATTGTTCACGGGTGAATAAGTCACCTGCTCGACACGTCGAAGCTTCTGTGACCTTAAAGCGCTTAGCGCACAGTCATCGCTTCTTTTCGAAATGTACAAAGTTTGTTTTTAGACCGACGTTTAACAATATTTTAAAGTTAAAACAAAAACGTGACATCGTTTTTGCATTCTGGTCAATTGCATTTGTGTAAACACCGTATTGATTCTTTTATTCATCTCGTACTCGTGGCAAAGTGCATTATTGTGTTTTATTAGCAGTAAAAGCATTTAAACATTAACAAGTATCCATCGGAATATACGGGAGCTGTCAAAACGTAAGCTCCGAGTTGGTCTCGGGAACACATCACCCAGGCACAGCTGTCTTGTAAGCGAGATTCGCTTCAGTGCAGCAGAAAGACAAAGCATCACTTTGCAGTATTTATGAACAGTTTTTAGAGTGGTGGCACTGAGTGCTCTCCTTTGTATTTGCCAGTCTGCATATCCTGCCCTACATAACTTACGTGTGACAACAACGAGCAGTTGTCTGTCGAGCGTTGTCTGCTCGTCGAGCGGAAGTCCTTTTTTCCTGGCACAACACTTTCCACATGTTTAATACGACGCAGTTGATTCATTGAAATACGCTCGGAAACTCACCAAGGTCTACTCACCGCGGTTGCATAAAATGTGCTCTGCGTTATGCTGATGATCATATCTAGTGAGGTTTAAGGTCTCGGCCAAGGACATTTCTTGTCTATCAAAATATACATTTACATCAGAATCGCTCAGTGTCCAATGTTTTTTGTTTGTTTTCTCCAAAAACATGATCTGCATTTTATACAGTATGTCTCTCTGCTGGCCATTATAAAATGAGACCTAGTGAGAACACCTCCCTGCAACCACGGGACAAGTAATAATGATCCACTAGGTGACAGAAGCGCTTAAGATCTCCCCTGAATGTAGGTCAATACATTTGCATAAGTAGAATACATCAATGAGTAAACATATTGCTCGCTTCGTTTTTGCCGAGTCATCACATTAGATTTCAATATGGGGCAATTCGTTAAACTCTTGTTAAATCATCATATAGGCCGTAAATTCAATTAAACTTGGAAGTAGAGTCTGGATGTAAAGTATTGTTGATTTTAGGAAATTGTGCGCATCCCACCTTTTGTACCCACGCTTTTCTTGGAATGCGTTTCTTCTCGTTTCCATCGGTAATGTTTTCGTGCGTCACGCTTCACCTCTGCGATGATTCCATCAGGGATGGATAAGGTCTACATATCACGCAGGCCTCGTAACTGCTTGAAATTTCACAGTTCACAAAAGATGGTGCTGAACCATCTGCTGCATTTTTTTTTCCTTTTTTTTTTCATTGAACTCGATTGCCAGAGAGTTTAGTTGCGCTGTACATTTTCTAACAAGATTTTATGGAACACATTACAGTAATTACCCCCTTTTTTTCCATGTAACCATCGTCATTGACCGACCATAAGAGTTATAGACATGAATAAATAAATTCCCCTTCTACGTATAGTAACCTACTTTCTTCAAAACTGTCAGAGTCGCGTTGTCCACTACCATCATCAGTTTCATCATAAGGGAGGGGGGAGTACTGTACCGCATTAGTCTCATGGTCAATAAACACAACCACGCTTAAGAGTTTAATTGCTGCTATAGAAATTAAATGTCGTACAGCACCAATATAAGACACTGTGTGGCTTTTATGTCTTTTATGTCTTTTCGTTATTGAAAAGTAAAAGCGGAATGTCGCTGAGACAACAGCAAATTCTATGCAGTAAAATGATGGTATCCACTTCTCACCGTAACACCAGTCCTTGACGTTGGTGACAAGAGCGTCGTGTACTTTGTCAACGGCTTGATCTGGCAAAAGCTCAATACATTGATGGATGAATAACTCAGAAGATGTATCGTTGTCAGACGGCGGACCCAACTTCACAGTCCTTCGTGGCAAAGTGAGAGCGTATTGTCAAATGGTGTCAGGCCTGGGATCTGCCGCAGTACTGTCACCGTCCCTCTGCCACGGAAGTGACACTTGAAAAGAGGTTGTTCACGTGTTCACTGGGCTGTGATATCTGCTATGACATGGGCCAGGATGCGCAACACACGCACGCCGACACGCTCGCTCGCTCGCACGGCCGTGTGCTGATAGGCTGGGTGGTCCGGAAGAAAGTGGGGGAGAGGCAGAACACCAGCAAGATGTCTGGAGGGCAGAAACATGAAAAGACAGACAGAAAGAGACATAAATGGAAACGGAAACACCATTTTTTTGTTGTTGTATAACCCAAGGCTAACGGGATTTCACGGTGACTCCGAAAGCTCGTCTGCGGCGTCAAGGTTCATCATTTCCGTTTAGAAAGGTTACAGAAGGTACCCCCGACAGTTTGTATTCGTATAATGTGGTGGTGCCATGAGAGAAAAAGCCAAAACATGCTAAAGCACAATTTGACAGAAAATTGTTCAATTCATTGCTGTAGCAATGAAATAAAATAAATAAAACAAAACTGAGAATTTTATTATGCTGAAAAAAAAAAAAAACCTTTTGAGATATGTCTAAATGGGTTCCTCTGTGTGACAGACAGCTGACAAAAATGTAAACAACCAGGAACAATTAGAGTTGAAAAGTAAAAGCGGCCAAAATGATCAGTACAGTTGGATGTCACTACGAATTTCAATGTAAAGCATAATTAACTCCATGTGATTATGGGATGTCATACTCATCATGAATCCATGTCATGTGCATGGCCATTCCTTCAGGGAATAAAGTGTAGCAGATAACGCTACATTAATTATTTTCCTCACTAATTTATTCCTCCTGGGATCGGTTTTAACACGTAAGCTTTTAGAATGAGTAATTATGCTGCAGTATACATTTTTTAATTACAAATAACTTAAGTTAACTTACAAAGCAGTATATTTCTTTTGAATTACAAATTTGTGTTATATACATTACAAAGCTTTTTGTTCATCTGTTTTATTCTTTATGATTATTTTTTGTAAATAAAGTCACAATGACATAGTGTTCAATGTCAAATAGATAATTATATTTTAATATTTGAGGCATGTCAACATAATTTGCAGGTAATGGCTTATCCATCTGAAAGTGATTCAGACGTTCACTAACGTTATTTTTCGTTATTTAAGTTGTGGTGGCATTTCATAAAGTAGTTTTATTTTCAGTTATTTAAGTTTTGGTGGCATTTAGTGAAATCTCCCTTAAGCTTTTATGTGTCGGACCACTCAGACGTTGGCTTTTAATTGATTCGGTAGCACCAGTCATTTTTGCACTTGCCTGCGGCGCTAATCCATACAATGCAATTCATACATCTACTTCATATTAAATCTCCCGTCTTGCTTACTGACCTTTTCATCCAGCATTTTCCTTCACTGATGTGAGCAGGCCCTTAACGGACGCTGATGCCAGACATTATTTTGCTGCTTCTGTGTTTAGTGAGTAATACGCTACATGGAAACCCGACACACTGCTGCTCAGTTCCCAGTCCATGCTTCTAAATTCTGCCACAAGTTCCACAAATAAATAATTCAGTGCCACGCATTCACAATTGTTATGGCCCTTCTGTACTTTATATTGGAACACCTCTGTTGGTGGACTGCAGCTGTCGGTTTAGCACCATACCATCAACACCGGAGTACCCCAAGGATCCATTCTCTTCCTCCTGGATATGTTGTCACAGCAGTACACATTTTCCTTCCAGTGCAAGGGATTCTCGACAACACCCACACAATCTCACTCTCTCTCATAAACACGCTCATGTCATCTACATAAGGCCATACAGATTTGAATTAGCGATATACTATATTCTCAATGAAAGGCTCCTTGTCCTCTAGCTTGAGTAGGTGTCTCCATTTACCATTTTAAACGAGCAACATGTTAGCTGCAGCTGTTGGTTTACCCCAATTAGAACGCAAAGATTGAATTGTAATGTTATTATGAATGTGCATATGAAATTGCGCTTTTCAAGAGTACTTTTCTGCCTTTTGTTATGATACTAATTACAGGCTAATGCAGAAAGAAAGCCTTGGCCCATTATAATATGAAAAAAATTGTGTGGGCAAGAAAAGAAAAAAATCATCTCATCAAATCTTTGCAAACCCAATAAAGACGAGAACATTATTATTAGTAATTGTTGTATTTTTTTTTTTTATTTGAACTTTTCACCTTTTTTCCACAATGAACAAAGCCTTTAGACAATAGCAGTTGAAATCATCCACACGGATTTCTCTGGTCTTCACCAGTTGCCTGTTGTAGCGTGGAGCAAGACGCTGTGCAGTGCAGGTTTACGGGGAGGGGAACAAAATGACACTGACAAACACTGGATGCTTGTTGTCACTGACCAAAGCGGCCTGGTGTGTGTGTGTTTGTACCTGCAACAATGTGAGTGAGACTATGGCGGCCGGTGAACCACATTCAACAAGGCCTTGCCTTAAAAAACTCGGCACGCTAAAATAGCCCATTGCAGATTTTGCTAGCTGTGACGGGAGAGGCCTCGCATTATGCTCCATCTCCTATGATGTGCTGACCTCAGCATCGGGCCTTACGCTATTAGACAGCAAATAGCCCAGGAGAGGGGCCATGGCTTTAAAGAGGACACTTCCAGACACAAAAAAAAAAAATAGTTCTTGTAGTTCTCACTTGAACAGACATTTACCGGACCAGGGAAACACCATCAGAGGGGACAGCACTCAGCTGTGGCTGTGAAACTTGTACAAAATGATTATACCCCCCCCATCAATTATAAATTTCATATAGTGTTTAAATTAAACATAAATAAAATAAGTTTAACAGCAAGAATGTTTTGTTCAATGTGACGGAAATAAATAAAGCGGGTGAATGTGACAAAACAAAACTCGATTTTGCATGAAGATGAGGTATAGAGAAAAGAAATAACAACGATCACACGTGACAGTTGTCTAGGTAGTGCTTTGCCCTCCTTTTCACCCTTTCGTTTAACTTGAAAGACCTCGCATTTCAATGAAAGGCAGGCAGTGTGTTGCTGAAGTGGCGGCGGCTGTGTGCGGGGTTGAGGATTTTCAACAGCGTATTTTGAAACGTTCCAACTGTGGGGATGATGCGAGTGTCTGGCTTCTTGATTTACTATCAAGTGAGGCAACGAAAAAAAACTCTCCGTTTAAATAACCATTAATACTTTCCTCCTAAGCCAAATCTTCCGAGGCTAGTAAATCAGAAATCAAATACTTTACCGACTAAAAAGTCTTTCAAATGCAATTGTTATTTATTGGTGAGAAAACACAGGAGGGGGGGGGGGGGGGGGGGGAATAAGAGAAATACGCAATGTGAGGAAAGGTAGAGTGGCACCAGAAACGTCATTAAACAGAAATATACTCGGTTGGTCATGGAAGATGGAATGTATTATTCTTGCTGTCAAAATTCCCCAATAGAATCCATCGGGAGCAAAAAAAATAATATACAGGACAGGCCGTTCCCTCTCATGGATGCATCATCGTACATGGATTTGTGGTGAAAACCCATTTGACCGTCAATGATCATTAGAAAAAGCACCTCTCGTAATTATTTCACAGCGTGGCCAAAATTTGCCAAGATTTGAAAAAATAAATGTCTGTCAATATTTTACGAAAGCCTCGCTGTGATTCCACTACTGTACGGTGTACCTAAATAACTAAGACACCCAAGTTGGATAGAATTTCAGATGTCCACTTTCTAGCCTGTGTTGAGAAGGAGTACATAGATAAATAACAGGGAGTGCTGAAGGGGGACCTCCTTTGGGCCCTTTATAGAAAATGCACATTCTGGTGGACCGGGGGTCTCGTTAGCAGTCGTAAGCTCCAAAGATCATGGAAGCTCTCTGCTGAGACAGTAAGGCAATTTGAAGATCACGAAGAAAATCACTCCATTTTCCATATGGCAGGTTTCTCTTTTTTTGGGAAACACAAACATGAACACGAAAATATGCGTACAAGCTCCTGTTAAAGAAAATAGCTGCCCGGTTAAAAAAACAACAACAACAAAAATTGACTCTGTGAAAATACCCCAATAGTTATTTTGTGGTCTTTTTTTTAAAAATGGTATTGTTGTCAGTGTTTTTTCGAGTTGTGTTGTAAATCATTTGGCTGGCTCATTTAGCTTCCAACAGTTATTTTGTGTGTTGAATCTCAGTGAAAACATCCCAAAAGCACTGAAGCCTCTCGGCAAAAATACAGAAAATAGGGAGGAAAATTAAACGAAACCCCAAACTAAAGCAAACTCACAGAGTTCGACAGCTACTAAGGCAACTTTTGCCAAATACAATATAAGCCCATTTATATTGCAACACAACTATATATTAATTTAATAAAATACACAATATAGCTTTTGTACACGTAACAATTTGGCTCAAATGCACAGAAGTCGGAATAAAATGAATAAAAATGTCTTTTTTTTTATGTCGACACATCTAACATGAATACATTTACACATATAATGGATAGTATGTATAGTGATGGTGTGAAGGGACGTTTTCTTCATTATTTTCCAATATTCGCCATGAAAAGAGAAGCAATGTCCTTCAGTAGTTGAGTTCTTCCACCACCCTTAACTCAAGGACACTTTTTGCTGAGATTTTGTTCTTTTCCTTAAATATAAAAAAAAAGTATAAATATTTCATTATTATTAGGACATTATACATGGAATCTTACATATAGGCATCTATATAATCATATAGATCTTTTTTTTTTTCACAGTTGAGGAAAAATGTTCCTTTTTAATACAACCTGTGATTGCCTTAAGGCGTTGCCACACACACGGAAATTCACTGTACACAAGGGACCGAAAGCTGATGATGTATACGACAATTACACAGGTGGGCCAGTCGTGTCGTGTATGTGGTGCTTGTAGAAGTGGTGCGTGCGTGCGTGCGTGCCTGCGTGCGACGATCATCATGAATGTTTGAATAGAAGCGTGAGACAGACACAGCTTACACGTGGCTACAAAACATGGCTCCTTCGAAAATTCTCGCTCAGCGGAGCATTAGTGCCCTCTAATCCTGACCACTTGAAAAAAAGATCCCAATCCTTCTATCAAAGCCCTGATTACCAATCCCTTCAGGTTCACACACATAATCCATCAAGGTAAACATCCACATTAAAGTCACCAAAACGGAAGATTGTTTGGTGCATTTAGGCCAGATACTGTCCCGATAGAATCCATTTGTTGTCATCACGTCGATTGTCATGTCTGACCTTGGCAAGTCTTTTCTTTTCCCGTCACACCAAAAATAAATTCACCCTGCACAAACGGATGTGGGGGTTTCACGAGAGACTCAGAAAAACAAACTCATGAGCTGGTGGGCACTTGGATAATATCTCGCGAGGTGCCAGAGGCTCAATCCGCTGCTGTTTTCTTGAAAATCCAAAACACCGGGAGCATCCCACACGTCCCCGGGTATTCTTTTTTTTTTTTTTTATTCTTGGCAGGGATTTTCACATTTGAACTGCTGCCAAAGGACTCATAAGAAATGTTCTCATCGTCACTTCAGCGTTGGTACTTTTGCATACCGTGACAAAAGCTCCTTTGAAAGAGTCATTTGAATGTTTGTATTACTTTTGGTGACAGTTTTGGCATGTGAGTTTTTGGAATCGACTCTTATTCCACACTCGAGGTCCTTTCCTTTCACTTCCTCAATGTGCCGGTGGCCTCGCTCCCTCTGCAGTCTTGCAAAAGCTTGTCAATGTCTCTCACCACCTGGTCTGCATCCATTCCATCACGGCTCACTTCTGGTTCCACCTGCTCCAGCACGCGCTCCATTTCTCCTCTGCTCTCTTGACTGATTCTGGAGCGGGCCTCGGCGAGCACCTTGGCCACCGGGTCTGAAGGAGGCAATGGCGGGTAACCCCCCTGCTCCCTGTTTTGTTTGGTGGGTGACAGGTACTGGCCGTCGGGAGGTCCGTAGTAGCCGGAGCAGGTGGCCAGAGGAGGTTTGCCTTCAGCCCCGTCCGCCGGACTCTTAACGGAGGAGCATGCGTTGGAGCAGCCCTTGACTGGGCTGCTTGATGCCGAGGGCACCTCCTGGAGCAACGGGCTGAGGGCCCGTTTTGCCTTCAAGTAGGGCTTGACGTTTGCGATAAGGATGGTGTGGTCGCGGCGCTCCTTGCCAAATGTACAGAAGGTTTTTTTGCCGTTGGAGTTGACCGTTTCATAGGTCTCCGTCTCTGGCGCGCTCTCCATCCCCGCTGGGACAAATACGTTGTTGCGGTAATCGACACCCTCGGCCTGGTTTCCACCGGCGGGGAACTGTGGCATCCAGCAGCGGTCAGAATGGCCCAGCACTCGGCATTCCTCCGTGCAATTCAAACAGTCCTCATCTGCAAGGAGAACGGGGAGACGCATTAATGCAAGGCTCATATTTTATATTTTTTCCTTTATTTTAAAACAAGTCGATGCCAAAATTATCTTTGCGGGCCACATAAAATATTGTCACGGGCCGTATCTGGCCCCTGGGCCTTGAGTTTGACACCTATGACGCAAGGAATAACTTTTTGGAGTTTTGTCTGATATACTTCAATGTTCGGACTGTTCTAAAGAAACTCAAGTGAAGGGGAAAAAGTGGGAGGTGAAATTTCTAAAAATCCAAAAGCAGAGGATGTCACCACACGGGCACACACACCTTTCCAACACATCGGAAGGGGGCACAAGCAAGCGTTTTTCAAGCTCTGATCAAGGAGATGGCAGTGCATCGAGGTGTGATGGCGATGGAGTGAGAGAAAAACAACAACGGTTGAGGTTTGGCAAGGGCAACGTGCCGTTATCATAAATTCATGTCAGCGGGCTTTGAAGCCCTCCCTCGACAAAAACTACGTGCCAAATGGCTCGGATCCCCCCCCCCCCCCCCCCCCCCACCTCATCTATGTGTATTCTTTTCTTTCATCTCTATCAGAAGGATGCACACGTTGGCTGATTATGGGAGTGTTCACGCTTGTGTTAAATGAATCCAACAATAAAATGAAACAAATGTTTTCCCCTTTGGGGCTTAAAGTGAAAAACAAGAAGAAAAAAAAATGGATGGTGCCCCGCAAATATTTTTGTGATGGAATAGAAAGATAAAAGAGAAGCAACACAACAGTGGCAAATAAACAAAACATTGTGTGGCCAAATAAATTTCTGCAATAGTTCCTTCCTGTTTTGTTGCAAGTAACTGTGTGCAATTCAATACCATTAGCGTGTGTTTATATTTTTAAGTCAGTCTTGAACCATATTATCATCGTCGTGTGAGGCTTTCGCAAATCCTTGCTTGGAAAAAGTGATCCTTTTGCTTTCTGCGGTATAATTAGCAAGCAACAGCTTGACAAAGATTTATCATCCAAAGAACAGCTCCTTCAAAAATGGAAGCGAGTGTTGAGTTATAGTTTTGTTCATCCCGGTGTTAGGCTTTGCCTTGACTGCGGCTTTGCATCTCGCAGGAAACGATCTTAACACTTTGCAAAAGATTTTAGAAACCAAACAGCCCTGACATTTCTCATGTTGAAGCAGCCATTTGAGGAGGAAACAAAGTGGGCTGAAAAGTAAAGGTCAGGCTAGTTTACGATGGCTACATTCAAATGCTATGGCTGAGTGTATGCACCTGCAAACACTGCACATGCTACCCACTTTAGCGTGTGTGCACCTGTCTTGATAACACTTAATTGCGGCAGAAAAACAATTATGAACTAGTTTTGCATCAAATTCGAAGGGAAAAAATAAGTAGGAGTGCTTGCATGTACTGTATGCTGAAAATCACAACTGTCCTGTAAAATGATTATGTAATTCAGTAAAAAAAAAAAATGGAATACAAAAAAATAAGCCAAATGGTGTTTCAATTAAAAAATGACTCCGGGGAAAAAGAAACAAGTCGTTATTCTAGTCTGTCTCTTATCGGTCGCCAAGTTACACAAAATGCTCTTCTAATAAATAAAAAAAAAAACAGGGAATCAAAGCTTAATTAAAGGGCCACGTGCCATGAGAATGGCACTGATCTTTTCCTAACACGCAGATCCTCCAAATCTGGTCACCATTTCCGTAATCCCATGACGCCCCTCCCCCCTCTGTTCTTGATTCAATATTTCCAATTTCTAGGTCAAGCTCTCAATATAATAGTTGTGCACATCAACCGGTGACTGCGTCAATGTGTTTGCGTGTGTGTTATGAAGCACTGTGTGATTTCCCTAACCACACTTTCTGCCATTGCGGCCCTTCCTCCCCAAACCCTTTCCCGTTATTACCCATCCATGTGATTAATGTCCCTCTGTCACACGTTGTGCTTGTTGCGCAGGGAGGAAACAGTTTCAACTGCGTCACAACAAGGTGAGCATGGAACGGACTGTCGGTCTTGTCACGAGTATTGAGTCGGCGAAGGGGTGAGAGGTTGCAATATATATGCAAACTGACTATTTTCTACTACTCTGAACATTGTCAGACCTGCCTGAACAAAAAAAAAAAAAATGTTGACACACTACATTGGAAAGATATCTATAGGATGAATGGCGAAAATGCTTTCACCCAAAATGTGACTTTCTGACTTTTCATTAAAAAAAAAAAAATCCAGCCCTGACATAATACGATGAAGCAAATCTCCTTGCCAGGCTGACATATGAGTCCTGTAATCCTAAATACATAGTTCTAGTGTAGCGTCATAGGGAACGAGAGGATATGTGCAACCCCCACACCTCCAACCAGGTTGGAATGACAGCTGACAAGTTGCAGAGAGCATCTGTGACAGACCACAGATGCACCTGCTCACCTGAGGGAGCCCACCGAGTCTTTCTGTGTGTGTGTGTGTACGTATGTGTGTTATTGTCTTTTTAATCTCCTCGCTTACTGCTGTTGAGCCCATCTGATGCATGCAGGCGTCTCTTCTTGTACTCCCACCAATCTGATAAGCAAATATTTGAACGGCACAGATGAAAACGTCCAAACCAAATGTTCACCCGATAACAGGTCTCAGTTCAGCAGTTGATGAAATCGGGATAATTGTAAAGTGCAAAGCGGTTTGCATATGATGATTAGATCACGGTCACGTTATTTGACGATGTAATTAATCACGTGGCTTGAAATCAGTCAATTTGTAATGCAGTCTTTTTAAATAAGATGAATATATAAGATTAAAATTGATACTTTTGACACGCAATAAAAGATAATACAGGAGGAAAGTCATAATTATGTTCAATGGCGCTAAAAGATATCGTGTGAACATTCTACCACTTTGATGATGCCATTGTTTTTCCCCACACAAGTATAAATAAGGGCTGTCCTCCTTTTTTTGTTTGAGGCCATACAGGTATGTTTACACTGCGCTGCAGTTTTGTTGTTTTCACCCCGATCTAGGGACGCCAAAGAAATGCACTGCCACGTTTATTTCTCCGATAGAATGCTGACTTTTTCGAATTTGCAGACATTGTCGCTGTATCAAGCAATATTTTTGAAAAGCACGACGATCTATTTGCTGGTTAACAACACATAATTGCTCATTTCAAAAGCCCTCGAGAATGTGGTCAAGTATGGGAGAAGATAGGGCTGTGGGCGGTTTAGCGGCGAATTAAAAAGAAAGGGATACTTTTTTTTCCCCCTGCATAATAGCTTTTATCACAGTAGGAGGCGAGAGAATAACAACGCATGGCCGGAAATGCTTGGCAGCAGCAGTAGGGGAAGCCTGTGGGTTGGTGATACTGAGCCTCAACCAAGGGCATATATCTCAGGATCAAACATGTCCTCTCATCAGGCATTCCTTCGCAAACCACAGGACCCGCCATCAGCTAATGCCCCGGCTAAGTTGTTCAAAGAACACCCTGAGGAGGAAGCATTATGCAGAGCAGGGTGAGGGATACAAAAAAAAAAACTCAAGAGGAGCAGGCCAGGGAGTGTGAGCTCATATTCAAACAAAAGCAAACACACAACGTCTAATCAATAATGAGCAAGCAGCGCTGTCTGCTGTGGGTGGCGGGAAAGGTCTTGTGGAGATGGGACTTGGTGGGGGGGAGTCTTTGTTGACACACAATTTTGTTTTGCATCTACCAAAAATAAGGAAATTCAAAGCACATTGTGGTCCGTGAAAATCTGATGCTCAAACCGGTTTGGAAAGCATGGGAAAGCCAACATGGCTGAAGTGGCTGGGAAAAGCAAAACTAAGACTCCATCTGATAACATCAGTGATGGGTGACAGCACACGGAAAATTCCCGCTGCTTTTCAACAATATTTACACAAGGGTTCAAATTGTTGATAACAAAGGCAAGTCAAGGCCACCAAACTGTGAAAGTAATTTTCAATTAAAAAAAATATAGATTCGATTCAGGCAGTGCTTTTTGGTGATGTGACAAAATAAAAAACACTATTAAAAGTGGTTAAAAAAGATTGTATGCTTGACTGAATATTTTCTTGCGGAACCTCTAGGGCCATTTGGCAAAGCAGCATCAGAACAGAACCAAGCTCGGGTGCCTTTGGATGCTTTATTTTTTGCATCGATAAAAATAGAGCTAATGTGCCTTGGCAAAAAAAATCCAGTTTTGACACATCTGTACAAAGGACAGTGTTGCAGAAGCTTTCCGGCTTGTCATTATGGATTTTGGCAAATAGCAGACACATCACTGATTTTTACTTTTCAAAACGGAGGGTTGATAACAATCTCTGTTCGGATGTAGATAGAGCTTCCAGATATCTCACAAACATGACCATGAGACCGCAACAAATTGATTTGTTAAAATGCAATGCACATACTAATGTATTGTTGTATTGAGAGCCAAGTCAGACAAAGTTGCAGGGTCAAGCAAGGTTGCTGCTCGGGCCAATCCAATAAAAGGTTTTAAGTCATTCGATGGGAAAAGACAGTTACTATTCGCATTTCCTCAGGCCATGGCTCACTTTTCAACTCTTCTTTCTCTCACTCCTTGAGTGTTTTAATGATGGAGCAATTTCACGCGAGCAGCCACAGGCAAGCTATTAGCTGTCCACGTCTGAGAGGACCCATACTTTCTCCTGGCGTCATGTTACTGCTATCAAACATGATCAAACTATAGTTGGTTTAACTTTGATATAGAGTGCAAATAAGTCAGTCATCCCAAAGTCTACTCGTATATTAACTAGTGGTTTGACAAGATTTTTTTTTTAACTGTGCTATTTTAAGCTTTCCGCTATTTTAAGCATTTTATTGTATTCTATTTTACTTTTGGCACAATGTCAATCTAGTTGCTAATGAAAAATACGGCGCCTCTTTGCCAGAGGCGGCTTGTCACTTTGTGATGTCACAAAGTGAAAAGCCAACCCTGTTTCTTGGATTGGGAGGGGCTGATGCTACGAAATGCTCCAAGACGGCTGAATGTAGTGAGGAATTCTAAATAAAATGTTAATTTAGCATAATATGGCGCCTTTTAAACTCTGCCTCTAATGTCAAAAGAACCATTAGTTTCTCATAATGCAACGCCACAAATGCCACGCTCACGTTTATCCGGAATTGAAGCAGAGTGTATTTTCTTTTCATATTTTATCACCCTTTAAAGTGGAGCCATCATAGCTATCTGTTTTTAAATGGCTTTGTCATTTAAATGATGACTAATGCCTTCATCATCAAAATGCTTGCTGTTATGTTTTTCTTTTCTTTTTTTCTTTCAAGCCTTCCCTACATTTTTCTCAAAAGGTCAATGTGCGGGATTGGCTTGGATATGAGTAAACAATGAACGCACATAAGGAGCAAAACCGCCGCTTAATTGTTGCCTGACTTTTACCTGAGGAGAAACACGGAGGGTGGCACTAAGGATGGCAACAAGGGGGACAAGAAGGGGACTTATTAAAATATGAGGCGAGAAGCGTGGTGAATCAGTAGCTAATCCGTCGCTTCCTCTAAGCCTGTGTAATTAGGACATGGGGGATTGCACCGTGGCAGGGGATGCTTCTGGACCGCCTTGCTCTTTTTTTTCCCCCTTCTTTTTTGTGCGTGTCTGTGTATTCATCCCTTTAGCTGGAGTTTATGGCAGATTGTCATCTTAATATAGCAAGTGTGCATGTGCCTCGGCTTTATTGTGTGCAACTCAGCGTGCTCAGTCATGAGCAACATAAACAGCACAGCTTGCCTGCATCATGACTTATTTCTTACTATTACTGTTTGCACACGCAAATGAATGAGCGCTTTCTTTTTCTGCTTTTGGTCACGGCGTGACACCCTCACAGTGTATATTGGTATATTTAGCAAAAGTCAAATACGCCGTCAGTCATCTCACAACCTTTTTACACCACATCGACACTAGAACTATTTTCGTCTAGTCGAAAAGATCCTCAAGAGATAAGTATGGGTCGAGTATGGAATCGGAAACTATAGGGCGCATCTGTCTGGGTTCCAAACTCCGCATGGGGTTTTTATTCAGCCGAGCCGTACAAAACGAAGCTCTTCTAGACGTGACGCAATCTTGTCTGACTGAGTGAATTAAATCATTTTCTTTTATACTTGTTCCCCGTCTGCCTTTCTGTTTGTCGCTCTCTTTTCAACAAAAGGATTTCAACCGCGGGTGCCTTGGCTTTGTGCAAGTAATCATCCCCATGTGTACTGCTTTAGCAGGATTAGGAGTGCTTCATATTCCTCGTCACTGTAATGCAACACCACGTACATGCAGGGTTGGAACGTATCAATATTGATCGGTATTAGACGTGACCTTCAGCAGGGTACCAACATAGACTCGATGTATGGAACGTACGGTTTCGGTGTTACGGTGTCAATTTTTGCATATTAATATTTTCTTTTCAAACTGCAATCGTTACGTCGGGCATCTAAAAAGTCAATCGGCATTCCTCGCACAAGGCTAGAGCAAAACAAGAATGCGTGTTATGAGGCTGCAAGAACATTAGGGCAATCCATTTTGAACGAGGTAACCTTTCAATTTTCAGAAGGTCACTTTACTTCCTGAGACAGACTGCTTTATTTGGAAAAGGGGAATTTTGCTAGTGTCATAAAATTCTACCATCTACTGCATTCTGGAACATCTTAAGAATTAATGTACAGCAGTGAAACGAAATGATCAATCACATTTTAGATTATAATACCGCCGCAACAAAAAAAACCCCGATTTTGCCAGTGTTTATTTAACGTACGTGGTTACTCCAAAACACGTTAGATTAATATACCATTACCGGCATTGCTGACAATCGTTCGGCACACATCCTCATGAGACTACCAGTAATAAGAAAACTGTCCACCAGTATGTCGGCATTTGATTATTCCTGCCAATGAACAAGAATGACGGTCCCTTAAGGATATTGGCGGAATTACAACAGAGGTTAAGTGAAAAGGTGGCGAGAGGAAGGTTGAGTCGATGGTGTTGGCTTTCTCAACCCTGGGGCCTAACACATTTAGAGAGCTAACTGACACACTTTGGATGTATTAGCCACAGTGAGCTCTGCCAACCTGTCTTTTTTTTTCTTTTTTTCCTGCTTCTCCTCCGCCTATCGCCATCTGTCTGTCACTGCACTCAGCACTCGCTAAGAGACTGAGAAACATGCTTAGTGTTTTAGTAGCATTGCTTTAGCATTGATGTTTCTCGGTGCCACAGCCAAATTGCTGTTTGCAGTCTAGACACTGGTTGCTTGCATCTCGGGATGGATAAACACAAAACACTCACTCGTCTGCTTAGAAGTGTGATTAGATTAAAAGAACAGGAATGCACCGGAATGTAATAATGCTCAATTAGCCTGCCCACCAGGGGGGGATAATCATTTCAAACAGAAATGTATTTTCCATCTCTACTTTATACTTTCTTTGCATCTCCATTTTGCTTGACTCTGGGGGATAATGGCTTCAAAATGAGCAGGGTTAAAGTCCTGGCTGCTGCAATAAAAACACCAATAAATGGAAATCTATCGTAATAAATTCTGATCCGGTCCGGGCGGCTTGAAGACGGTCATTTTCTCTGAAAAATGATCGCACGGAATTTAAAAGTGAGAAAACAATTGAGTTCTTTTCATGCTGCCCGATTCCATGTGAGATTAGGGTCAAAGATTATAAATCTTACATGAAATAAGAATGGGATTAAAAGAGATCAGTGATGTAAAATTACAGATCGCAGTAGCAGTGGTGAGAGGACACCTGGATTTTGAATCGTAACATGGCAGCTGCCATCCTGCTGGACACTCGCAGCTAAAACTAAACAATCTATTCCCGACAAGAGAAAGGCTAGTGAATATTCTGGAAGCTGCCTGGAGTATTCCGGAGAGGGATTCACCGCACATCAAAGACTGCCTATGCAGTAAATCTGTTAGATTTGGGATTAATGGACTCCAGAGAGGCCTCGAAAACACACACACACGCACATGGACGTACACACAGCCCGATCACAATACGAAAAAGTTTCACAACCGAGGATTGCAAAGTAGCACAAAGAGTGGATTTTGTCACGTAACTCATCGCAATAACGTCACGGGTCTTTGTTAGATGGTATTTTGACTACGGCGAGTGCTGGGACTTATTCAAATGCAGCACAGCTTCCCTCATCCATCCAGAAGGTTGCGGGGTGGCTGGAGCCTCTCCCAAATGGCGCAAGACCATGCCAACTGCGTGGAAGTCAGCGATTTGAATAATTACTAGGCCTGTCATGATAATCAAGTAACATATGTTGGACCATATATAGACCTTTTTATTATGCCGCTGATATAATGACAGTAGTATGTAAAAAACTTAAGTAGCCTATGTTATTCTTAAAAGCATTTAACTTTTAATTCTGAAGAACATTAAGATTGAAATGTCGAACAATAAATTAAATATCTCAGGTAGATTAATACATCCATGAAAGAGTCGGATCTGTTCAGAAAAATTTGCACAAATAGGAACAGAATGTGTATTGACTGAGTAAAATGAGACATCTTATCTCACCTATTCCACCCGGTTGAGGATTTTTTTTTTTTTTTTCAAGCAATCCGCACTGCGTAAAGGAAACCATAGGTGTGGACAAATGCAAGCCAGTGGGCGGAAAACACCTGTTGACAGCATTCTGGTTTGTTTGCAATCGGTCACTGAACAATGAGGGCGTTTCCCGAAGCGCTTGTCGCCTTGACGGAACAGCTGGACATCGACATCACAGATAGGACGGGATCATGGCAAACAGAAAGGATCTTACCATTAGGAAAGGATCATTTTAAACTCACTCAAGGTGTCTGTTACAACCAGATAACAGATAATGGATTTTCCTACTTTAAATTGATATATGTATATGAATTCAAATTTTGGCACTAGTGGTCATGGTTTTGCAGCGCGAAGTGAGTAGGACGATAATGGTAATTACCTGTTGCGAGATACGGCTTGAATGTTGATGTGGTTCCTTGGATACCACAAAATAATCAACTGTAGATTTGTTCACTTTCTCACTGTAATGTTTTTGTTGTTTTCCGCAACTTCCGAGCACGAAAAGGTAATGCTTCGGCCACAGCTCCCAAACCCGATCTCATCACCCTGAGCAGCATTATCACAATCTAGGGAACTAGATTATCCCTTAGATGAAAACTTCATCCCGGTTGATCCCCCACTTGGGAGCCGATAAGAGGCAGGGGCGCCGTCACCCAGATTTCCGACTTGTTAATCAAGATGGCTTTCGATCACCTAGAGGGCCAGATGGACAGTTGCTTTCAAAACATGACAGCAGACGATGCTGTCGAGGAAGCAGACTTTGGCAACAACAACAACAACAAAGTGTTTTTAAGAAACACTTTCATCTCAGGCATGGAATGAAAAGGATATCAGACGAAAAGCAAAAACATTTTTTGATACGGTGTAATCGATAATATTGGGTGAGAAATAAACTTGTTCAACACCAGGTCAGAAACAAAGAAATCATCAATGTACGACAATTCCTGCATCTGAACTGTGCACCGCTTTTTTATTGCTTTTCGTTACTAATAAAAAGGACCCCACGCTTGACACACACTTGGCTGTCGTAGAGTTAATTTATTATTTTTTTTACCTTTTTAAAGGGGTAACGAGCATCACCTATTTTTTTTATGATGACATATCTTCACTTAATGGCCAGCGCGGGACTCGATTAAGTAGATTCGTATTGCGTTTTTCCACAAGAGTTGTGTCTAAAAGTAACTTGCTTCAAAAAAATGAATAATACAAAGGTGCACATTTGCAATGCTTGTCCACGTGTGCATGTGCAAATCAAATAAAAAGCATTCCCGAAAGCACCCTAGATGAGGAACAAATGGAAGAGCAGCCAGCCTCCAAAGTCCCCAGAGCAGATTTGAGTTGTGGTTTGAGGTTGGATGAGAGGTCGGCGTATTAATTGGCTGCTGGTAATTACAGATGCAGCTTAAGCTAGCTAACATGTCCAAGGGGTTTTGGCGACCTATCTTACGACCACAGAGATTAGTCAAATGAACAAATTAAAAAAAAATACTCATTCATGAATTCAGAAACACCAATTAACACTACGCATATATTTGAACCGCTCACATCTTCCCATGCAGCATGTTTGCGTTTAATTTATTGATCGGGTTAGGATTAAATGTATTCTTTTTTCCGAGCACATTAACGATTTTATAGCCCTACCCCTTCGTATTCAAACGTTCACACTTGACATTCCCTTCAACATTCGCCAGTAGCAATGAGGGTGTCACTTTCTCTCTCTCGGGGGCTGCTACCCTGAGAAAGGAGGCAACACGGGAACAATATGAGTCACCCAATTAAAGTTGTGTTGGCCTTGCAATTCCTCAAGGGATTGCCTTGTGACAGTTTAATTAACCAAGTCCCTTATCTTAATTTAGCAGAATCAAAAAGTAACCAACTGAGGTTATCTGAGCAAAACATTCCCTGTTAATATCTTTGCGTCGGCCATAACACCACACACATTCTTCACCTAAAATCACCTTGATAAAGCGGAGCAAATGTCTGGCGCTGAGTCGCTTACAGTTTGTCACCGATATTTCGTAACATTAAAATTACATCTGACGTGTATAATCCACTCATGCTGGTTAAAAAAAAAAAAAAAAGACAACTACAGCTAAACGCCGTCTTTTTATGCTCAGTATGTATAACGATGGCGGTTTAGCGCGTGAGAGCTTTCGACTGAGTCCAAGTGTGTCTTCGCAGAGGGTGTGTTTATTGTTAGAAGGCTTTTTCTTTGAAATTTGTACTGACTGCAAGGAGACTCCCACCATGCTACTTAAATCATCCCCGCCATGAAGCCAGCTACCGTTGATTTATCATCAGATCCCAGTTCTACTGTCTTTTGCTGCTTTGTCTCTCCCTCTGTTATCCATCCCACTCTAGATTAAAAGACATTCCGAGTTCTGGTTAAAGTCCTGATTTCTCTGGACAGACCAAGGCCATTGATCTCTTTGTAGCAACGGGAAACAATCCCCGAGGGTACGGCAAATATTCATTCCCCTTCGGTTGAAATAGGCCCGACAAAGGACCCTTCACTTGGATCCTAATGATTCTATGGAAGTTGTGTTGAATTCAGTTTGGAGGATGCTTTTCAACTTTTGCATCGGCATAATCAAGATCCTGCTAGTTTGTAACTGTCTAGGTGGAATTGATTGAATAATCAGTCTTTGTAATTGAGAGTGTTGCCTCATCTATTATAGTTTAATTGAACACAACCCGACCTGTCTGCAAATAACTTAACACAAATTAAAATATACATATACATTAATTAAAAACCCAAAAGGCCAAGCAGCACGGTCAACGACGCACACATTGGCAGTGTATCAACAACTCTTTAAAACAAAATTGTTTTTGCCATATTACAATCGGTGAATCGGAGAAATTGCTGAATATGCGAGGGTTGACTGAAATTCCCAAAACTCACGACACGCAAACATGCACATGGAAAAAATGCCCTGCTGTCTTTGGATTGAGGACAGATGGCAATGGAGTGGCCCGGCTCCAAGAAGTGACGATGTTCTGTATCATTATAATCTCACCCCCTTATTTCCTCCCTACCGCTGCGCCGGACAACATGTTTTACCCACTGAGAGCAGAAATTAGAACAGCGCTTCTGTTGCTCTCTCACACGATCTCTTGTCGAGGGCTGCGGCAACAAGCTAAATAGCTGTAGAAATGTTTTGACATTGAGCCATCTGAAGCCTAAAAATAAATTTTAAAAAAGGTAATTTCCCAGAAAATATGCAACAATCATTTTCATATGGGAGGATTGCAAATGCAACTCATCTCTTCATTCACTGTCATATCAAAAACATCTGGAAAATACCCCAAATTTTATTTTCTGGCAACTGGGGTGGTTCAATAATATTTCAAGGAGGGGGGAGGCAGTGCCCCCATGTCCCCCCTCTAGCGCCGCCAATGCTATCGCAGCAAAGTACGTGAAAAACAAAACCGCAAAGAAACAACCACTGCAGGGGGAAAAAAAAGCCGCACTACAAAGCTTTATCAACAGTTTAATTTATGTGATAGATACAATCATGCAAGGAAGAAGCTGTAATGGTGCGCACATGGGAAAAATATGTATTTTTGACTCATTGCTTCCATAAACACCCTCTAATTATTCACTGCGGTGACCTAGGAGAAAGGATAATGCCAGAGATTTATAGCCGAAGGAGTCAGAGAGATCCATCAATTGTTTCCCCGACGCTGCAGTGCCACACTATTTGCGAGTGGCTCCTCTGGCAGAATAAGAATCATGGGGTGAGCCTCCAAGCAGGCGGGCTGAGGCTCAAAGATTAAAACAGCCCCCACAGTCAGCCAACATGAAGAAATACTCGAGACTGGACATTAACCTTCATGGACTGCAATCACAACAATAGCGTTTAAAACATCTTTGTGTATTTCTGAAAAGTAGACTAATCCGTCTAAATCTTCCATAATGAGAGAGAAGGAATCCTAAGACTGTGATATCTTCCATCCCTTCACCCCACAAGATTTGAGGCTTTCCTCGGGATTCAACTAGCTTAGCCATAAATCTCCTCACTGCTGTGTGATAGCGCCATATCCTCTAAGAGAAGTGGTGACCACACAATCTGGCACGCGTGTGCGTGCGGCCATACGAGGGGTGCGCTGTGAAAAATTCAAGCTTGCTGATGATCCCCCCCCGCTAGGAAAGTAGCTGGCAACGCCGGCGTGAATCAGGCTCTCGGCCTAACCGTGGACAGGCCACAGACGGCTGTGAGGATGAGGAGCGTGAACAGATGAAGGGCTCACAGACAAATCCTCTGTCTGACGGAAGAAACATGAGCATCTGGATGTTGTTTGTTTTTTTAGAACTTCATTTTCTTTTCTTATCTACTCAACAAAGCAACATTTTCGGATTGATCATCCAGCCGAGTTGGAGATTTAAACATAAATGATTTCCAAAACTAATATTGTCCAAAAAAAAAAAAAAAAAAAGAAGCAGCAGTCAGTACGGCTAAATGACAACAAGCAGGAGTGAACGCACTCCTCAATTAATCATGTTTTAAACTGACAGATGCAATAAAATCTCATAAAAGCTTGACTCCTCCATATGCTACCTGTTTAAAGCAATGTTTATAAACTGACTAATTATGATGCTCTCTCAGCAGATGTTTCTCCATTAACATGAAGAACAATGACTTCAGCAATTAACAGTGCCCGTGCTAAATTTGGAAGTGCTGATATTTCAGATTAGAAAAAAAAAAAGAAAAATCATGGAAGGGAAAATATGCATTTGTCAGGCATGTGAATCAATATGAAAATAATTGTTTGCATTTATTATTGATGCACAATATGAGACCCTGAGCTTTTATTCTGCATTGCGATCAAGGACCTTCATTACACAGCTAAAAGCACGGCTTGTTAAACGTGCCGTCTCGGTTGCGATTCCGCCGTCAACTTAAGTCTTTCATTTACTTGACGCGCTTTCATGTAACACACACTGTCGTAGATCAAGTGACCTGTTAAAAGTGAAATTTGGAAGCAAATGCAATCCACTCCACATGTACTAAAAATATTGTAATATTGTCTTTCCAAAAGCTACTGAATTCATTTGAACTGTCACTGTTGCAATTTTTTTTTTCCTTTTTATCCTTTTCTTATTTACCGTACTTTCACGAGGTAGGCTTTGCTAATGTTGGCATATATAGAAGCTCAGTTCTCCAGCCAGACCAATCACTCCCATGCCTGACTGTAAAGTTAACAAGATAATTGATTTCAGTCAAGTACTGGAAAGCAGTACTGAGGGGGAAACAAAGAAATAAACAAACAATTTCTGACTGCACCCTCGCCCACATTCACACACCATGTTGTTGCCATAACACAAGTTATCGTAATAAAGTCTTGCCGAAACGAGATAACTGAATAGGCGCACATTTGTTATAAATAAGATGATATTTTCCATCACTTTTGAAATGAAGATTATTTGATGCATCTAGATCAGAGGTGTCAAACTCATTTTTGTCACGGGACGCATCGTCGTCATACTTTCTGTTTTTTGATCTCATCGCTTCCGTCCTCAAATACACTTTAAAAACAAAGCCAGAGGCAGTTGGATTATCTACTCGGATCGTGGCTAATTAGGATGAGGCTTGTGGTACAGTCACACCACCTCTGTCCCTCCCAACTCCTCCTCTTGCTTTTTGGCTCTCTCTCATCATTTCCTTGAAGAGTGCTATCAGTGGGCTACATCTCGCTAAACCACCGCTGCCTGTCTGTTTGCGATAGCGTCTTGGCCATTCGTTTCTACACGGGCAAGCGAAAACACTGGCAGCCGCACTGCTGGAAAAGAGGCAAGCCCCCGTATCCGAGTCTGTTGGAATCATGTTGGAAGCGTCTATTATTCACTAATTAGAACTGGGGAAAAAAAAAAAAAAGCCACATCTGATAAATTTCAGCTTACTTAATAAATTGCTCCTAATTTTGCAGGGCTAATTAATCAATTTTGATAATGAGTCGTGATGTGAAGATCTTCATGTTGTAAGGGTACGTCTGGAGGAAAAATGCAGAGGGGCATAGTGGGTAGCATATTTGCCTCACAGTTGGGGAGTTCTTGGTGTGGAGGATGTGGGGGATACATCCTTAAAACATTTGAACTCGACGGGAACCATCAAATTGCCTAAGGGGCCAAATGAGAGAGAATGTTTGGAAATGGATTATTTATGAAGCTGAATTACTCTATAGGCTTTGGTATTTGAAATATGTTTTGTAAACCTGCAGTGGCGGAGCTAGGATTTTATTTTCTTGGATTGGGCATGGGGTTGCCTAGAATATCTCAGCCGGTTGTAAATTTTTCTGGCCTCTCATCAGGGGTGGACAGTGCCCCAGCGGCCCCCCTTCTATCTCCGGCAGTGCGCCGCAATGCACAAGGCATGCCTGAATGTTTTTGGTGAAGACGAGAACTTGACCTCAATCACATTAAGGACAAAGGTGAAGGTTAAATATTTGAAACGTGCTGTATCAAAAACCAATTCCATCTGCCCCAATCCGAAAGAAGATGTAGTATATCGTGTTTGTTGGTATGCCTTCTTACAAGATTATGGAAGCTGAATGCAGAACATGTAATACTACATTTGCTTTGGCAGCTCATGTTGCTTTTTCTTCAAGTCATTTTCCTCTTACTAAGCCTCATTAATTTGCTATTCAAGTGTGATAATACACCCCGTGTACACAAATGTGCCTGCCTGAAAACATAGTTTACTTGAACAGGCCCAAGGTGATCATTTTACTATTTATCCTTGACAGCGAGACGTGAAATATGAAGCTGGACCTCTCTATAATTATGCTGTCATTTAACAGGCTCAAAATTAAAACACGGAATCAGATAAACTGAGCTGCCACACCTTAAGGCTCAAAAGTGCTCCTGCGCCGTCTCGGTTGTACCCACACACACACACACACACACACACACACACACACACACACACACACACACACTTCTTGGATAAGATCGTGTTATTGGCTAAACAGAGACAGCTGCGGCAAGTTAACTGTCTAATCTCACATCAAGCAATTTCCCTAAACAAGGGCTGAAAGTGGAAGGGGGTGAAGGCACAGCACAGGAGGGAAAAGAAAAAAAAAAAAAGAAAAAACAGAAGCGCAGTCAAGAGTAAAAAAGCAGGTTATAGAAGGCAGGTTATATAGACGTGTAGCACTCGTGTGTCGTTGGTGCATGGGGGCAGCGTTGTCTTATTAAAGCACCCCCAGAGTATTACGCACAATATGAAAAAATCGCATGAACAGGCCGAGGTCGGTTCCGGAATGCAGAAGCGTCACACAAACAAGCCGGGTAAAATTTTATTGACGACCCTCGTCCTTCCCCAGACGCTCTTTTTGGCATTTTCCTGCGGATTCTTTTGGTTCATCACAGACAATTAAACCCGGCAACACATTTAAAACCGTTGAACATCCTTTATAATTGACCAATTTCTCCTGCCAATGTAATATTTTGGTGGAATGAAGAAACAACTATTTAGCCACACGTGCGTATATTGCAATACAATGTTGCCGAAATTATCATTGTCCTTCCGCAAGGATTAAAATGGCCCTTCTGTTCCTTGGATTAATTGCACTATTACAAAGAATCCATGTTCAATATACTGTAGTTCAAAATCCCGTTAGTAAGATTACGACTTGCTGTAATGACATGAGCGGATTTCCCTAGGAATATCTATTTTTCGACGCAGGTAATGACTTGGACTGAGGTGCGAGGCTGTTTGGAGCAACGGTAAGACTTTAGTGCTATTAAGGCTCTTTATGCCTTTTTTACGCCGACTTTTCCCTGAGCTTCCAAACATGCGGTAACCACGCAAGCAGGCTACAGCGAGGCGAAGCGGGCTGCAACATCGAGGGACTTATTGTTCAACACATGTCGTGTGTAATCTGCCCGACCCGCAGCGCTTAGAATAATTATTCATATTTCATCACAGCGTCACATCGCAGGCTGCTCGCTAAGTTATTTTCCATGTTCCATTATCAAAATTTCAGAGACGTGCGCTTCGGGTTGAGGGACCAAATGGAGAGGCTGAAGTAGTAGGCCTTATAAAAATATAATGGGCTTGTCGCCTCTGATAAAATAGAGATGTGTTTAGAGCCTTGACATCACACACACTGAATGCAAAAGGTGCAGAAGAGGGAAAAGGAAATTAAGAAGCAGATAATGTGGCCAACCAGAATTATTACTGATAATGACGGGAACGATGGCTTGAAAACCATTTGGTTTCACGAAACCTTGCAGCCTGGTAAAAATGGGATGCATAATGACTCACCTTGTTCCAACGGAGGCGGTCGAACACCTGTAGCCTTCAATTTAAGCGCTTCTTTTGCAGACATGTCACAGCAGGAGCCTTTGTTGGTGTCTTGGTCGCTGTCAGCTTGGTCGCTGTCACCATGGCCGCTGTCTCTGAGACTGGCTCGCTCTGGGTCTTTGAATGTGGAACTACTACAAAAAAAAACATAAAACAAAACAACCTTTTGCACCGCTGAATGCAATGAACGAGAACCGATGAACGCACGCCATTTCTGAATCATGAACAATAAATGATGATGCTAAAGTGCTGTGGTTGGAATACTGGAGGAGGGTAAAAAAAGTCTGAGATGGAGTGATGGTTACAAATACCAACTCCTACCTTTGAACAAATTGTTGTCTGCTTCCCATGTAATTAGGCTCCGTGGGGAAGCTGTCCGTCTGAGAAGAAAAAAAAGAGAGAGAAAAAAAACATGTAGTGGACGCTACAGAAACCACTCCTAGGGTAAAACAAGATCTCCAGGTGATTAATTATACTGAAAAAATGTGTAAAAGGACAAACCGCTTGAACAGAATAATGAGAATTTAAGCTGCTCTTTATTCAGGTTTGACTATTTTATTACCCATGTAAATTGGGCAAATTAGCAATGATAAGCGACGTACATGAACACCAAATGTGGCAGATATGATACAGGAATCTTTTACGTCGCTTATTCACCACAAGAAGCAACAATGTTATCCTAGTTTACGTATTTTATCCAGGTACCAAATGCACATTATAAATCACAGGTATCAAACTCAAGGCCCGGGGGCCAAATCCGGTCCGCCACATTATTTTATGTGGCCCGCAAAGGCAAAATGTCAGCTCAATGTTTCTCATTAAAATATCAAAACTGTAAATTGTCTTCCTTTTCATAACAAGAGAGATTTTTTTGTCATAATCCCACGTTCAAAATAAATTGTTGAACATTTTATCACCGGATTATGTTGTGTGTATGTGATAGTATGAGGACACCCCTGTTCTATATTAATGTGACATCTGTACGCGGAGATACTGACCATGCAGCATTTTTAAATGGCAACCTTATCATGCACATGGGTGAGGGAGGGGGTGAGAGAATGCAACTGGAATCAACCCTTCCAAAAACACATCGGATGCACGGGCTGACCGACTTGAACCGTTGCGTCACTTCTCCCCAGCACTCCCGACTTGATCTCAGCAGTACTTGCAACAGCTTTTGCTCTCTGTCACTAATTACAGGCAAGTGTGCTATGTGAGTGTTTAATGATGGCAATTGATATAAAAGGTCACTATTATCCTGCAGCACCGGCTGGCCTTTAGAGAAATTCCTGTCACCGATAGAAAGCAGCAAAACAAGTAAAGTTTAAAAGCCATTAAAAGCACAGTATGGACTGAGATCAAGAATGAGATTTAAGGGTTTATAAAAACGGTGTAAATATCCGGGTGGATATGTATCATAGAAATACAAATAACTGCGACTCTGTCTCGGACTGATAGCGGTGAAACGATCAGAGAGCAACGTTTCCCTCGCCGAGGTTTTTCATATGCGCAGCTTGACTCGCAGTCGATAGACTCTTTCAATCTGTGCTCTGTGGTGGCTCTATGAAAAAAGAGCGTTTGAAGGTGAGAAAGAGGGAGCTTCAATACTTTGAACTTTGAGCGCTTACTACTACGCTGAACACTCTATTCCTTCGCGGACATTATTTAAAAAAAAAAAAATACCCATCCAACATATCAAAGGTTGGACAAAGAAGGTAAAATGGTTGAAATGATAACGGTGTACATTTTTGGAAAAAAAACGGAGGTGAAATTCTTTTTGTAAGCATCTGCTGTCTCATCCTTGGACATGGTTTTCAATCAGCGTGACACGGATAACCTGAATCTCATCAGAATGGAAGGACGTTTATAAAAATTGCTTGCCTTCCCTCTCCAGGTGCAGCAACACGAGCACAAAGAAAACACAAAGTGACACATTCTTCTTCTTGCTAATTCCAGTCCGGGTAAATGTTAAGCCGACATTTTCCCGGTTGTGTATTCCGTCTTGTTTTGTTGTTTTCGGTACAACAGGTATTCCGGTATTTCACAACTTTTTCATCTCCAGTACATGCATCAAGTTGTCACAAGCAAGCCTTGGAAAAGTGCTATTTTCCACAATTGTGCCACAGTTAAATTCGCTTCAATGTTTCAAAATAACAAATTGGATAAAAATAGAAAGTGTCTCAGCTGCAAGTCGTGTGAATTTCACAACTGTGATATATAATCATACTTCAATTTACATTAAATTTCCTTCCGTCACTAAGTAAATCGAGACAGTGGTGATGATTAACGGTTGAGTGAGGTGCTAATAAGTCGGAGAAAGGCTAAAAGCCATGCTAATACACTAGCTAAAAACGGCATACCAAAAAAAAAATCAGCGCTTTGATCTCAATATTTAAATTGTACGTAGGGCGCTGTGCCGACAAGAAACAGAACTGAAGCGGAAAAGCGCAACAGCTCAATGTTGCCCTTTAGAAATGAGTCAATCATTTTCCAGGTTTTCCAGAACGCGCAGATTGTTCAACGAACGGATCGATACCGAGTCGGCAATGATTATACATCAAATAAGCGAAAACCTGCCTGGAACAATATAGTCGTTGCACTTGACACGGTTATTCAGGGATTTCATTTACTTGCAGCCATGCTTGAGAATGGCAAAAGCATGTTGCCCTGACTGATGTGTGGTTTCGAGTGTATGCAGCAAGGGCACGGGGGTCACGGCGATACCCAGCACAGTGAGGCTGAGTAAGTGTAAAAAGCTTCGCTCCATTCTCTATTCCCATGGAGGCCCTAAGACTGACCAAGCAGACACAGGAACGATTGAGACAAATGGGACAAGCACGTCAGACTGTTATTTCACTCTCAGGCCATGTTGCTGCGTTTTGTTCCTTTTCACGGGGCCCGGGCTACAGTGAGGCGTGCGTGGCTGTGCGTGCCGAGTGTGGCGGTTTAAGCTGTCAGAGGAATGGTCAGTGAACAGAGAAAATGGCAGCTTCTCTTTTACACATGATTGGACTCAAATGGTTCATTCAAAGGGAAATGCTAGACCTTCCCCTACTCTATAGGGTATCGTACACCCGTTTGTTCTTTGGTGTCTGCATGAGCACATTTAAAATTGGATTAAATCTTGAGAGATAAATGGATAGACATTCTACCAAGGGAAGTATTGGTTATTCTTTTTTGGAAAAGTGTCAAAGTAAGCAAACAAGCCGAAACAGGAAGACTTGGCAAAGGATAAAAGACAAAGAAATTGAGGTTAGCGGATAGAAAACACCGTGTTGGGTGGAAAGCAGAGCAAATAAATATATAAGGGGAGGGAGGGAAAAAAAGTTAAAGGGAAAAAAGGGGTAAGAACACTAGACTACATTGATTGATTGGTGAGCAATTGTAAGTGATCAAATCTAATTAGTGGGAGATAAAAGACAAATTATTCAGCGGGTTTAAGTGAAACGAAAGCCGCCGGGGTCTACTGTCTTCCGAGTAGCCTTAGAGAAGTCCGGCCCAAATGAGTTCACACCGATTTATCGATGTTGCTGATGAAGGAAAACATAAAGGAAAACAGTTTATCAATCCTGATGAAACCCCGATTGTTGGCGAGAATAATTACTTACAAGTACAAGGCATCCAATTATGTCAAAGAGATGTGTTTATAAGTGCGCGTTGTAGATAGTCAGTCATTAAACAATGAACACTATCATTATGAAATTACTTTAGTATAGTCCATAAATTTATTAAATAGGGGCTGGAGCTGTTTTTGAAAAACGTCCAAGCCGTTCGGTCAGTCTTGCTTGGGTCGGCCCACATGTCCAGGCTTTTGTAATCCGAAAGAATTCAAAATTGTGACTTGAAAATGCAAATAATTTATGTTAAAAAAATAAGATGGGATTTTTATTTATTTATTTATTTATTTATTTATTTATTTATTTATTTATTTATTTATTTATTTATACCTACACTGACTTCCTTCAAAACACATACATCAAGTAAATTGTCTTTTTGAAGAATACTTAAAAATCTGACAATATTTTTCTGTGATGATAAATGGCTACTTTGGTCACATCTAAGGTGGCGGGCGTATCTTGAAGCGAGAGCTGCATCAACGATATTTGTGCTAGCATTATTGAACTGCTTTTGAAAGAGCGCAGCTATCCTTTGTAATAATGTGCGCCATTTCATTTTTGAAACTAAATTACCTTTCAAGTATATGAAAAGAAAAAACACTTAAGGGATAAACAGAACTGAGCTTTCGAAGTTGGTCAACAAAGCCCGTCGTGATTATCTCGAGAATCAACTCACGTGGAAATAATGAAATGCAAACCTCCTGAGAGTGAATAGCCTTCAACTCATTTTTCTTCCCATTCATGCCTCATAAACACATGTACATAAAAAACATATTAAAGGCTTTTTGTGTGTTCCATGAGAAAAATCAAAGGAGGGGCTAAATTGAATCCTGCATGAAACAAAAGTCTCAACTTAATAAGCAATCTTTTAATAATACTCTGTTTACCAGACATGACAAAACACATTTGTATAATCCGTTTTAACTCCATTGCATGTATTCACGGGATAAATAATGAATCACACAGCTTGATCACATCTTCAACAATTTTAAAACTGTGTTTGCACTGCCAGAAGCAAAACACAGTAGATCCTTTTCTGAACATTTTCATGTTCTTAATAAATCTTTTTTTTATATTAAGAAAACCAAATTTCCACTCTCAAATTTTTTTCAGCGGAACAGGAAAATACTGCATTATTGATCAACAATAGTTACTTTGATCCATTATCATAAAAACATAGTGTGTCTTTTGACAAATGTGTATTTTATGCAAATCTTGTAAGAAGGGTGAGCAAAACTGGGTAAGCTCGGAGCTTTAAGACCTGATTTCTGCAGAAATCCTCTAGCAGACCGGGTAATTGTGTGCATGGAAGTGGAGCGCTAACATGACACTTTAGATGGTGGGAAGAGGACGCACGTGTGTGTTTTTCAAAAACGTTTTCCGTGTAGACATAATCGAGACTTACAGCCATACGTTTGCCTATTTGATTCAAAGGTAAGGATTTTTTTTTTAATTATCCTTATGAGCACAAAGTTGATTTTTTTTAAATGGATCACGATGACTAGAATCCAGCAGTCAGAGGAAATAGTCTGTTCCAAACTAGAGCAGCAACACATTGTGTGTCTGTGTGTGTGTACTTAGCAACACAATCCACATCTGTGGCCGTTTAGCCCCAGGGGTGAATGAAAATGGTTGCTTCCGGCATAGATGTTGACTTAAACACATTTGAAATATCAAACACATCAGTCAAACAGTATAAGTAAATATTGACATACTGTACCGAGTGACATATTCAACCATTTGGTTCCAAATAACGGAGCTGCTGATAAATTGAGAGCAGTGTAAGATTAATGCTGTAGAAGGGGGGAAAAAAAAAACTGCTGCAAATGCTTAATTGTCGGACTGCCCTTGTGAAAAACGTAGTCACGGGCAAAGCATGTAGATGCTACTAATCATTCTGCACTTCCTCGTCAATACTAGGTGCGTCTTTGGCGTGAACTTAAGTCTTGAGTCAGCACTGACCTTGCTTTTCCCCTCATTTGGACCTTTGCTAACTCAGCCCAAAAGACAAAGATGCTTTCGAACCAACTTGTCAACTTCAACATGCATTGAGGAACCGTTGATGAAATAAGAACGCTAAAGTTTGGTGCCGGGGTGTTTCCATCCTCCATCTACTTTCTAGACCATAGGTGTCAAACTCAAGGCCCGGGGGCCAGATACGGCTCGCAACATCAGTTTTTTGTGGCCCGACTTTGTGCATTGACTTTGAGTCATTACTAAAATGTCTTCACTTTTAAAAAAATATTACCATGTGTCCTTTTTAAAATATTGAAATCATTTTTACAAGTCTCTGATTTCAAAACTAATTATTCATCAATTTGTATGTATATAAAAGACGTTGACAGTCATATTGGCCCCCCAAAGGAAACTATGATGCAGCCCGTGACAAAAATGACACCACTGCTCTAGACTTTCTATAACAATTCAAATTAGAAGAAAAAAAAATCCATAACCTATTCTCGATTTGTATCGGGTCAGCAATGGCGTCGACGGAGACTTGCTTAAACTTCAGCTCTCTCCAAGAGGGTTCAAGCGGCGATGCTTTGCTCAACATGTCTTCCCCTCTGATTCTTGCAAGTGCATCCACGGTGCATTTTATAATCCTTCAAACCAGATTTAACAATAAGCAGAAAGCTCGTAAAAAGAAACAATCCAATCTAATCTCAGATTCTAAAGAACAGTTAAGAAAACTCTTTAATCCAATAATACTCCCAAAAGATTGATATCTAAGGTCGCACGCCATAGGCTGCTTTTCTTTCTCTGTATCGTAATCGTCTCCCAGCCCCGCACGCCAACGCCACCACTTACGCCTCTCCACCTGCGAGTACACGAACTCAAGATGTCAGTATGACACATTTCCGGCAATGTGTGTGAGGGAGCTGTTTTTGCTTACCAATCTGGACAGGGAAGGAAGGAGAGTGGTGCAAAGGAAGAAAGAAAAAAGGCAAAGCACTCCATGAGTTCCATTCATCATCGACTCGGTGTTGAGAGCATATAAATAGCGAGATCTGCTCAGAGTTAACATTGAGTCGGCGCTGCTTCCGCGGTACTTTATTCATTAGGACTGCGCGCAGGGATCAATATGGCAGACGTATACACTGTACTGTTGACGAGATAATCTCATCATTATGAATTTGGCTCGGGTCGTCAGTAACGTGATCTATCGCGACGGTTATCAGCAATGACAAGTGCGGGGAGAGGGAAAGGAAAAAGGTTGAAATGAGAGAGCTTGGTTTTTTTATATAGCTCAGAGCAAAAGACATGTTGCATTTCGTTCCAAAATATAGAAAAATATGACGAAAGAAACAGACTTCTCTCTCAGACGACCCCGGTTTGGGCCCAATTGAGTGAATCGGTGTGACGCAAGAGAGAACGACGTGACATATAGCGCATTTTCATACTCCATTAACATTTGCCATCATTGCTTCAACCCTAAAGAGCAGAGCAAGAAAAAAATATTTGTCATTTTCCACCCAGCCGCCGTGCTTACTGAGCCTTTTGTTTTGGCAATACTGCATCGGTGTGCTTACTCAGGCCGCTTTTGTTGCCATAAACATTTAACAGTCACCACAAAGCGCAGTGGCTGTCATTTGCTTTCAGACACACACACAGGGGGTTTAAATGTGGAAGTCACGTTTCAAACCGGCCTCCGCAACAGCAGACAGCAAAAACAGTCGGGTTACTGCCGTACAAAAACAAAAACTGGCCGTATTTCAAAAGTCGTTTAAATGGCATCATTAATTGCAACTTCAAGCAAACGTGATTAAGACGAATGGCTTCACGTGGGCGAAAACATCTGTTTCACAGCCGTTTGTTTCGAGATATACTTTGTTGAAATTAGAGCAAATGAGATGGTTTTCATGGTACAGTATATCCGTTCAATCAATTAATCACATTAGCCATGTAGCCGGAGAAGCGCTTAGCAGTAAAAGACAAGGACAAGGACGGCGAGCGGGATAAATCATTTGCCTTCGACTAATGAGAGAGAAGGTGAGAAGAGATCCACATCATTCTTTCTTGGAGCGGCATGCTGTTTCCATAGCACATATCTAGAGGGCAGAATGTAGCTCTCTCACGTTGGAGTCGTGCCAAAGCACAGCGGAGTCAGATTCACTTTGTTTGACTTTGAAAGTGTTTGATTTAGCTACTGCCGGTTCAAACGGTTCATCGTACGCATGTTGGGCCCTTCGTGTGCCGGAGACCTTTTTGCACAATTTGGGTTTTGAGAAATCTCCAAAGGAGGGAGCAGGCGAGCAATGACGCAGCAGGGAATTTATAGAGTGAATGATTTAGTGGCAAATAATTTTTGGATTCAGAAAAAGAGGATCTCAATTGGAGTTTTGCAGGATGAAGCAAAGCAGCATAAGAAAGGGGCGGAGCTACAGGGTGGCAACGCCCGTGGCTACCTCAGGGAACATCTCTGATTTTTCTGCCATTTTCCCATGGATGCAGTAGCCTATTCTTAGACCCCTTGACATTCTATTAATTTATTATTTAACGACATTAATCTGAGAGCAAACTCAAGTAACCAAGTATGCAACCACGGCCACCCCTCGCTGAGGTGTTGTGTCCACTCTGACCACCCCGATGAAAAATTTCTGGCTACGCCTCAGAGCACAACAAACGATTCTTCCACCATGTGAAAGAAAACGACGCAAAATTGTTTTTTAGTACATCAGGCAGGAGGCGACATCATGAATTGTGTCTGAAGCCGGACGTGATTAATAAGCTGCTGTTCTCCGGAAAAAAACAAAAGTTGCACCCTATGCGAATTCTTCAAGGCACATTCGAGAAGTACCTCGGAAAGGCCATTCCAATTAAAGGAAACGGCCTTCAGCATAGCACTTCTCGCAATATCACCTGTGCGATTGTGTATGTTGCATGTCAACACACCTGGCAGCACAATTCCAGATTCCTGTTTTGTTCTCGTGATTTATGTGACCTTTGTTGGTGCTATTGACTTCTTGGCTGACTTGCTGGAGCAAAATGCCAGGTACGCAAGGGTAAATGCCTCGGGTCTCCCGGGGATATAAACATTTTATTTGGTCACGATCATCTATTTTTTTTTTTATGAAATTGCAGAAGCAGCAAGGGCTGAGGGTTGTTTTGTATTAAATAACAAAGTGGAAAAATCAGCAGCTAAAAATACAAGGGCACAGCTGGTCTACACACGATGCAGCAAAAATAGGAAAACAATATCATGCTGTCTTTGGAGGTAGCAGTTCAAGAAAATTCAAATCACACTCGCATGAAATCCAAAAAGACCACGCGGCGCTGACTTCAAAATCTGCCGTTGATATATGAGACAGCTTAACCCTGAAAATCTACTTCCCCCTTCCTCCTTGGACACGCTGCCAATGCAGTTATTATCATGACCATGTCATCTCCAATAGTCTGCTTCCTTTTGAACCCCGGCTAATTGCTTGAATGTGTCCGGCCCATTTGTGGATCACACAGGCTAACTTGTGTTCTCATGTCCTGCCTGTTTCTTGACACTCGTAAAACACAACGTGCCTTTTGTTCTCAACCTTTGCCAGATCAGGAGGTCTTTCACTTTAATGAAATTACAAAATGAATGCATGGAAAGACTCGCATGCACGCTAAAGAATCATTGATCATGTTTTATTAAAATAACGACGAGCCTCCGGGTTGCAGGAATTATGTGAAACATCTTTTAGTACCACAGCGTGCGAAACGTATCAAAACAAAAGTGACAACGCACTAATTATCTATCAATTTTGAGCTAATGATATGCCAAAATACTTTATAGAGTAATTAAGTTAGTAAATATTTACGTGACTTATTTTAGTGCTTGGGTTTGCAACAACTCACCGGATTCCTTTTTTGGCATTGATTCAATTTCTGTGAGCTTGCAAACACTTATGCATACAGGCACTCAGTTCAAGGCAATATGGAATATGTATAAATATGAAGCAGATCAGTGGGTTTATTTTTTTTTGAAAGCGCAGAAGAAAAAAAACAGCGAGTTAATTCAAAGACTAACAATATGTCCTAGCTCTTTCCCGCAGCCGCTTTTCGAGTAGCCACCTAATTTACACTGAAAACAAGCTTGTCTGCTAGTGTGACTAAAATAACAACCAGGATTAGGAATAGAACAAACAAAACATGAAGTGAGAAAAAAAACACATTAAGCTTGTTTTGTTTATTTAACATGGAGATAATTTATCGTCAAAGTAGCAGTGATGAGTTTCTGAATATCGAGAAATAGAGAAAGCCTATTTTAGCAGACTATAGCCGTGTTGTTCTGAGCAAGCCGACTGTGGGAGTACTCACGTGACTTTGAAACAAGTCAAGTCTGTTCTAAAAGTATACTTGGTTTTCTCAGGTAACCCACCCCCTTCCCCCAATTATATTTTATCCCATCCCACCGGAGGCTCCAGAGGAGAGCGGCTATCTTAAGATGAAGTGTGTGTGTGGGGGGGGAGAAAAATTAAATAAAGAGTGTTTTTCTAATCCATTGCCTCAGTGGTCTCTCAAGTGTGGGAGCAATTTCACTATAATATATGGCAGAGGATGTGATAAGACGCAGTCCTGTTATGCACGTCGGTGTGTTTGCGTGCTTGAGTGTGTGTGCCTTTCTCACAGGAAGGGTGTTTCAAGGTTTGGACAAATGCAAGATTGTCACGCTCACAAAAAAGAGAAGAAGCTCTAGCTCCAAAGGACTAAATCCTATGCCTGGAATACACAATGAAATTACACCCACCCACCCACACACATAAATCTGCTGGAATTATGCAAAGGGAGAGCATTCCTGAAAGAATTCATTTTAAATATCCACTCCAGCATCATTGTTGATATGCATACGCACACCCCTAACAAATCAAAGAGGGCTAAACAATACAGACAAATCCATGCGGTTCAAATTATTATATTATCACAGTCTTTTTTTTTAAAAGGGCTTGAAAAAAGTTTCATCATTCTCAGATTTTAAACGTTGTTTGCAAATCATGCATTGATGAGTTGCTGGTGGTTTTACCCAATGAGGAGACACTTCCCTAATTGAAGGGCATTATAAGCCTTTGAAGAACTTCCTGAAACTCACATCAGAACACTGCCACCTAAAGGCAACGTTTACTACCTCGAGTGTGGCATCTGTTACCGTCTCCTGTTTGGCCTTGGTACCACCTGCACCACATTTCCATAAAATCCCAGTCTCTCGTGTCGGGGCGAATGTCTGTACAATTAAAATGACAATTTATTCAAACAACCAATGTGATCATTTCAACATTTCTACAAGCTTGGAGACAATGAGAGCCATTTCCCTAAAGAGTTAGAAAGCGCTGCTAGTTAACAATGAGAAATAAAATCCCCACCTGTTTTGGGCGTCGGGCACAGGGCACGCTTTTGAGTCACAACACACCGTCTAAGCATTGAGGAATTTCACAACAGATTGGTTTTAACCTTCATCCTGCACTAAGTAATTCCCTTAAGCAGTATTAAGCATCATTACCGTGCGTATCATTCATCTACTTATCCCAGGAATTCTTCTTGCAAATAAAATGAAGGTCTCCAAATGGGTTTGTCGCCGCCTGGTCGTGACAACGATAAGGCCAGCCAAGCTCTGCTGATACATTTGTTAGTCTCTGCTAGCAAAAAGACCAAGCAGCGCCTTTAGCAGATTTAAAACATCACGAGCGAGACCAAGAGCAGTGTTGCGAGTCCCGCAGCAAGCTTGCAGGGTGACGGTCGGCATGCAGAACCCGGCCGGTCTGACTAAGTCGCTGAATGAGCAGGCGCTAAGCTCTTCCACTTCATAAATGTATTTCTCCTTCACCGGCAACTGTAGTGACAGATGGCCTGTGAGGCCTGAGGATCGATGAAAGAGGAATCTAGTCTTTGTTTCCTGACATCTTTCTCCATTGCCACTTTGCTCTGACTCGGGTTACTTAGTGTCCACATGAAGGGAGAACGGTGGCAGGGTGGAGATGAAAATGATATGCTTCTTTCTGTACGGCCTCTGAAGAAACTTAATGCCTCAAGGCATCTCCTTCTACATTGGTTTCTCTTGAATAATACAATAGAGCACCCTACATAGCCCACACTTTCAGGGGACCCACTTAAAACAAGATACCAAGGAGTTCTTTGTTGCTGCTCCAACTGTTTTTTTTTTCTTCTTCTGACTTTCACAAGAAGGATGAGAAAGGAGTGTGTGAGCGTGCAGAAATCTACTGCAGTGTGCTATTTCATCATGGGCAAATTAGAAAAGAAATGGCCAGAAATGACCCTGTCCCTCTAATGAGGACGTTCAAACTATTGCTCTTTGTGCTGGCCTTTGCCCTTTGCAGTTGGCTCATAATAGAAGCATAATAGAAGTCCCCTGGTGGGAACACGTCACAATTGATCGCGATCAACATCACAGGAACGTCCAGCTCAAAGAAGGACTAACAAATGACAACAGACAGCTTCACGAAGAGACAAACAGCACTGGTGAACTGGACAGGAAAGATAGAAAGGCCGAAATTCAATTTGCGCAAACAAAGAGCAACTTAGAACGACTCAATAGAGGTCATGCTATATAAAGATAGAAACAACTTTCAACGAGAAACCACGATGATAATATGAGAGAAGAAAAAGGTGAAGAAAAAGACTTGATCCGTTCCAACTGACCATTGTCCAAGCACGACGTCTTAATCCCCGGCTGACACAACAGACTTTTAATGAGCTTAAGGCCAAAAGACTCAAGAGAATTTCACACTTTAGAGTCTTAGACCTACCTACTCCTCGCAAAGATGCTTAAAGTAGCTGTAAAAAATAGGTTCAATCTGCTAATCTCTTTATGGTTAATTCTAACAGTATTAATTCAAAGTCTTAACAACTTCCGTGGGTGGAAATTATAATACAAGTAGGAAATAGCAGTCGATTGCGTTTATTGCCTGGAATGACCAGATTCAGGATATTTTGAATTAGTTTGCTCTATTACTCTACCATATCTACCAAAACTGACTCCTTAAGGTTAGTCGAAAATTCTCAATTACCCATCACTGTGAACATGAGTAAGAATGGTTGTTGGTCTTGGTGTCTCGCCCAAAGTCATTTGGGACCAACCCAATTACCCTTGACCCTAAACAGGACAAATTGTGTAGAAATATTGATATACAGTATATAGATATATATACACTGTCGGATAGGCATTTGTGAATTAGAATTATATGTCAAATGTCAAGATATTGTGTTAGATTTTGAGGGAATGTAGACTTGCGTCCTAAATCTGATTGTGGATTTAAAAAAAATGATTTGCAAAGCCTGTTGTGACGCATTTCAAATGCAAATAATTTGCGAGGATGTCAGTCGATCCGCTGCGAGAGGGGCCGAGAATATTTAATCCTTCTAATGCTCTCTCGTCCCCGTCTATTTTTTCCCCCCTCTGAACTCTATTGCCTCTCTGCCCTTGGTTTCTTTATCTTTCATTTTACGAGGCAAGTCGTGTTGACAAGACCCGGATGCTTCATGAAGGTAGTCACGTGGGAGTGGGGATAACAGTGTAGGAGAGTAGGGCTATCGGCCTTACCTGTATGATGGACATGCGGTTAGTAGGTGTGTCTGTAGTGCTGGTGACTGGGCTTGTGAAGCTGGTGTGGCATCCCACGTGGCCTTGGGGCACGCTGAGGTTATTGGAAGTGGGCTTAAGGTACATGACCTCTGATCTTGGTGAGCTGAGTGGCAGGCGTGTCTGATAGTCAAAGTACATGGGAGAGGTGGCCAAGGAAGGACTGCTTACCACATTCATCACATTCATGGCATCCCGCTCCTCCACCTCGCTTTGCACCAGCATGATGTCGTTCTTGTTAATCTTCTTTTTCTTGCCTTTCCCCAGCTGTGGATGGGAATATTCTGCAATGCGACAGTTATAGGTTCGTATCTCCTTGTTTTCTCTCTTGCACTTGACCGCGATGGTGACCATGGCAGCCAGAAGCATGATTGATATGATACTGAGAGTTACAATGAGAGGCAACGACATGTCCCAGTTCTGATTGTCGTCGACATGCAGCAGTCCGTCGGCCGGCTGTCCGTTGGAGGCCTTGATGAGAAGCCGGGCGGCAGCGGTGAGGGTTGGCTTGCCGTGGTCCGATACGCGGATAATCAGCTCGACGACGGGATTGACATTGTCCCAGAAAGGGTGGGCCGTTCGCACTTCGCCGGTCACCGGATCGATGTCAAAAAGATGCTCTTCGTTTCCGTCGGAAATCTCATAAGTGAGCCTCCCGCTCTCACCGTAGTCATTGTCCACCGCTCTAACTGTGGTGACAATGTAGCCGACGCCGACGTTCCGCGGTACGTGGATTTCGGCCGTATCGTTTTGGAGAAGGGGTAAAACGATGACCGGTATGTTGTCATTGACGTCCAGGACACTGATGCGCACGGTCGTGTTGCTTTCCAGGTGTGGTGATCCAGCATCACGGGCAAGAACCTTGAAATCAAAGTATTTAATTTGCTCGTAGTTGAACGACCTCACTGCGTAAATGGCTCCGTTGGCAGCGTTCACATTTACATAAGTGTTGACATCGCCTCCGCTCACGTTGGAGTTCATAATGCTGTAGTACACTGTACCGTTCTGGCCTAGATCTGGGTCATGAGCGAGAACCGAACCCAAGAACTCCCCCGGAATGTTGTTCTCTGGTATCTGGAGGAGGTAAACCGTCTTGGTGAAGCGGGGCACGTTGTCATTCTCATCCAGAATCTTTACAGTGAATGACTTGGTAGAGTTTAAGGGGGGGATCCCATTGTCTTTGGCCACGATGGTAACATTATACTCGTCTTGGGTCTCTCTGTCCAACGGCCGGTCTGTCACCACAGTGTAAAAGTTATCATAGTTCTCCTCCAGTTTAAAAGGGACGTTACCCACAACTCTGCATTGAAGCTGCCCATTTCGGCCAGAGTCCTTATCTGTGACGCGAACCAGCGCAATGACAGTGCCTGGAGGTGCTGCTTCGCTGATGGCTCCCTGTCTTACGGAGACAAAGCCGATTGAAGGCCAGTTATCGTTCCTGTCTAACACTTTAACCGTGACTTTACAATGGCCAGGGATCGGATTGGGTCCGAGGTCCTTTGCCTGGACGTCAATCTCGATAACTGGGCTCTCCTCGTAGTCTATTTCGCCCTGAATCTTTATGATCCCTGTTCTGGAATCTATTGAGAAGAGCTCTCGGATTCTCTCCGGGGCATAGCCACTAAAAGAATAGACGACTTGTCCATTGTTGCCCTCGTCGGGATCCGTGGCGTTTAAATCGATCAGGACTTTACCAGGAGAGGAATTTTCGGGAATTTCCACAACGTAGGAGGGCTGGTCAAACACGGGGCTGTTGTCATTTGAATCGATAACTTTAACATTTATCTGCATGGTACCCGACCTGGGGTATTCCCCACCGTCGGTGGCTGACAATATGAGAGTGTGATGGTTTCTTTCTTCCCGGTCCAGCGGTCTTTGAATAACCAATTCTGGGAACTTGGTTCCATCCCCACGGGATTTTACCTCCAAGGAAAAGAGATTGTAGTCGTCGCGTGTTATCTGATAGGTTTTCAGACCGTTTTCCCCGGCATCTGGATCATGTGCACTGGTCAAAGGAAAGCGCGTACCTGGAACTGCATTTTCAGAAATGTCAATGTCAATCTGCTCCGAAGGGAAAGCGGGCGAGTTGTCATTAATATCTTGGATGTCTATTTTAATCATGCAGATCTCCTTGTCATTGGCAAACACTTCCATGGAGAGCTGGCACTTGGGGTTTCTCTTACACAATGATTCTCTGTCAATGCGTTGCTTTGTATAGAGTAGTCCACTCTGAGGGTCAACATCGATGAGATGCGGTGCCGAATTCTCCAACACCCTGAAGTTGGCTTTCTTTCCCTGCCCGCCCTGCCCAATCTGTTCCAGTCCAAGTCTGGCATCTTTGGCAATATTTCCAATCACTGTTCCCGGACCTTGTTCCTCTGGGACGGAGTAATTCAAGTTTTTCAATGTCAGGGCTCGAGCCCATAAGAGGAGGAAAAAGAAAATGGAAAGATACATCCCCACTCTGTAGTCGTGGCAAAAAGCTGCAGTGTCTCTCTTGTGCCTTTGACCTGTTGATATTTTCTTAAATCTGGTTATGAATTCTTAGGATCGAATGAAGAGTCCTGTTCATCGTGTGAGGTCTTGACATTTGTCTCAGTCGAACGTGTTTGATCTGTTGCGCTCCTCCTCTGCCTCTCCCAGCAATCTGTGGTGCTGAACGCCTAATTCAAATTCCGCGCAGCACTCGGACTCATCTGAGCAATAATCATGATGCACTCTCCAAATTGAATGCTCATTGTGAACCAAAAATTGATACCACCTAGAAGAGAGCAGAAAAAAAAAATGTGTCAGTTAGTTAGAGCAAGGGTGGACAGAAAACATTGGAAATTCTATCCGAGAGAAATAAGATACGCCAGCGAGCGAGCCAAAATTGAAACAAGGCTCATATGTAATTCATCTCCACAATTAGGGGGGGGGGGAGCTGGCCAATTAGTTAACCTTGGGCAGACACTGCACAGTTCTGATTCACTGATAATGATTCCCCTTGAATGTCACTTACTACTTCCATCAGGACATTTAGAACATTTTGAATACAGCCAGTAAATCTTTAAGCCCTACCTGGCCATTCCGTATGTTGTAAAGGATCAGGATGAAAGCTGCCTAACTTTAATGATATTGTGACTATGCGGGCATACAACAGGAGATGGCCCATTGTGACGGTTATTGGAATAAGTGAGTATAAAATGAGCCTCTTACACGCATTAACAAATCCGCATAATCCGGATATTTAGAATGAGCCTCATAAAAATTCAAAAAACGAGCTGCCAGCCATCAGCAGAACCGTGTAATTCTCTCCTCTGGTGCTCCGTGTCTTTCTCTGCAAGACCCAATTGTAAAAAGCTGTTGCTCCTCATGCTATTTCAAAAAAAAAAAAAAAAAGATGATAAATCTATAAAACACGCACGCACACGCTCACACACAGAGCAATTATGTTGAAGGACAGACAGAAAGGCAGATAGACAGACAGGCATGCCCAAGGTAACTTACCAATGCGAATTGATGTAATACTCCCCAAAGCAGGAAAAAAAAAATGTAAAGATCCAAAGTCAGTTCCTAAATGGGTTTTGGGAGAGTTTGAAGTGTGAATCCCTTTTTGTTGCAGACTACAGCGCACCGCAATGTCAATAAATACATTAATTAAAAGGGCTTCCGAAAAGTCTGTGATGTCAACGAGATGAAGTCCTCCCTGCTGTGATTAGGATGCGGAGGCTCGCCTTAAGCGAACAGTGAGTCACCTTTGTTCAAAAAAGGATGGACGTCCAGATACGTGCCAAGGTAAGAATCCAAAGTGAAAAGGGTGACCGGTCAGTAGGCATCAGCCTCCGCAGCAGCAGCAGCAGCAGCAACGACGTGGTGTCCTTGTCCGGCGTCCTCACCCAAAGTGCGGAGGAGCGCAGAGGCAACAGTTCGTCCGCATCCTGGATCAACACAATGTGCCGTTCCAATAGAGCCGGCGAGTTGTCGGTTGCGCAAAGCAGGCTGTTTCAAAGTGTGTTGTGCACGTTTGGACGGGTCCCGAAGACGAGAGCGCGCTCCCCGAGCATAGAATGAACTCCGCGCACGAACGCGCTGCATTAAAATGTTGCTTGCGCTCCTGAGGCAGCCAATCGCTTTGAGGAGGTGGAGAGAGAAGGAGGGATTCAAACCAAGCCACCCGTCCGGACTACAAATGATGGGCGGCTCGTTGGCCACCCGCACTTTATGTTATTTTTCAAAAAAAGAAAGGGGGAAGAAAAAATAAAAACCCTCACTGCTCACTTCTTTGTTGTTCCGATCCGGGAAGCCAGCAGATGTGCGCAGAGAAATGTCCGTTAAGCCGTTAGAAACGACTTCAGTACGTGCGCTGTATTATTTAAAAAAAAAAAAAAACATTTTTAATTAAAAATGATTGATGGCAATGAAAAAACATTGACTCTTTAGCTGTTCATTTAGTATTATGCCAGCTACCATCCATCTATTACTCTCCTCTGGAAGTGAACATCCAACATCCATTCAAGGTGTAAATAAAAGCGCTAAAAGCAGCACATGCGCAATTTCTCTTCCCTTCTTTTTTTCCAACTTGGAAACAGTACTCGATTTTTCATTTAAAAAAAACATGAATTTTAATAATATGCGCAAAATCTATGCATATACATGTTTCTGTAATTGTGGCCCTAGTAATCACTAATAATATATAATTCCTTTATATATAATTATGTTATTATAGGTTTAGTTCAAACCAATAGATTAGTATCATATAATTGTCTGTACAAATCCATACATGATCACTTTATTACAATTAGTATTGTATTTTTCCGCACAAACAACAGATTCATTATTTATAGGCACAGCACTACATTTAAATAATTAGATCTAAAAATTCCTTATATAATGTTTCTCCCTTTCAGTGACTCCTCAGTGACAGCACACTGTGGACTAATCATCTTAAATTATGTTTTGTTTTTATTTCGTAAGATGCAGCTTGAAAGTAGTTTAATAGCACCCGTCAAATGCTATTGCAATGTTCACCATTATTCTGTAGTCCATTAATCTTTGTACTTGGATCGCGACCTTTTTGACCTCTCAGTCTGACATGGGCCAGTGACAAGTGTCGGAATCATTCATAAGTCTGATGGCGACAAACACTCAATATTAAACAGCATGTTTGACGTACAAATGTCACATTGTTGATAAGTGATGAAAGTAAATGTCACACCATGCATAGAACGTGCGTGGCGCTGTCTTGTCTGTTAAAACGGGATGCATAATGATGTGTTTGCCGCCTGTACCTGATGCCCTCTGCAAGCCAATTGGGAATTTCTAGAATAGCAGGAGTAGAGATGAGATGCAAAGCTCCAACGTGGTTTTACGGTATGATTAACATCTCGTATGGGAAATCAGACAATTTAACCTTGAATGTAGTTAAGTTATCCCATTTCCTTGAAATCACATTGTTGGAAAACAGTTTGCTGCTTTTTGCAGTCATGTGTGAGGAAGGCGGAGCATCCACGGAAAGAAGCCGAGATGCAGATGTGTTAAACACACAACTCTGTTGTCGCCTTTAGATTTGGTAATCATGCTACTTTTTGCCAACAAGAATTGCAACCATGGTCACTGCTGAGTGCATCTCTGAGCTTTTCATTTATCCAGCACCTCAGACAAAAGAGCACAGCTGACATTTTGATTTGGATTTGTTTTTTTTTTTCAGTAGCAAAATGTCACCTGTTTGACTTGCACCCACTACTCGTCTTCCACAATGTCGCCATGTTGCAATCTGAATCTCTTTCTCGCTTTTCAGTCTTAGGCTCTGTTTTGAGTGTACATTTGTTTATTGCTCGTGTTATTGAAAGAAAAAAAAACATTTGGTGCGAATGATATTTTAAACCGTTGCTCTTTATGGTGCGTTTGGATGCACTTTCATGGTAGCTGGTAAATGTGTATGACATTTACAGTCGCAAAAAAAAAAAAAAAAAAAAAAGGTTGGATGTGTGAATTATTGGCAGAGGAAGCATAAATAAAACAACTTCCCACATTTGTTCATTTGCACTCCGTCTGTCTTTCCGTGACATTTTTAGACTCCTCAGACAAAAATCCGAGTGTGGTTTAAATAGCCTTGCAAAAACATGTCTAATGAAAAAGTGACACTCTTTCAAAGTTCAAAAATAAGACCCACGTAAAATATGGCGCAGAGTAATTTTGGTTCTAGAAACCCTATAAAAGCCTTGAGCTGTGAATATTTTGTGCTCCCTTTAGGACTCTTAAAAGTCATTTTTTGTGTGTGTTGCACTGTAGACAGGTAAAGGTTTGCATGGTGAATATAAATAGAGCTTGAAAGGCAAGTAAGTTTGTTTGAGGTACATGCCTCCGAGGTTCATTGCAATTTCAACCTCAATAATAACATTTCCACACATGCTTGATGCATTTTACGCTTTCGGTGTGGATGGAAAATTTCAATCAAAAGTAATAAGTAGGTTGAGGTAAAAGACTCTTGCATCTTAAATCCTCAATTCTATTTGAGCATTGATACACAGCTCACAAAAAAAAAAAAAAATAGTTGATCGTGCTAGTGTCCTATTTTTGATGCACAGTTTCTGTCTGTTTTTTTTTTTTTTTTTTCAGTTATTTTGAGACCACTGGTTAACAATATGAGGAGAATTCAAAGGGGGGAGTCCATTAGAGCCCGAGACATGGACCTGAGGTCGGCATGGTAGCAATGTATATTTGAAGACAGTCCCTCACAGAAAAGCATTTATACTGTGACATCTCTGCATACATACAATTCCGTAAAGGATAAAAAAAAAAAAAAAATAGTAGCTGATAATAGAAAATCCCAAACCAAGTTTGTATTTTCTCCTACTCCTTCCAAGTTGCTCAATGGCAATTTTAGAAATCCCTCAAATACATTTGTTGTGACACGTTTCAAGAAAAAACATGAATATTTTTTTTTCTATATCTCGGTGAGAAAACATTCCGTTATCTCCTTATTGAAATGTTATCACAGCACCACCAACTCTATATACCGTGTTGGTGTTTGTACCGAGTTAAACTTGACTTTATTTCCAGTTGGAAGTGGTTCTGTGCAGCATACGGATGCATATCTGTGTCGACTTAAAATTCTGGTTTGACAAAAAAGTCAAACTCCTACAAGTCTTAATTGGTCGGTTCATGGGCACTCGCTATGTCACACGGGGGCGGCGTTCCAGATTGACTGTGACCAGCAGAATGCAGCTGTAATCAAAAATATAGACTCAAATAAATATTTTCTATAGGTTATGAATAATTGCCCCCTCCCATGCATTTCATATGCATTACCTAATGGTTGAGCTCTGCGAACTAGTCTGAAAAAAAGTTCGTTTGAAGGTTCATATAATAGTTTTGCATCCAACATAAATATAAAATATTTTTAATCTTTACTATTGACACAAAGAGAAACATTCTTGACAGGTGTCATGCCTAGAACACTTTTTGTCTCATGATCATCCAGTCACGCATCCCCAATGACTTACTTTCGGCAATTTAAAAAATAAGACCATGAACTACTTTGCGTAGAAATAGACCAAATCGATGACATCATATCCTGTAGGTCACTACATCATTAATGGTAATCCAGAAAAAAAGACGCAATACAGGATTGTTGAAAATAATCACGCAATTAATAAAGGTGACCTAGTAAAGTGTCTATATTTGACTTGAGCTGCTTCTATATGTGCTGGCAGTTGAGTCATTTCCTCAATGTGAGTCTCATCATATGTTTCATATAGCAAGCAGGTCCCCTGCCTATTTCTTGAACCCGTCCTCCTCTTTCCCCTCCATCACAGTCACCCTGTAGAGAACAGGTGTATCTGTCTCTCCCCTGATGAGTTTATTACTCTGAAGTGTCTCCATGGTCTCGGTGGACCCCCTGCCTTCTAATACGCTTAGGCCTTACAGCTTATGTCAGCCCAAGTGGGTGGTCTGACAGCGCGCCACTTGATCAAACCATCCACATCTGGTCAGTACTCACTCTGGTCAGTCTGGATGTCATGGTGACGGGGATCTGAAATGAAACACATCCCATCTTTTGCTTCTGAACTCACAGAGCCACAGATGCAATGCTCTGGTATTGTCCTTGTCTTTGACGTGCACTGAAAAGAACTCAAATTAAGCGACATTGCAGAAAGGATGGTTGGGATACTGTGAGATTGAAGACAAGTCAAGCAGAATTCACCCCAACTTGGATTTAACCATTTCTGCCTTTTTTCACCTCAGTTGGCACAAACAATGCTTACCAAACACTGCAACCATTTTTCCCCCCCACACGAGAATGACGCCATGCCTTCCCTTGAATGCAGCTCATATTTGGAGGCGTGTGTGCGTGTAATTTAGATTTATTTATTTATTTATTTATTTATTTATTTATTTATTTATTTATTTATTCTTTATTTATTTATTTATTTATTTATTTAGTTATTCATCCATTTATTTATTTATCTATCCATTTATTTTCATGTAATGTGCATGTGCGTATTATGTTTTTTTTTTGCATGACAACAACGGCATGTTTACTTTTTTCCCTTCCTCTCCCTAGAAATATATATTTTTCAACCTCAACCTCATTATTAATATTGTTGACTTGTAGGTGGTTATTTTAAGGAATATGTAAATGTACTGTTCCCATTATCTCCTTGGCAGTGTTTGTGCCTCTCCACAGGGGAAAACATTGCCGGGAAATAAAAAAAAAAAAAAAAGCCTACTCTTAATTTATATACTTGCATTTAGTTGAACTACATGTTGGCCTTTTGGCTGCCGCTTCACCCCCCTACTGGAGGAGGGGGTGAGGTGACGACCGGGCCAAAAGTTGTCGTCTGGATTCTCCACCAACTGATGGGGGACATGATCTGAGGTGGAACACTGGAGGCGTCTTCCTGCAGTGCTTCATCTAATTAAATAGATTTCTCCCATCTGCGCTCCTTTCTCAACGTTTCTCATTTTTGCCCAGCAGGGATTTTTTTTACTTTTTCCTTGCCCTCCTGAAGGTTAAGCTCAAGGAATGTCATTAATATTTGTCACCTGTGGGTTTGTGAAGCCCTTTGAGACATTTCTGTGATTACGGGCCTATGTAGTATATACTGTAAATACATTTGATTTGACTCAATTTAATTTCGCAGCCTATAGAATAATATTATTAAATCAAAGCAATGCAAAAAAAAATCTATTGGAGCAAACCAATAGACTTTATTCATTCATTCATTTTTCATCACCTATTCAATGACACTGCTGCCACTTGTGCCTTTTACCTCATCATTTTTGCTTACATAAGCAACATAGGATTTGTCCCCTTTGCAAATTTTGAGATATTACATCAAAGGGACCTGTGATATCTTTTACAATCCAAATCTATTGCTTTCACTCATAATTTTGGATGGTTATAGAATTCCAATAGAGGAGGTAAAACACCATCTAGTGGTGATTAATCTGGATGTGTGTGTGTACTTGTGTGTACGTGCATGAGTGTGTGTGTCTTTTCCTGATTGTCTTGAAATCATCTAATAATTATATATTTAAAAAAATCATCTATACAAGTGAGGCATAGAGAAAGACAAAAATTGCGTGCTCCTCCTTTAAATGGCAGAAGATAGAACAAATCCACAGGTTGCCGTTCACACAACAGGCCTCCTGTGGGTCTATCAGCTTTGGGCTCAATTAAACATGCCCAGATTTCACACTGCTTCTATGTAAATGGTGAAGAGTTTTGTTATTTTTGTTTTGGCAAGGTGCTGTGAGAATGTTCTTATGTAAAATGGGTACCTTGGCTGAATAAAGGCAGGGAAACGTTGCATTCAGCAAGATAGTTAAATGCTGAGGGTACGACAGGGGCCTTCAGGCAGTGCCACAAAATCAGAAAAACAATTAACCTTCAGTATAATTCTATTCAAACTAGTCATTACTATTAACTGTTAAAATGGAAAAGCGGATTGATTAAAATGTGATGAAACACACAACACACACTCCAACCTTCATGCTGCCATTGGAAATGGTTGAATCAACATCAAATGTGAACACGGAGAATAAAAGTTATTAATTTATTACAGTGGTAGACAACCTCTGCAAAAAAAGGAAATTATTTTCATGATAGTGAATATATAAATCATGCATCGTATGCTTGTTTTTGCAGTGTTTGCATGTCCGCTCTGTTTTCTTCTGTCGAGTATATCCGCTACAAAGAGCTAACAAGAGCATAGCAAGAGCCCGGGATAAAACATCAACAACAGGCTCTGTGTTAAAGCCGATCCGAAAAAAAAAGAAGATTGGCAGTGGGTGGAGTGGGACTTTGAAAGATGCTTTAACTGTTTGAATATGATCAAATGCGAAGCGTGCTTACTGTCAATAAAAGAAATACTCAAGTGGTGAGGTGTCTCAGATGATGTGCTAAGCAGCCGTCTTCTCAACGTAGGCAAAGAGAAATCTATAAATATAGAAGTAATGGATACTGTGAGAAATTTCCTGGTGCCTTCTACTCACATTAACTATATTTACACTTGAATGTTCTTCTGATTGATTCGCTTGACTCCTGACCTCATTCCCGTATAGCCTCTGTAACTCCCTCAAATTCAAATTAGAAAGAAGCTGCGAGACAAAGCATCCAATGTGACAATTTAAGATGATCTCAGTCATGACACTGAGGAGCTGTCAAAACACAAAGTTCTGATTTTTCTTCATTTACGGGGGTTTGAGTACGTGAGGATAACTCAGATGGATCCACGCCGCGATTAATGTGTGAGATTTCTATTACCTCAAAAGGTGAAAGAAGAGCTTTTCAAAAGTTTTTCTTTAATGACAAATGGTGACACTATCAAGAAAGAGAAGGACGTCTGACAAGTCAAAGGGCACGCTAGCAGGCTTTGTTGTCAATTATCATATTGCCGCAGTGTTCACATTTACCTTGAATTTAAAAAAAGGAATAGATCCTTTTCGGTATTTTCTTTTGCTGCTAATGTGAGGGAGCAAAGTCACAAAGGTGCCGCGTGAACATGTTTGTGTGTTCGGGGTGTGAAAATGCGGCGAAGGTTCATTCTAATGGATGTTTGCCGTTGCTACGTAACTGTCAAGAACGTGGGTCTTTTTAGACCCTTATTAAAGGGTGCTGGGGCAAATACTTGCGTGTTTATGGAAGTAACCGCAAGCCTCCTGGCTAACTTTATTTGACTACGAGCCCCTAACCTGAGATTTTCAAGGCGCACATTGTAAGTCTACGTGCAAAGTAAATACGAGTTCACCGAGTTTCACTCTATTACAGATAAATGAGCTGCTTCTGAATGCTGCTCAGTATTCCGTTTGCCTTCAATTAAGCTAACGTACGGTACATCGGGGAGGAAGCCAGAGTACCTCAACCCACTGGAATACGCCGAGAGCATCGGGTTTATATTATAGTGTTGATATAATCTCCATGATGTGAGTTTTACCAAAATGTTCTTGTCACCGTACGGAAGATAGCGATCTTGTTTTCCGAGAAAATGAGGAGAACTGAAGGGAGGGTTGTTTTTTTTCCCCTTTTTTCTATCCTCACCTCTTCCTCCACTGGGATGAGTAAAAGACTTAAATAACAAGCAGACAGTGCATAAAGGTTCCTCCCCGGGGTCTTTGTAAATGCTGCAATCGTCTCGCAAGCTTGCAAGTCAACATGCAAAGACGATAAATGCTTTGGACTCCCTGTGAGTCAATCGCATGCATTATTAAAATAAAAGCCAAAAGAAAAGCAATTCTGCTACATGAGAGAAAAGACGGCATTTTACATTTGCCACCAGGAACTTTGTAACAATCGCTGCGTTGAATTCAATCCGAGGCCGAAGACGGCGTTCGTGTTCCGCGGTTTCAGCCGAGACGTTCGGAAGCCCGCGAAGGGGAGAACATACGAGGGGTGGACATGTGAATAGTTTGGCGGCAGATAGTATGTTTATCCGCTTACAGCCAGAAGCTGAGTGTTTCTCCAGCAAAGCTTTTCTTGGACGGTGATGTGACTGGCGTCGTAGCACTTATCGTTCACAAACACAGACAACCTCACTCTTTTCCTCTCATGGCGACTCGTTCCAGTTGGCCCGCAGCAGCTGAAATCCAGTCAATGAGATGGCCGTGTCTGCCATGTCCTCGCTATAAAATGCACCTGGCTCTTATGTGGTGAGCCTGTACAATATGCTAACTTACGCATATTAGCATATAACACAAGCGGTGTTTCGGTCCCTACAGCAAAACCTTATGAGAGACGAAGAAATGTTTTTGTTATTTTGTTTCCTTTAATCAAAAGCTACTGCCAACACCAAATCCGATTTGCACAATAAAACCGTGAGTTACTCAACTGTCATCTTGATAGATTTTGTGTTTTGTCAGGCAATGCAAGGTCATCTTTTTTTTATCGCTTGATAAAATGAGATACTGCTCTTTAGCTAACAAACACTTTTCGCTGCAATTTTAATGCCATAAAAGAAAGATGAACGTAATGTTTAAGGAGAAACGAGAATTACAAAGTGGAAAATAAATGTTGCGACCGGCAGAGACTCCCTCATTTAAATAATGAACCGTTAGAGCAGCTATATTTTATAAATTCATTTGATATCGCGGAACTTCACACGTTGATGGCAATTCATTTCAGGTCATCGGTTCACCGCCGCACTTGTCCATATTTACATTTTACCATGAGAAAAATGAAAGCAGAAATTATTTGTTCTTAGCTTAAACCATTTTTTCTACGTCAGCCATCAAATCTTTATTCACTGTAAAGTAGTGTGACACGAGTGTCCGTCCACTTGCTCGGGTCACATCTCAGATGCCAGCTGAACTAGCTGGGCCTTTTATTTTCTGGCGTCTGTGGTCTAAAAACTCATTTGTCACAGTTTGGAATGAATTCTCGCATATTGCTGTGGAGGCACGGCGTTTGTAAACAGTCAGCAGATGCTTTGACAGGAAATAATGTGACGGCATGCAAATTATCCAGAGTGTTTTTCCTACTTTCAATTTGGTTTGTATTCTGTTTATCTTGATCTCCGACGTGTTTTACTGAATGGAGAATTTGGTGGTGCATAAAAATTGTGATCCAACATTGTAGCGAGTGAAAATACCAAGTAGCTATTAAATCTGGCAAAACCACAAGCATGGTGGCTTGTGAGAAAAAAAAAAAAAAAAAGGGAATGTCAAGGCTTGAGTATAACCATTTTATAGCGTGAGTAGTTGAGGGCCGCTGTTGCACTTTATATCCTGGCATGAAAAATACTTAACGGTACTGTTCAAGTGTTTCAGCGCTACATCAGAAGAGAGAAAGGCCAAATTGAAACACTCCTAAAACCCGCTTCATAACATGTCTGGCAAGTCCTCATCTCGGCCTGTTTGGAATATTCCACAGGTGAAGAGGTTAATTGGAACCAGGTGAGGTGCCGTGATTATGTAGAAAAGAAGCAACCCTGAAAGGCTCCATTCACAAGTAAGGATGGAAGCCAGGAAACATCACAGGAACCCAAGAGCAGAAAATTTGTGTTCTCATTCAACGCTCAGGACGGAAATTGCAAATTGTAGTGCTCAAGGACTACATTTTATTTTTAAAACTGCCAGCTGCGCCAGGTCATTCGTGGGTGAGTTTTTTTTTTTTTTAATGTATGTTGAAAATATTTCAGAGATAAAGTAGTTCTTTCAATGAAACCACTCGGTTATTCAATCAAGTAGAAATAAAAATTATATATCGAATATGTTACCGGCCACACTTTGCCGAAGGTGTTCAGCCTACTTGCCAGCCTCAAGATGAAGGGATTTGTAAATTATGCGTGATTTACATTTGGCAGGTTCGATATTATGTCATTTATGGATGGTTTGAAGGGAAACTATGAGCAATTATTGAAATCATCTCCAGAATAAGCCGTCTCTGAGGGCATACGGATGTAAGGTCAAAGATCAATATTATGTCAAATACAGATTGTTTTAATGTAGCTACATTTGAATGACAGACCTCGGCTCAGCGGGTGTAAGTTGATGTTTGTGAGGCTTTCTCTCCAGTCTGAATTGCATTCTAAATGATGTACGATTACCATTTTCTTGAGCCCAGGCATCCATTTGATTTGCATGCGGCAAACACTGGTGTATCCCAATGCTTGACTGATTACAACCCGAAACAGTATGTTACTGTTGAATCAAAAATATACAGATTTATTGTCTATTAATGACATGATCCTTTAGACTTGAGCTAGACTGAAGTGTCCATAACCTGCCTTTTAATCATATATCCAAGCTGAAGGTAGCAAAAAAAAAAAAATCCATGCAAAATAATTAAAAATTCAGAGCACTTTACTTTTCCCATATTTGGAAATTATCATGTCATCAACATAATCATCTTCAAAAATACCAATTTAAAGACTTGGTGGATAGTGGATGCGTCAATATTTCACATTAAAATGTTTTCATAACCAACGGCCAGTGATTTCATGAATCGACACAACACTAACCATCACCGAGTCTATTGATTTCTTTCTTCGGCTTTTTACGCTTATGTGAGAAATCACCCGCAGCTCTGACATCGTACAAATTCCATTGAGGGAACTGAAGGCATTTTTTTTTTTTTTTCGAGAAAACTCATCTTGGCTGTCACATGTTTATATATAGCACAATAAAGGAAAAACCAATAACACGCAACCTATACACTTGACAATTTAAAAAAGTATTTATAATATATCAAATTATTATATATTAAATTACATTTGCAAAAAAAATGCAAATGCGTTTGTCAACTTTTGGGAACCAGATGCGGGCAAACCTTTATAGATATTACAAGAATCGTGTTTGCAAAATTTGTGTCCTCACATTATCTGACAGACGTGAAATACCCTCTTGACTATATGTGGAACTGTTTGGATTTAAGAGCTTAATCTGGAAGCATTTGCACAGGCAAGCCACCTCCCTGCAAGTCAAATTGGTTGGCTGAGCTTGTGCATGACTTGAATCACAAGACTGTACAAGGTGCCTTTATTAAACAGCTTGTAACTCAGTCAAAACAATTAGGACTCTGCGTTACACGAGTGGTATCCTGGCAACTGGATATGGCCATGCTGAAAAACTGTCAAGGAGCGAAGTCAGGGGATCCCACAAATTAGCCAGATAAACATCGCCAATTTCACTTCATGGCTGTTGAAGTAACTATTTTGTTTTAATTGTTGTTTTTCTTTCTAATGAACTAAACTTATTCAGTTGAATGCTGATTGAGGACAGGCTGCACGACTTTTCACCACAGTTATATGTATGAAATATGATATATCCACAAATAAGCCTTGCTCTTAGTAATATTCAATATTTACCACCAAAGATTTTTATATGTGGGGAGAGCTGACGTCTTTAATGAGTCTGGAAACTGTGACGTGAATGGACTGTATCCAATTAAAGAAGGACCGAGCTGATGAACACGGAAGCGGTGGTGTTAAATTATTCTATTCTAGCTTCAGTTGCCTTAAAAAAAACGGTTTCACGATGTCCGACCGGGTAGACTAATTGCCGATCCCCAGGATAGCATCAGTTGACCCCAGTCGGTGCAGAGCTGCCAAATCTGATAGACAGCGACCCCAGAGAACGGCCGGACACGCGTTCCACTTAACGCCGGCCACTCTAACCAAGCGACCGTCACGCACAGCTGACACACACCGCAGATGTGCAGCATGTCCAGCCTTTGGATCTTTGGCTGTCGGTGATTTGAATCATTACAATTTGGACTTGAGTCACATGGCATCCACCGACTTGTGGGCCACACTGGTTGAAAATGCGGGCTGCACGTTGCTGCCAGTTGGCGTGCCTGACATCCGCAAGGGAGTGAAATGAACCAATTCCACCAAACCATTTTCCTTTTTTAATAAAATGTCATTTATTAAAATGTGTCAGGCAAACATTCCATTTATTGTATCCCATTATGATTGCTATTCTTATTCCAACCTTTTACCATCGCAGTTGAAATAGATTAAAATCATATTAGGGAGTTAATGGACAGTGTCTTTATTGCTAAATTAAATAAATAGTATGGAAAAAAGAACACCCCCACAAGCACCCCGCTCACGCTCGCAACCTTTAGGTACACGTCGTTAGCCACAGCAGGTTTCCAAGTGGCTGTCATTCACGTTACCTCCGCCCGCCCTACGATACGCTCGGGGACGGCAGGCCGGGACACTCAGCACACATTGCTAACAGCTAAGCAGAACCTAAGGTGACATTGGCACAGTCATCGCTCAAGTTCTGCTTCCGCCAATTACGTCAGTGTCCTTGGACGGAGGGGAGCAGACAAGATTTGCGCGGCGAACTGAATCATGTGAGCAGCTCTTGCTGTATCAATTAGTCAGCGTTCTGCTGCAGTTTACCTGCGGACTGAAACTGAGATGATCAAAATCAAAGACCCAGAATGCATCATTGTCTTCTGCAACGTTCGTGACATCAGGCATCATCCTTGGCATGACTTGCACGACATAATATGCTCTGTTATTTTTTGTTTCATCATAGAAATGATTTAAAAGGTCATCCTGTTTTGTAAAGCTTGAAGGTCTCCCCGTGTGGAGGAGTTGAAAGAATGGCAATAATAAGACGCTTCACACTTGCAAAGCTTTTCTTCCCCACCCACAAGTTTATTTGTCATCATAAATGTCTCGACCATGCCTCACAGAGAAGCACAAACACAATTGTCAATTCTCCCACCTAATCTGTGACGTTCAGAAAAATATGTCAAGGAAATATGTATGGCAAATGATTCATTTGAAAAAGTCAACGGTAAATAAGTCAAGCTATGTTTGCAAGTTCGCCTTGAAAATGAATTTTTCAGTGAGTGAGCTCGAACAAATTCCAAACTTCCTCCGATCTTTCCTGATACTTTTCCATTAAGAAAATGGAGTGTGAAAGCAATTAATTGATTGTTTATAAACTTTCTAATTAACAAGAATTGTTCTGCTCTTATCTAGTTTAAATAGCAGAATTGCGGAATAATTGCCGCATAATTCAGCTTCCTTTTTATGTGGGGGGGGGATGAAGTCAAATGCAATGTCAAAGCTAATTGAGTTGCAAAGCTGTTTTCACCAGCAGTTGCAAGGCTGCAAGATGCAATGATGCTTGTCAATAAAACCCCATTAAAATGAACACATAATAATTACTGCCTCTATTATCCTTCAAGATCTGGGACAGAGGCACCTGCCTGTAATTGCGGGGCTAACTAGCCCATATGCCCGTAGCCGGTAGCAATAATTGTCCTTGTTTGTGTATACGGACGACAGGTAAACAGTCGAATGGCACATTGTGCAAAAACAAAAAAATCATTTTATGCTATGCAGCCCGCTCCAGCGACAATTTCCCCACAACTTGGGAGCCCAGAAAATTGCACACGTATCAATTGATTCATAAACAACAAAGATGGATTATACAATCAGCATCTCAAGAGAGCCTTTATTTTCCTGACTGGAAAAAAACATAATCGGCAAAAGTGGCACCTGTTGTTTTACGTCTTCACGCAAGTAGGCTATGAATTAGTAAACACTGACACACTTAGCGATAGTTTAACATACAATATCGATAAAATCCAATCCCCTGGCGGGACGCAGATTCGATAAACAAGCAAAAACACTATGTGGCATGGACTCCAATCTTGCCACAACTATAATCTGCTTGAGCAGCTTTTGATTTATTCCATTGCGTGTATGCGTGGCTTAGTCGCACCGCTCGTGTTGCCAACGACAACAGGCAAAAAAATAAAAAAAGAAGAAATGAAGAGATTAAAAAAAACTAATGCTTTTAGCATAAAAGTGGAGCTGGCGGTCTGTTGCGAGCCCTAACTACTAAATCTGCACAAATGAACGCTTAAGGAGTAGTAATGCTCTCGTCTCCGGAAGGAATTAGCAAGCTTGACGATGGAGAGGAGAATGAATCATTGATTAATATTTGGATAGCACCAGTAGAAATGATGATAACAACTTTCTAATCTCCCCCACCCACCCTAAAACGAGTCGTGCGCACGTTCACGCTCGAATGACACACGCACGCCAAACACTTTCTTCTTCTGTGTACATAACTTAATGAGGAGTCAAGATGGATTGTCCAACGCTGGAAGATAGATTGCTTTGGCAGCCAACTGTGAAACTGAGATGATGTCTTGCATAACTTAACCATAGCTTGGCAAACACAAGTAGTCCAATCCCTATTCTTCTTTATCTTCTAAACAGATTAGATCTTTGCTTCTCGGTATTAAGCTTTGGCTCTTTTCTTTGCTTCAAATGACGTCTTTATCGCCTAGCTTTGACCTTTTGCCTTGACCCCCCCCCTCCCCCCTCTTCTTTTAAATATTACTTTTATTCATTATCATTTGCAGTGACCTCGTGCGAGTAGAATTGTGGCGCAAATCTTGAAGAGCCTCTTTTATAAAAGCTTTGGGTAATCTTTTGGGAAAAATCTAATATAAATGATAATAATAATAATATCTGCAAAAAATATATGAATAGAATATTTTATTATAGATTGAAGATTTTATCCACGAGTTAGAGGTCTAGTACCTCCTGACGAGTGAGCAACACTCATTGGAAGCCAGTCAAAAGATTTCTTGTGCTTATTTTTCAACTGCTGTTTGATAAGCCAGCATGAGGCCAAGCAGACGTTTGATGAAGAAGACATGAAAGACCAAAGAATTCAAGAAGAAATAATGAATAGCAAGCAAGAAAATGGCAGATTCTACTTCTAAGCAATACATTCTTCTCCTCACCGTTTTTATATACGCTATCAACAGACTTCAATCAATGTATTTGTGATATTTCATTTTTATTCCTCCATTTATCTAGTCTTTCTTATTCACTTCATGTTATATTCTGTTTGTTAAACTAGTTATTTTCTTTAAAAATATTTGTATGTTTATATTTTAGTTGAGTTTTTTTTTTTAAATAGTTTTAATTTTATAATTTATTATTTAACTTCCATTTACTATGTTCAATTTAAAATTTTCCACAATGTGGTTTGAGTAAGATACCTTGGAACGGCTTTATTGCGAAAACTGAGGTTGACAGTTTATTTTTCTACATCTTAACCGTTTATGTGGCTGATTGTGGCGATGTGACCTGCTGAGACAACAAAGAACCGTCTGTTTACACACGGCGGCATTCTTTCGTAATTTCACTCTTGAGAAGTTGAATCTGTCAAAAAGGGGAAAAAATACTTCCACCAACTTCCACAAACATAAAAGGTAACAAAATGCTGTGACATGCAGAGGTCAGGGGGGAAGATGAGTTTCCCTCCGAAATCTGTTTGCTCTCAGTTGTCACTTGCTGCAGTTATTTCTCCTTCACCGCCCTTTTATCGACAATATTTTTCACTGTTGTCCTCTTTGTGCCATTTTAACTACTTCATCGGAAGGAAATCACATTTTCTAAGTATCTTCTTGATAGGTTCGGACAATTTCATTCTGATGGCAAGCCATACTGTGCCCTTCTTATACCCGTTCTCCTTTAAGTGTGCCGCTCAAGTCTTCTATTTCTGTGCCGTCATTTGAAATGGAGTGTCCTTTTGCGCCACGTACCTTTCTCATCAGCGACGAGTTTCCTCACATACATTTTAAGGCTCTCGCTCCTGCAGATTTATTGTCAGTGGCGAGGCTGAAGACCGCTACCTTGGCGGGATGTATTTTCATTGATGCCTTGACACTTGAGTGCGAGGAGGAGCGTTTACAATCAATAAATGCAGTTTTGTTGACAGACAAAGGCAGATGATGGGGTGAGGCAAAAGTACACAAACACACTTTTCACCCTTTGGTCACTTTTGCCATGTAAATGTTTATCGTCTAAATCCAATTGAAGGCAATTTTTTGCCTCCATTCCGTCCCGACATATCGCTCTGGGAATATTATTGAGTTTGTGCTCTGTAAGGTTTTGATTCAAACACATTATACTATGATTTTGTTTTATAACTATAGTTTATGTTAATTTGATGCCACAGATTTTTCACAGACATCACACAGATGTTGCTTCAGTTTCCCATGACATCAGACGCTAACCTCTTTGTCGTAGCCGTCGTCCAATTGCTTGACGACGACCGCTATGTCTTTCATCTCGTCCACATTCGGCAGGGTGGAGGGGATCGATGCTCCATGGTTAGAAAAGATCCTACCACCCACCTCCCTCTTGGCATGACACTTGTGGAGATTGATGCGGAGATTTTTTTACAGTGTCCTAATTGATCTACATTTGATATTTTATAACACGATATTTTGCTTTTTATAATTTTCTCTTTAATATATATTTTTTATAATTCTTTTACCTATATATCTATATATTACATATATTATTAATATATTAGGTAAAAAAATATATATTTTTTTCTGTATATATATGCCCCTGGCTGTGACACCTGCTGTAATTGAGCCATGATTAATTTTGAATAACTCTACAGCGTTTCAATGAACACTTTTTCAAGAATAGTTTAAAAGGAAGAAAAAAAAGGAAGTGACCTTCCCCCCTGCAACTAAATTTTAATGACACAATAAATGTTGAAATGGTATCCTGAGGCTATGGTGAACTTTGCCAGGAGAGTTCTGGCAGAGTGAGTTACGATGGCCATACGCGAGAGTATAACACATATTTCACTTCTACAAATGTTTACCAGAATCTTTCATGAACTCTTTTCCTGTCTGTGTTATATATTTTAAGTATTTGTGTATGCATAGCATATCAACAACCTTACAAAAAACGTACGAGGCACCCAGAGAATTTGTCAGCGGAAATACCCAGACTTAGTCTTTTTACTGCTTTATCTCCAAAATGCCGGGAGGAAGGCATAACACTCAGCTTTTGGTCGTTTAAGGTCAGTCTGTTTCCTCTGATAAAACATGGAACATCCAAAACGTGCCCTTTCCCCAATGAAACCGACAAAGAAAATGACATTAAGAGCAGGACCTTTCTATGTGGTTGTCTCTCGCGATCAAGTCCTTGTGACTGTCCAAGTGTCTTTGAGCAAAAGTTGCTTCTGATGCTGATCCATCACGTGGTGAATGAGGAGATGTCGTTTATGTGCTCAGAATACCTTGAATGCACATTTAGATCTTAGCATAGTTTCCGCTTCAACCTTATTTACCGATTCCATTTCATTCCCGGCATGGTATTTTTCTTCAAAAAGGGAGTTCTCTTGCATCATTATTATCACGATGAATAATTCAAATCTTTTGCGTCACTTGATTTAAAAAAAAAAAAAGGATTTACAAACATCGTCCATTATATTAGAATAAGAATGCAGACATGGTTCAATAATAATGATGGCAACATATTGTGGTGAATTGATAACCAAGGATGACGGTCATGATAATCATTTGGTGTTCTGAGCGCACTGATACTTGCTTGGAGCTAGCATTACCCTTTTCATAATAAATATATCTAGCGAGTATATTATTTATTCATGTACAGTTGCCATTCCAATGCAAATCTTTGCTGGTTTCATCACAGTTGCATATACAGTATGTATAGAATTGTTGATCCGTGTATCGTCATCATATTGAGTCTTGCTACCTTGATTTATATTACCATACATATATGCATAGTATAGTTTTGGTTTCACCTATTATTCATATCCATGTTATTCCCTGCTTCAACATGCACAGAGTCACGAGTGACTGCGGTGCAGGTTGCGTGGGTTCACTTGCCATTCATTCAGTGACAGCATGCTGCTGAGTGCGAATGGTTGTCTATCTCGCTATACGCTCTTTGAGTGACAGCCATTTCAGGGTGTACTCTGCCTTTTGCTGGAAAAATGCTGCAAGAGCTAGAATCCGTGCAAAGCTTTAACACGTAGTAACTGAACTAAACAATTTAGCAAAAATAATAAAAATACATTTTTAATGTAATTTTTTAATTTCACGTTAGAATTGTGAAATTTAAGATTTAATCCCTCTTAAGGTGGTCACCGTATTTGGACTATCCAATTATCTTACGGGAATTTACGAGAATTTGTCTCCAACCCTTTTCATTTGGATGATTATTCTTTGCCAGTTTAGAATATTGACATGCATGAATGTGGCTTTTATTTTTCTTTCATCAATAAGTGAATAAACTCCCTGGTGGGAATTGCTTCTCGCCGGGCAGCCAGTTGTCACCTGCTGCGAGCGCTGGGCAGGTTGCATTTCTCTGCCTATCTCAATTAATTTATCTCTTTGTGACTTTGTCATTTCCAAAGTGGAGGGGGCGTGTCCTGTCTGCGTATGTCAGCGCCCCGACTTGATATGATATAAAGTTTCATTTTGTCTGGATGACGATATTTAATGAACCACATGTGTACTGCGTCGAGCAGAAGGAGAAGTAGAAATGTTAGCTTGAAAAAAATTGGCTAAGCCACATCTCTTCCTTGGTTTAAGAAGATCCAAGTTGCAATTGTTTTATTGCCAAAGCAGCGAGAGAGGGCATGAGGCCATTACCTGTCCTGTTGCTTAGCAAGCAGTGCCAAATGTGAACAGGCTTGTGTCCAAGCACAGTGTGAAAAGGGATTAATGTACTGCGGCACATTAAGCCGCTGAGTCTAGTCCATTATGGGTCTTAGTTGGTTTGTCAAATTTCACAGTTCTATTTCAGTAGATGCAAAACCTGCTACTGCGTTCATTTTAAAAAAAGTTTTCTCCCTTTAATTTTATGCATCTCACCAAAATATATCTTTTTCACGTTCAAGTCAGAATTCTGAGATAAAATTCACTGGCCCTGATCTTCTTCCATATTTTTAACATCTGAGTTTAAATGTTTTAATAATGATGGTTGGAAAGGGGTTATATAATCTATACCCCGAAGCAATATGTATTCTGTCACTATAAGCGAGGAATAATGTTTGTAAACCCATGTGTAATTTTTTCCCATTCTTTTCACTCCTAAGAAGCTTTATCTTCATTTTCTTTCATGTGAGGAAGTCCCCTGTGGCCATGCAGTTCATAATCTAATCGCAGTTTCCACAGTGGAGAATTTGTCTCAACCTGCCATCTTAATTCCTTTCCATCCATTTTCCTATGCCATTCATCCCTCAAAGCATCCTCTGGTGATGTCGTGGCATGACTTGGTCAAAGGACATTTAATGAACTTCCCTCTTAAGACAAGTTCATCATCGCACGAGCTCCGTAATGAAGCCAAAGAAACGTTCTGCTCTTCAAGGAATGAAGCATTTTGTGTTGCCAAGAATCTTTACCATGTGACCATAAGAATGTAAATATATTCCTCACATGCTAACTTGGATGGTATGGCAGAAGATGTTTTGTGATGTTGGGGGTTAGCATCATGCTTTAATAATACTGGCATTCTTCTCTTTCATATTACACATAGTTATATAACATTTTTTAGTAATAAGATTACCTTTTAGAGGCCACTTCGATATCCACTGAAGGCCTAGATCCAAAACTCACTGCCCATCACTGGCAAAATCTAAATCTGAACAGACATTCAATGCTACCTATTGTTGAACAAGTATTGGAGACATAAAATGAAATAAAATAAAATGAATTCTTTCCAACAACACCGTTAGCTTTACGAGGGACGGTTATTTGGTAAAAGCAGTTTTCGCAACGCATCACCGGAAGCACCTGTTTGGTTCAGTATTGCACATAGTGTGACTAATCTAAATGTTGGCAACACTCGGAACGCAATAATAAAATCACCGTGACTGCTTGGAAAAGCAAAAAATGCAAATGAAGCCGGTGTCTTAAAAGCTTTGATTGAAATCGGAACAATGCTGGCAATAGGCAAGTGAAGCAGTAAGGAATTGATCAGCCTTCTGAAATCACCCACTTTTCTTGTTGTTGGAATAAGGGCTGAATTGTTAATGAATGTAAAAGTTTAAATTGGTGGGAAGGGAGGGGCTACAGTGAGAGAATTGCCAAGTTGGCGAATGGAGGTGGCAGTGGCGGTTTGTGCGACGTTTGCCCGCACAGGCTACCGTTTCAAGTTTCTCCTCCCACAGAAATGTGATTTTGTTTTCTACCTGCATCATTTAGTTTTGCAATGATAACAGCCAAGTAAGTTTATTGCAGATCCTGTCAGGTCAATGAGATGATAATGCAAGCGGATAAATTTCAAAAAGCGAGTTTTGCAAGGAACAAAGGTCATCGATGCTGTCTATTGAGAAATAGAACAACAGAAACATTGCATTCCCATTGCTGTTTCGTTTAAACACAATAATAAATAAATAAATAAATGGTATTATTGTTTGTTTGTGAGTTTTGGAAATATGGAAATGTTTCTTTCCATAACCTTGTGAGTGGGGCAGTGTGTACTCCAAAGCTGCTGTAAGTATATTGAGACCAAAATATTCAGGAGAAAAACATGAAGCCACGGGGCAGTTTTACAGCATCCCCAAAATAGGATTTGAACAACTAATTTAGGAGCTACTGTATTTGCATGGATGTTGATGATACAGCATGTTGGCTAAATTTCTCAGCTGAAAATGCTGATGACGAATGGAGATTTTTTCTGCTGCACCTTGGAATAAAATAAACGGCATAGCTCTACTTTGGCCTCGGGACCTCAGAAACAATCAGGACCTCAGAGCACGGTTAAATAATGCAAATACGAAAAGACACCGTTTTGTTGAAGTTTCTTGTGTGATAAGACTCCAGATGTTTATAATGAGCATCTATCTGCCATGGGAAATCTGCTGTCACCGGCAAGTACGTGGAGGGCTTTGGCATTTGTCGGTGGTCATGGACTAGAATTTCAAATTAAGCGTTGAAGAATTTCAAGGAGATTAACACCTGTTCTAAATCTAACATGGTGATAAAAAATACAAATTTTATCATAATAGATTCAATTTAACTTCACTTAACTAATGTTAACTTATTTCTATTAAATGACTGTTTTGGACACAATTGGAACTGGAAGGTTAGCAATAGCTGACTTTATTGTTGCAATTACCGTATTTTCCGCACTATAAGGTGCACCGTACTATAAGGCGCACCGTATTATAAGGGGCACCTTCAATGAATGGCCCATTTTAAAACGTTGTCCATATATAAGGCACACCGGATTATAAGGCGCACCTTCAATGAATGGCCCATTTCAAAACTTTGTCCATATATAAATGTATATATTTGAACACGCCTGCTGTAGTGGCTCAATATTGGTCCATATACAAGGCGCACGGGATTATAAAGCGCACTGTCGGCTTTTGAGAAAACTGGAGGTTTTTAGGTGCGCCTTATAGTGCGGAAAATACGGCATCTTATCAATATTTAAGGATCTTAGGCCCCATGTATGTTAATGTCTTTTTATTGTCTTTCTTTCAATTTGAAAACCCCCCACCGTTTTGTTACGGCTATTTTGATCATAGACCATTTCTAATCTTTCAAGGTGGATGCACTTGAACTGGATGGCTAATCAACAAAAGCCAAACGTTATCCCTTCCGAAGTAAATGGTATGGAATGCAGCAGAGGAAATTCAAAATTATTAATAAGAGGGTGGAGGTGAAAGTGTGAGAAGCAGATCCAATTTCATGGCTGTATTACTCGAGAAATGGTCGCACGCGTGGCACATAATTTGCCGTTATTACGTTGCTTTTTAGCTCAAGTCCACGGAAAGTAAACTTAGATGCTCATTGGATTCAGAGGAACGTGTTTAGTGTTGCTCCACTGTTAAATAACGCAAGTGTGGTCATTCACATACAAATAAGATCAACTTAAATATTTTGTCGGTGTGTCGCTCGTATGTAATCATCGGGCGCGCTTAATGACACGCAACACCACTGATTGATTTGCATGTGTCTGTGTATGATTACACAATGGCGTCAGTTTGTTTACACTGGCAAGCACATTTTATTTATTGTTAAATTGTTAAGAGGAGCTGCGTACCGAGCCACAGGTTGCACGGCTCATTTGTTTAATTGATGTTCGATTGGAGAATGCCAAGTCATATTTTTACGCTTGTTTTGCCTCGTACCAAGTCAAGAGTAAATCATTGTTTTAATTTGGAATGTTATGCAGACCTGGCTTGGAGTGTACAAAGTATGATTTTGCGGTCAAGAATATTTTGTAAACCTGCTGAGAAATTCCAGTATTTTACATCCACGGAAATGTTGTCAAATCCACAATTAAGCTATTGTGGGCTATGCTGACAAAATATTATTATTATTATTAAATCATTATTACTGACTTTTAGGCACACAATGTTTTTAACACTGATATGCACTTTTGCTTAAAAGTTTGTTTTAAAATGGGGAGTGGGGGAGCAACAGCTCTGACTCACTGGGCATCAAAGAGAGTGCCAAAAGCATTTTTTCCAATTCCTGGATGAGCTTGTTTAATATTTTATTTGTTTGATATGAAACTGACCTCTCTCCCACACATTCCGATAAGGAAACTTTAATTTGCGGCATTGCCATCATGCTAGTTTTGATTGCTGCTCACTCCCCCTTTTTGGGGGATGGGGTCTGTAGGGAAAGACTTTCTGCTCGATGTTTCTCACAAAATACTAATCAAGTTGTGTTTTTCTGTTGCCAGTTGACCTTTTTTTTGTTTTGATGTTCGTTCTTTACTTGTTTTTGTTGTATTTTTTGTTTCGGTAGATTGTCTATGCATTTAACATAAAACTACTTACTAATTATATTTAATTGTGTATTGAATGTTGTGGGGGGTAATTAAAGGAGCAAATTCTAATGACATGAATGCAAGTTAGATAAGTGCAATCAATCCAAATAAGTTAATGCATTGATCTGAATTTTAATGTTAGCTCAGTAAAAAAAAAAAAAAGGAATTGGCAGTCGCTGTTTCCACTAATTTGCACTCTGGTGTACAAAATATACTTTAGCATTTTGAAGTGTGATTTTTGTTGATGTGACTAAACTGACTCAATATTTTGATGATTGTTGACCAAAGCCAATTGCTATTTATATAAAACATGCCTCTAATCAATTATCTTATTGCCTAAGAACGAAAGTAAAATCCAATCTAGATTCAAAAGGACGAAAATGTAACATAATCCAACAACAAATCACAATCTGAGTAAATATGAATGAAAGGAGATTTCGATATTAAAATGTATAATTTACATTTCCTTTGTTTAATTTTAGCATAAAACAATCCAGAGACAATAACTGACAGGCTTTTGTTTTTCATGATTTATTGTATGTGTTCAAAATGAATAATTCATGACAGATCAAAGGATCAGTGATTCGTTTTCGTACATAAAATGCCAGAATTAGGTCATAAGTAGCAAATGAATTTCAGCACTTAGTGTAAACTCAACAAGTATGGTAATGACCGGTTGCATGTTTCATCATTTTTTTTCAAAAGAAATTTTAGAACATAGGACAGAATATATTTTTTTTTTATTTTGTGTACACAGTAATTGCAATTCACAGATATGAAATTCACAGCTTTAATCAAAACCGGTATTTTTTTTATTTGTGGCTACAGAAAAACCTTTTGAGGCAGATTTATTCTTACAAGTAATCTGCAAAAAAAAAAAAAAAAAACGTGAATGTTAGCATAACATACTGTAATGCATATTCATGCTGATCCAAAGGTTCATTTTGCACATTCTCAATATACTTTGATTGAGCTTGTCAAGCTTTTTATTTCATTCTCACACTTGGCAGCTGTTACCTTCATAAAGACAACATACCGCATAGCGCACGATATGCAATTGGTGGAATATGACAAGAATGTCTGTCGCCATTTGTAATTAACACCAAAAGGTGCAGTACATACGCATAGCTGGTTGATCTTGAACGGGCCCAGGGACGCCATTACCCTAACTGATGAGGGCTATTTCTCATTCCCAGCCAGTCACTTCACAGCCATTAGCGTGTGCATTATCGACCTGCCGAGAGGTCTTTTTGCTCGCGGGGAAACACCTACGGGTCAAATCAACCTAAGGCCCCTCGCCTCCCGTGGTCCTCCCTAACCCTCATCAGCAGGCATTAAAAAGCGAGAAAATGGAATGAGAGCGGGGCAAGATCAGACGTGCCGGTCTGAATGGAAGCAGAGGAGGCGTTCGAGGACCCGATTTCAGTGAAATGAGACGAGGCACCGGCTGAATAATTGAGGTGGCCACACAACTTAACCTCTGTGTTTTCATGCTTATATACAGTACGGCAGTTATTATGAGAGGGGAAACAATCTTCTCGAGTCCACAAAATGAGATTCTTGATTTCCATTTATGGACAAGTAAAGCTTGTAATATTAAAAGTTAAGTGGAAAACGTTATTTAAAAAAAAACGTAATGACGACACGCTCCAACTGGTTTACACGAGAAAAGTGGTGATAAAATGTGTTGCTTTCTGGCACTTTTTTTGACCAAGGTTCTTTTCCACTGATTGCGTGGTCCTGCGAGGCAGCCAGCTCCAGGAAATGTCCTCGTCTAAAACGTGTATTGTTTGAGAATTTAAGAAACTATTGTGCGCTTGAATACATCAAATCCAGCATTTTGTGAACAAATCCCTTCTCAAACACCAAAATTTAGTTTTTACTGTGCTAACATTAAAACATTTGCCAATAGGACAGTTTCCATGACGCAAGCTCTAACCTTCCCCAGCAGTGAATATGTTTGAAGTTTCTTTTAGATGTCCTCTTTTTGCAAGAAAATAATCTTTTAGCAGGTGTAATATGAATCGTTTCTCTAGACAGGTGCATGTAGCGCACCTGTACGATCGTCTTTTAACGTGTTTTCCCAATCATCCATTTATTCAGGTTTTTCTTTCACCCATCTGCAGCCCATTAGAAAAACAAAGGCGTCGTTAGCATATCTGTTTCTCGATGCATTCATCGGTCGGGAAATCAACACTTGAACTCAAAAGGGCGAATAGCGTATGTAGAAGCAGTTAGGTGATATTTATGGCACATTTACGTCCTATTAAGCCAAAGTTTTATTTAAAGCTGCGGGTAGAAAAAGGCAACCTTCTTTTAGCTTATTTTGGCATCCTGCATTTTTTTTTTGTCTGGAAATCGCAACGCATATAACTCTTGATTGATTGATTTCTAATACTTTTAAATATTCTAATTATTTTCTTATATATGAGACCCTACATAAGGAAATGAAGAAATGATTCCATGTCACACAATTTCATTCGCACTGCTGCTGACGTTAAATCCAAGTTGCGTACAACAATGTGATAACTAACCAGGAAACTCCCCTTTTGTCTGCCCACTTTTCCCCGTTTAAATTGAAAAACCCCGGACAAGAAAAACTGAGCAGAAGTTTCAAGAGCCTCAAGCTGTTTGTCTTAACAACCCCTGGGAACCACACTGAAGTTCTCCTCAGCTAAGTGGATTGGCCGAGGCAGGCATTTAATGACTGAAGTCCCAGTCATTGGCACTGAAGTTCTTCAACATGTGATCTAACTGCGCTATCAATATTCACTGTCCAAACACTAGATACTTCTGAAGCATCGAGAATGCTTTGAAAGAAGATTAAAGGCGAGGCCGTCCCCATTCAAGCACTTAGTAGCCCTCCAGTTGGAATATTCTACAAGTTCCCTATGCAGGATATTTGCATGATTTCCGTACATGCTGCAATTTAAATTCATAGTTGTAATAGTCCTTTATATCCTTGTCCGGCATTTCAGCTTAGTGATAGCAGTCAAAATGTAGAGGAGACGGCAGTTCCGACTTTATAAGATTAGAGTAGGAATTCTGAGAGAAAAGAATTTGCATTAAGGCTGTGAATGTTATTGGTTGTCCGTGGAAAAAAATTAAGCACAGGCACAATATACTTTTTATCAAAAGGATTCAAATTCAAAGACTAAAATGAGTTTCTCCTTTGGTATAGGAAAGTTATTATTTTTCTGGGTCCAAACACATCATTTCTGAAATATTGGAACCATACGAATTTTTCTGCAAGGAGATTGAAGGCAACGTCATGGACTGAAAAGCAATTAAATTGTGTCGCAGGAGTAGAGCTTACCGTGATGTAATATATTCCACAATACACACAGAATCGCAATCAACAGTCATATACTGAGCAGTGACCTGAATGGCACAGGCAGAAGTAAAAGCCTGGCCAAGTTTTGTTATTGATTGAAGCAAAGTACCAGCTTGGGGCGATCGGTTGTTCTGGTAAGGCATTGATGATCAATGTGTCTATTTTTTCCTCAGAAATCGGTCAATCGTTATCAACAGCCGATTAATCGGCGCACCATTAATTATGAATTTCTCTTACAGGACGAATAAGTATTTGTCCATCTCTCCATAAAAAAAAATGTTTTCCCAAAATGCACATCCAAATTGTAGTTATGATATTCGGTACATCATAATTGGATTTGGATGACATGAAAAGACTCTCTGGCTTTTCAGGAGTTGATAGCTGCATCTGAATGTGTTTTGTGCCACATCGTGTAACTTCAAAGCAAACGTCTCTTTCCCATTATAGCTATTATCCGCTGTAAAGGAAAAAGACGGGAGATGGAGACATCTTCTGCATCTGAAGAAACACCTGATGTACACCTTTTCGCCCACCCGTGAGCCTTTTTTCCACGACAATTTATCCCAAGCACATACATGTAAACATCGTCCAAGTGGTAGCCCCCGTTTGAAGTCGTCTTTCTAACGCATCATCCAGCAGACCCGTGCTTAATGCTACACGAGTAGTAGACTGCTATAAAATGCTAATACTCCATCTATTAACATTCCAAGCATGCAGAGTGTCTCGCTAATGGCGGCTTGTATGGATTGGATGGAAGTCATCTTATTTAGTCAGATCAAACTCGCGGCATTCACCAGAGCAGAGATATCATCAGGCATTATATGAGCAGCTGCATATATTTTTCATTGGCTTGACATTGTAGGGAGATGCGAGCGTAGCACCACATAAATCAAAATGACAATACAATGGACCTGAAATGGATCAGGGTGAGACACAGAGGATACGAGTAGCATGCGCACTCTCGCGGAGTGACACACGCGCACGCCAAAATGCAAATGTTATCATTCTTCCATGCTTCATTTCTCCACTATGTATGTTATTAGTCAACTCTGTTCCATAATTCATCGAGGGGAAAAAACATCTTCAGATACTCGCTGACGTGTCACAGAACAAAACGCCGTATGACGTTTAAAATTATTAATTTGAAATATTATATATTTTCTTAAATAGAGAGTTTTGTTTACTATCTGTGATGTTCCAATCATATCAGACGCTTCAGTCGTTCAGTAACCATGATCTTCGTTTCTGTAAGAGAAGAAAGTATTTGTTGTGTTTTTGATTTGGAATACTGTCTATCCTTTTAGAAAAAAACAAAAACTTTTGCTGCAGAGGCTATTGTTTCAACTTGTGATTCCTGAAGCTGCAGGCGCCTTAATGAAAAGTGCTCTAACCCCTTTTCCCCATGCCTTCACTTTTTGGAAGCCACTATGATAGATGGTCCGTTTTATAGCCTATTTCATCTGCAGTGCTCTTCTAAACTGTAGTTTTAGGGTGCTTTTACGTGAACCATAAGTTTTTTGCGACTTAGTTATTCATCAGGGAGGTTGCTGAAAGACACATTGGCTTCCAGGAAACTGCCGTCCAAATCCCTCATTCTCTCTCTCTCTCTCTCTCTCTCTGTCATTGTTATTTATCCTCCAGAATATGTTCCAAGTCTAAGCTTGCACCCGTCATTCTCCATCCCTGACCTTATAGATGGTTCAAACCGGAAAGATAGGAGTTTGCCGTAAAGAGTTCCGAGTGGGAGGGAAATGTTTTTTTTAATTACGGTCAAGCCAGACTCGGCTTCACTATCTTGGTCATAAACTAGTCCCTCTTATGTTGTGACACCCTGAAGCAAGGTCCGAGTAATGAGCCAACCTAAGGGGAATGTGGAGAGCCAGTCAGCCAGTCAGTCCTCCAGGTCACACTACCACAAAGAAGGACCATTAAAAACGATCCATGCCACCTTGTGTGGGTTTTATATGTTTCGAAGGTCTGATCTGCGTACGGTTGTGACAATTACGCTTGTGATTTCCAGTCTGCCTGACAAATGGCATCTCCAATTTTTTCCTTGGATGATTGCTTTCCATAAATCTCCCCCGATTAAAGAGTGTACCCTGCAATGATGGCACTTAAAAAGCAATCTCCTTTTTTAATGGCATCCTGAAGTTTGAGCTACAGTAGATTCCAAATCTACTCGCTGGCCTTATTTCATGATGATGAACTAAGTTTTGTTGGCCATGACACCCATTCCGAGCCGCCAGTGTTCTCTGTCCGGCATTGTACAGTAGGAAGCGGGTGTCCTGGCCCTGGGGGAGGTCATGTCAACCAAGGCCACAGTTGACGCATGGCTCCGAGGTGTTCACACATCTGGCCCACTTTGCCCTGCCCCCGCTGGTTCCCATAGGCCGAATTGCCCTCGCCTGTGGACATCGCTGTGTCGTGGCAGCTGGGAACTACACATGTTTTTCTCCTACCCTGTCAGCAAAAGGTCAGGAAGGTTCTGCAGCACTAACCAGCGTGAGCTTACATGAGGGACATTTGCACATTGCTTTGTACCGTAAGTAGAATGTGGCATTGACAATAAAACGCTCCGTGAGTTGAATAATGATTGTAATACAGTCAACGTGAAACACACAAATATCCGAATGTAGTTATTGTATCGTGTTTTGTTGATATGTCGTGCATACGGAAAGACTCTTGCAGTCTATTGTATTCTCTCTCTCTCTCTCTTTGCCTCGTGGGCACCTGAACACTAAACCACCACAAGGGAGACGTTGACCCTGTTTGAGAATCGTTACCCCAGCATCTGTCTGCGACACAACAACACAAAAGGGAAACTTGCCACTAGGTATTCAAGTCCAGAAAAACATTTTTATAGCAAGCATTGTGCAGTGTGTATCATATATTCAATGGTGTCTACCATACTGGAAATGGAGTAAAGGAGCATTTGAAAGCTGCAAAATCTGTCCAAAGGAGAAACGAAATAAAAAAAAAGTTCAGATGAAAATACTATTTGCCATTTTTGATACGTAAGGGCATCCATTGCTTCAACACATTTAATAAGGGATTAGAAAGCAACACGTTTGTGCTAAGTATTAAGAAGATTACACATATCCAGTCAACCTCAACAAAACACACCAACTGACTCGATAGTATTTTTGTACAGATTTAATCTTAGGACGTGATGTATCTTACAAAGATCTTTTTAATAATCTGCTTGTAATCAGGCATACAGTAATTCTATTCTGTCATGGCAGGTTTTGCGACACCTCTGTTGCGTCATGTAATTATATGTCACCAAAAAGTCCAGCAAATGTCGCGGCAGACAAATGGTTCCCAAATCAGACCCTACTAAAGGTTGTTGATTTCTCAAATTAATACCTGACATATGAAGACATTAGGTCAAAATGTAATTATCTGCGTGTATTAAAATCACGTCACTCTGCGAGAGTAAAATTAGAAATTCATTCAATTTATTACAAAGACAATCTGGACATGAATTGAAAATGACTCATGGGTAATGGCTTGAAGTTTTAAATGGATCTGCTCAAGTTCTCAGACTGGTGAAAATTCCCTGCACGTTTTTTTGTTTTTCAGTAAACACCTAGCATGGCCACTAATGCTGCTGTCGCGCTGTGAATCGAATGTTTTCGGAATACAAACCAGTCAAAATGATCTGCATTTGCCATTAGCGTGTCTAAAAAATGAACCCCTGCAAATAAATGGAACAATTACACATAATGAACTCACCTCAAATTGAAGCCATTACACAGCCGCTTGAGTTCATTACATTAAACGCAGAACTTTGAGGCAGAGCTTTCTGTCGTACTGCTGCCGTTTATCCAAGCTGTTCCCTTCCCCAAGTCAACCAATCCCACTCTGTCCCTCATCGCCTTTGTGAATAACATCTAATCATTTATAATAAGTCCCCCACCCGCAGAGATTTAACTCATATGATCATGCTGTTTTTCTAAATCTGGCTAGTATAAAACAATAGCACATAAAAAAAAAATTGAGACAGAAGATCCAAATAAAGGCCCTTTCCACTATACATTAGTGTATAGTCGAGGCAGCGCGGGGAAATATGCTGACACCAGGCCTCTGTCTCCCTTTCTTGCCCTCTGTGGACACTTCATAAAACAAACGGCGGGTGTAAATTTAGAGTATGCAGCCGTAAACAATGGGCCACAGGGAAAAGTTTAGAGAGTTCGGCTTGGATAACAGTTTAGCCAGAAGAACCCGCTGATGATGAATAGGTTTGTTTGTCACCTTTCCTGCCTCTCTAGGGAGCAATGATATGGATCATGGAGAAAAAGATGAGAGGAGGATACAAGGGGAAAAGACTAACAGCATCCTAAACGGAAGCGTATTGCCAACAGAATAATAGCAAATGTACCCACTTTGCACTGCCATCAATGTGCCATATTGCTTTTATTAAATACTCAGTTGTTTTCTCGTCTTTCACCAAAGTCCATATTTTAGCCAAAAAGCCTTTGAGAAAAAATAAAGACCCCAAAATACCTGAAAAGCAGATCTATTCATCTGGATACACACAACCGAGCATCGTTATATAAGAACGCGCTCTGCCTTGGCGTTTATAATAACCTTACCTTTACACAGATAAACAAGGTCCCCAGAGATGAGAAACACAGCGAGTCTACAACAGCATATTTTAGCAAATAATGCATCAGTGATTCACCAAAAGCTTTTTCTGTGTGTATAAAGGAAAAATGTGTGCAGGTGTATACACGTGCACGTAGGAGAGGAAGAGAAATGACATCGAAATGTCAATCTTACGTCAGAGCAAAATGTGGTGTTTTAGATAATAACAGGAGCCATGTGTTTGCTGATGCTCTGCAATACGCCGCCGACAATCACCATTTTCTGCTCGTTGTCATCTATCAGCTACACACACCCCGAGACGGTACGCACTTGCCGCTAGCCTATCAAGCATAGAAAAATTGGCTGTGATGTTGATCATAATAGCATGCACACCTTTTGAGTCCCCTCGCATTTTCTCCAGCGCAGGATGAACATTAGACCTTAGGAAAATACAATCGGCGAATTTACTGTCATTATGAACAATTCAGATAAAAACATCCATGTAAAACATCAAACGCAATTAAATGTCGCTGGATCCATTTCAGTGCTTGGACTAACAAGCAGTTATTATATTGTTTGGATTTAGGTACTAATGTCCCAATATGGGTTTTCCTTTAGGTAAGATGAGTTCTCCTTCCCATTGACTGTGGGAGGAGCCTGTGAATTGCCACAACACCAGACAAAAACATTTAAAATGAAATTATTAGTATTATAATTAGCCATTGAAGAGGCCGTGCACAATTGTAACTTGTAGTCTCCATTTTGATGAGGAAATACCCAAGTTAAAACTAGTTACAGTATGTGTTGTGCTAAAACTAGCTACCGTATTGGCCCGAATATAAGACAGTTATTTTCATTGAAATAAAACTGAAAAAGTCTTACATTTGGGGTTTAGACAAAGGCTTTTTTCAAACTTGAGTCTTGAAAAAGACGGGGTCGTCTTATAATCAGGGTCGTCTTATATTCGGGCCAATACGGTAATACATAAAAATATTGTGTGCTGTTGATAGCCATTGTAAAAGCTTTTAGGAAAGGCTTCTTTTGTAAATGTATATTGTGTCAGTAAAGATTTACTTTTTGACAGCTACGGGCTGTAAGTATGACAGAATAAAAACTACATAGATTTAGGGAATGTTTATCGGGGGTACTTGAAGGTGCAATCTTCTCTCATAAAGAACCAAGGTGGAAATAAACTAGGGAGGCACGACTTCATGATGGATGAGTTTTCTGTCAAGGAAAGGGCATTTTTCACTGTTGTTCCACTGACTGCTGTTTTGATATACAAAATGCGCCTTGTCCTTCAAGAATACAGAATTTATTTTGGCCGGCTCTGGGCTGAGAACATCACAAAAATATCAAGTTCCGTATTTGGTAACAACAGAGAAAGGGCAGGCTTGCTTGCACATCCAGGCTAAAAGATGAGGAAGCTGTTTGCACTGTCTTTCTGAATTTAGATCAAGAATACGCTTGGAGGATGAAGAGGCACTGGGATATTGAAGACGCGACCTTGCCCTTTGCTGTCTATTGACTGACTGTTGGAGTATCTGCACTGGTAACTTGGAGACAGACAGATGGACATATTTGATGGACATATTGGAAGACACTTGCCAGCAAACTAATGACAAAAAAAATCCTGCGGGATACTTTCACTCACACGTTGACATTTTGATACACAGCACAGACACTATTGTCTTCTTGAACTTGGAATTTATGATGACAAATTTAAGACTTTGCAGCAGTAATTATATTTTGGTTGAGGTGAGATGACATCGCATGATTCACTTATTAAAATCCTGTTACTCGGTAGCCGGTTCTTAAGAAGTATGAAAAAAATTAAATATTTAATTTAATGTTCCTGGCCACTGTTGGATTTCTAATTTACCTTTGGCTATTAGTGTGACTGGCAGAGTGAGATTTTGAAGCCTCCTTATTTAATACTCGGTGATCGTTTTCATCATTTAAATTTGGCAGGATTGTTAGCATCGTGGTGGCTAAGGACGTTGGCAAACTCAGGCAATACTAACGTTTCAGCCTCCGTACCGGAATGCGTGTGTGGGTTCCTCCAAAAAATATCTGTAAACATGACCCCTGGCTGAACCAAATTGCCATCCTGGACAAACGCCATCACTTCTTGTGGCATTTTCATTACGTGGAATCCATTCAGTGGTGATTCTACACCTGCATGTCAACAATGCTGCTTTGACACACCAAATTTGTCAAACTAATGGAAACAGCTTCCAGTGAAGGTCAGTGATGTCACATGGTGATGAATACTAAGAGAAAGGGACGACGGGCTTAAGGAGGCTTTCAGGTGACTACATTCAAATGAGTAGGATTTTTTTTTTTTGAAAGGGACATAACCATAACTCATGTCAGTATAATGAGTAAAAGCGGCAGTTGAGTGGATGACCCATAAATAGCAGAGGTGGGCATTCCCTCCCGGTGACGGAATATTCCGTCCATCCATCCATCACCTTTTAATGGACTTTTAATTAACAGCACTATCTTGAGTCATGGTGGTGGTTTGAGGTAAAGCGTTTCAGATTTTTCCAGTAATGATGTAAAACATAAACTGCATAAAACAATCCAGATGGTTTATAAAATTATCTCTCAGTGGTTTTGGACGAAACCATCCACCGGTCATTTGAAAGATTCGCATAAACGATCTTAAAAAAATGGTCTGTATGTATTTGTGCGTGTTTGCATTCATTGTGATCGCAAGCGAAGCGCATATTCATCATCGTCCGCTTGAATTCGGAGTATGGATTTAAATCCTTCGGGCAAAATAGAAACGGTTTACTTGCCAAGGAAAGCCAAATGTCTGGACATTTAGATGAATAGCTCATTTTAGGCCACGCTCGCGGAGATGTGCTGACAGACGGAGTGAGGTGCCCGTCGGTCAGGGCATTGGCCGGGATTCATAATGACCCCCGGCCAGATTACCGGCCATCTGTACTCTGTTACAGATATGTGTCGAGCGCACTAATGGCGGAGGATGGAAATAGTGAGGACGCTAGTGTGGAGGAATGACCTTTAGGTGAATGAGCAAAGAGGGCGACGCTCATAGGAAAGATAGAGCGAGTGAGACAAACAGAAGAAAAAGGAGAGATGTGAATGACACTGATCGATGGAGACCCTCCCAATCTGGAGGAAACGGAAAGAGCATGACTTACATCCTAGCCATGTCCTACAGTATATCACTTATAGCCACTACGTACAACCCGACGCTTGAAGAAAGAGGAAAGGTGAAGGAGTCTGTCAGTTCCATCTTTTCACAGGTGCTTGGAGACAAGCTATTTGTCAAACTTTGTCATTGGCTCTGAGGTTATCTTGCCGATTTGATAGAAGATGATAGGACGAACATCAGAGTTGTGTGTGTGTGCGCATGTGACGGGCGGATGTGTGTAAGTGTGTGTGGGATTTTCATTTAGTCTCTATATATAAAACATCCATCACCCATCAGACGTGTAGGTGTCACCTAACCAGGCAAATCTAATGATGTGATCCTCTGGAACCGAGGAGGAGGAAATCGATCGTGAAAAGTTGCGGGTAAACTCAAACAGCATCAGCTTTGCGAACACGACGAGTCATCATCAATCATCGGTAATGTTTGTGAAGACGGAACAAAACATTCAATGCAAATTTAGAACTAAGGTAGATTCATTCAAAACTGTATCAAGAGTACAACCCCATACAAATCTCAAATTAAAAAGCTGATCCTTTTTGACAAGGCTGAACCTGGATTACGTCATGACATTTTGCACATTTTTTTTTTTTTACAGAAGTATTTGAAAAATGACCTTGATCTGAAAGTCTTTCACCATGTGTCCCTCAACACCACAAGGTTTTGTAAAAAATAGTCTGAGTAGATTTCCTTGTTGCCAGAAAGATAAACGAAACCTCGGAGGAGGCTTAATCTACTCGCGTTGCCAGATATGGGTCACCTGCAATAAAGTAGGCATTTTTCACCGAATTTTTCTTCCATTAATCTTCATGATGGTCTCCATCAAGAACCGTGTAATAGCATTGCTACCCAATATATTATGGCAGAGCTATTTTTTTTGCTGCAAGTGTGAAAAATGTTGCAAATTAGTGCAAGCCTTCATTACTGGTGAAAATGTAAACACAAGTTGACAATTTTAGTTTCTCAGTGGCTGGATGACAGAAAAATATCCCCTCCTGAATGCAATTCCACTTTTTTTTTTTTATTAGATCATGCGTGATGGTCACTATATCTACCGGCAAACGTAATATGCGACTTGGTTTCCACATCATGAGTCAGAATCACCTTTATTGTCGCTGTACATCAAAATTTGAGCGCTGCATCCTTTGGTGCAAAAGCAAATTAAAATAAATAAATAAAATGTAAAAAGCATCATCTAACATGACCTGAGCCACGCATGTCTGAACGTTCTTTTCCTCATGCCAAAAACCCACTTAGTATTAAAATCTATGTATCTTTAAACTCAAAAGATTCAAAGGCACCGCGAAAGTCTCATTTCTCTCTTTGTGCACACATTTCAAACCCAGAAAGACATTTGGCATCATTTTTGGATGATGAGTAATGAGTGCGGCCTTAGTAATTACCACTTGAATATTCTATTAAACCATAACAAAAAATGGGCATATGGAAAACAGACTCCTGCAGACACTGAAAAAATGATTACAGAAATGCTGTACCATGCAGTTGTTCTGCCTTTGCCAACATGGCAGCGTGCCAGGAACAAGGTTGGCGTCCATTCTCTATGATAAAATGATAAAAATAAAATAGAATGACCTTGAATTAGCGAGGCCTGGCTCTCTGGCACAGCTGACATGAAGTCTAAAATTACTGCTGGGGGGGTCAGCGAGGGCCTCCATCCAGGGAATAGACAACCACAGGCTGTGTTTTGCTTTGCCAGTTAGGTGGAAGCGAAATACTCAGTGACATGAGTGAAAAGAAAAAAGAGAATATATCCTCTCAAGATCTGCTTTTTTTTTTTTTTACTCTAATTTGCGCTGGACAAATGCAAGGTCACATTGAATGTGCGTAGCAAAAATCATTCCCATGAAAGCTAAAGTCAAAAATCCTGTTCTTTTATTCATTTTATGGAAATAGAAAGCAATCCACCTGAGTGAAACTGTAAAATCTTCACGTGACAATGTAAGGATTACCACAATTGATACGAATCCACTTGTGCAAATCACTCAGTTTGAACATGTTTTTTTTTTTATTGAATTAAAGATAGCTTTCTGTTCTCGAGCAAGGTGATGCAGCATTTGTTTTTTCACGGTAGAGCCTCGCAGGCTTAATGTGTACAGTGATGTTAAATGCACTGTGGGGTTGATGAGCTCCTCAGGCTATACTGATTTTTCACTACCTCTCTACAAAAAGTACAACTATTCAACAAGAATTGCTCATTTTGAGCAGCGGTGTATTTTTTTTTTCCCCTCCCTATTTACGCGTAGTGTAAATAGGCCATTGTTAAAAATAACAGCCGGTTGCAATGAAGGTAAGCATTTCCTTCCTTGTCTGCGATGGTAGCTCAATGTCCTTGTGACAAGACGCCAACTGTGGATTGTGGATTTCACAGAAAATGTGAAGTGTCCATTTTTTGGCAACAGTCTTTCGACACCTGCAGAATCTCTTGGCATGTAAAACCTCTACATTTATTGTACCTAATTTTCTCTTAGGACTCTTCCCTGCTGCCATCATTCTCTCTCTCTCTCTCTCTTTCATTTTCATGATTTCATGAACACTGAAGCAGTCCAAGGATATCTTTTTACCTATGGTATGTTCCAAACCAGTCTTTTTTTTTTCCCCCTTCAGATTTAAATTACATTGAGGACATCAAAAATGGTTTCTCATATTTTTTTTTATTTTTAGATTTGATGATTTATAGTTATGAAAGTATTTCAGCATAAAAAGCTTTGCAGTGTGTACAAGGACGACACTTGACCTTGTGGCTGTTCTAACGTATACTTCACAGCCTTCTTTGTGCCTGTCCTTTTTTTTTTTTTTTACATGCCAGGCTGAAAAATGGGAAACTTAACCTGTAGATTTTGATTCAATGCAGCCAATAGCAGCAGTTGGTGTTGGCGTTTCCACACGTAAATGAAGAAGTCGGTAAAGGTGCTGGGCTGAAAATGGTGTATGACTCCAGCCTGGAGGATGATGGCAAATGAGCATGACTGGCCTTTTGCCAGCCATTTCATTAATTTACAACGACACAAGAAGTCATGCATCACTTCCTGCTCCAACAAATGAGTGAGGAAAGAATATTCCAGGGATTAAAATTTCTTCAACCTGCATGATATGTCCGCCTGTGGACATTCTGTACGCACACACACATACAAACATTGCTGTTGCGGGGGTAAATCCCATATGTCCAAATATGGTCATTTTCCCCCCAAATCAATACTATTGATCTGTCCCCACTTGGTCTGTTATTTTTACACAATATTAACCATCAGAACAAATCTATTAACAATTAAGCGCACAAATGCATTCACACACAATCGCCATAAGGGTTGAAGCTGTCATCTCGATTTCAAAATGTTCTTTGTTCAATTCCTCTCCAAGTGTAATAATTTCCATCTTAGAAGAGATTATATTGAAATGTCACAATGACTTCAATAAAATCGCTGCCCCCTGAAGCCATATGCAGTCCATCTCTATTAGAGTCAAGGATCCTCATGAAAGCTGCCTCTTGTTTATTTCACCTCTCATAAAAATATTTCCTCATCGCCTTGATTCACTTGGTTATGTTATTGAGGCCAACAAAGTGGAATATCTAATATCGTCAGATGGGTGAATAAATTCAAGGGCAACAAAAGGACTTGTCTCTTCCTGGTAATTATCTAACATTTGGCAGACCAGACTGGTCACCGGTGACTTACTGGATGCATGTAGAGACAAGTAACCATTCACATTCACACCATCAACGGGGATTGATCCCACAGCATTTAAATCAAATCAAGCAAGTGACCCCCAAGACTGTCCGAGCCAATTAGGTCAAATTAAACTCCTAGATTGATTGCCCGTATGTATTTACTCATCAAAAAAAAGCCCTATTGACCAAAAAGAACACAAGGGTATTTTTAAGGCTATTGATATTGTGTCGAGAAGAAACCACTTATACTCGAATTAACCTACGTTTTACTCACTTGAACAAACAAATATTGGCAGGTAACTTACTTTACTTTGAATAGGGAGTTTGAAACACACACACACCGATACACACATGCACCAAACACTTCCCTCTTAAGCCAAACCTCAGGTAAACATACTTTTATTCCTCAAAAATGGTGGGGTTACATTTCAAACCACCTTTGCCATTGATGCACATAATAGTAAAATATCCGTATGAGGTGAAGGAATTATTTGTGGTCGGCGTTCTCATATTTTACACTAAAATAATTCAGATCCTAATTGAAGGAAAGGAGTTATTCTATGATTCTATAATTCTATGGAATTTTTGAATTTGATCAACTGGTCATGACGTGGGTGTACCTCAAGGGTCCGTTTTTGGACCCTTATCGTTCAGCTACACTCGGGCTAAATACTTCAGAATGCCAATCCAAAAGTAAACTGTCAGATTCAGGTTGTATTACTTCTCCTTGTAATTGATACTTTTTATTTGAATTTGGTAAAAATTACATAACAGAGTCTGCCATTCTCTCTTAAATGACAACTTTGTTGTTGAAAAGCAATTTGCATTTGTTGAATTACAAGCAATCCAAAGCAAGGCAGCCATGTTTTATCTCATGTATCGCACTGAGTGGCTTGACTCCAAGGTTAGCCTTTGCGAATCTTTATCTTGATTTAAATGTAAGAAGAGCCTCATCAGATGCGGAAAGCTCTTATCTGTGTGACTCTATTGATTGCTGTGTACTCTAAAAGATTTCTCGAGCCTATGGAATGGCACTCAGGCGCAATAAGGATCGCGCTTGTGTCTACTTTACCCATACCGATGTATTATCGTAAGGCACTGATGATTATCATCTCATTCTTCTTTTATAAACCGTATAGACTTCCCACACACACTAGATAACATGACGAAACCGTTAATATGGTCCAAGGTGCAGACTGTACATTTAAAAGTGCTTTGTAAAATCCTTCACTTGTGGCTCGTGTCGTCAAGCTTGATAAAGAACATGTCCGGCCCGTTCCGAATTACAGATGACACATTCGTTCTGCAAAGTTTAATCATGTAAACGTTTTATGGAGCCTATGCCTAAGGCAATTATGTGTGAGGACAAAAAGATGCCCATGTTGTGTCTTGTTGCATTATGATTGCAATTTCTCATGCAGATCATGTACATGTGACCCTTCCGTGAGCTACTACGTGTTGTACGCGTTACATTTACCGTCATCTCGCGCCGAAACATGACGCTGAATTGATTAACTTTAACAGACAAAGGTATTGATGAACCACACAAAATAATTCAGAAAATACCTTTGCGTAGTAAAACACATTCTAATTGCAGTCGTTGAATATACACAAGCATTTATTGCCATGCATTTTTAATTCATTTCAATTTATATTATTTATATTTCGTATTACTCAGGTAATGAACCGCATCCACCATGGTCGATTTACATTTATTAATACAATTAAATACACATGTTAGAGTTGTAAAACATGACCATAGGCAAATTGTATACAATACGAGGCACGTGTATATGTTTCTTTCCAGCGTTTATATTCTCACAGTTTTAAATCTCTTTCGGGCTTCAGTAAGGATCGGCCATGGTGACTGCTGCATAATAGAGGCCAGGATTAGGGAGTTAAAATAATGAGCAGGAAAGGCAGACGGTTGAGGTGAAGAAACTTTTTGGGGGAGTTCACTTGAAGAGAAAAACTTTATCAGAATGGCAATTAAGCCATGACTCACTGAATTGTTTACCTTGACTTTGGATTTGGAATGACGCAATGCAGACCAAAGCGACGACTTCCTCGGTCACGTCTAACTTGACGTGACGATACGCAACTCGTCTCACTTCTTTGCCGCTGTAATTAATAATAGTGCCACTAAATGCTTACTTAGGAGGAGCGCTATGCCCCGCGCGATATTCAATTATTCGACTTAATTAGTGGTTTTGACAGTATATCTGATTAAGTTGTAAGAGGGATCTTTGACTAATTCCCTTTAGACTCAAGCACGGCAGCAAAATGGCATCAGACTAAATTTAATGAATCCAGCTGTTCACCAAGGGCGAAAACAACCTTGCTATTATTTTGTAGGTCTGAACCCATGATGAGAAAAACTATACACCTCATTCATGGCTTCACTCTTTCATTTAATTATTCTCATTGAATTTATTTTTAGATTGATGATCATTTGAGGGTGTATGTGGGTTGGAATAAAAAACTTTTAAGAGGGTTATGGTTCATTGATACAATAGATTTTTTTTTTCATAATGTCCTCATCATCCTGACAATTTTATACAATACTCCCTCACTCTCCAAGTTCCATGCACATTTCATTTTCAGACATTTTTCACTGGCTCAGAGCTGCATATTTAAATGACCGCATTCTCTAGTCTACCATTCCCCCGTGTACAAACCACATTTACACGCCTGAAAGATCTTAATTGTACCAGCCCTGACAGTTAGCCGCAAATTGATATATGCGACTGCACAAATAAATCACTGTGAGCAAATGATGTTGAATTAGTGCAAACAATGCTCCAGCATTTCATTCTTTTTCCAGTAGACTTGCTGACCGATGGAACTCGACACGCATCGATTACACATCTGCTTTTTGAGCCGGTTATTCCTCGCGCTTTTCATTATTTCCTGTTGTTAGGCTGTTTTTATTACTAGCGCTTGCCTTACAATGTCTGCTTGAGAATTACCGTCAGGTATAGCGCGAACCACGACCTTTCGTTCCTCGGCAAATTGTCTACCAGCCAAACCATTTATCATTTTATACTTATGTTCTCACATTTAAATTGCTGTTATCATACAGTCCCTAACTATACATAGCAACACAAGAAATGTTTTGCTATATCAAAACAGAGTAATATCAGAGCGCCTACACCTCCGCTTTCTTTTAAAACTAGAAAAGAAAGTTAAAGTAGCTAGAATAAATGCAGTAATTGGAAAGTGTAACTGTATATATTGAAAGCGAAAACACATTACTCGTGGAGACAAGGTACTGAGCGTTTGTTTTGTAACTATTAATATACAATTACTGTCGTTGGATTTCTGGCCTCCTGCTTACCCATCAACTGAAAACTAAACAAGCAAATAAATTGAATTTTCCCCCGCAAATTTTGACACAAACTCACATCGCCTGAAAAGTGTGTCATCGTGAATTGCTGTCCGTCGAGAGTCAAATTACCCAGAGAGAATTTTGTTCCTTTGTGTATTTTTAAAAAATATATATAATTTCTCCTTTAAATATTTAAAATTGCTTCATGAGATGTATTTTTTTTATCAAGCAAGAATGGCAATGCACTTTGCAATAATGGACTTTAAATAATTTCCTATATTATCATACAAAGTCAATCGATATAATTAAAAAGTTTCAACAACGTATTGGTTGTATAGCAATGTATTGGAGTGCAAATCCAACGATCCAACTTCCCGTCATCCACAATCCGCTGCACGTGGCTGCGATGTAAAATAACGACATCTGCTTCCTCGGAACACGTTAGTCGGTAACGAAATACACTTCTGACATCTGCTTCGTTAAAACGTGACATTGAAATTCCATCACATCTGTTGCTTTGACTTCATTATTTTAATTTATTGTCTTTTTTAATAGGGATGTTTTATTGCCATGCATAATCCCCATAAAGTGTCACCTTTATAGTTACGTACATGTAAAATAACGTTAACTTGGTGTGATGGAAGACAAAGCCGCATCGGCATACTAAAGTCTTCGGAGAACAGGGAAGAGAAAGTTTTTTTTCTTTCCGTTTTTCACATTGAGTGACTCAATTTCACGCTCCATTGGCATATCTGAGGTGACGTGCCATGAAACCAACCCAATTCTGGACTTTGGGTGGAACGGTGTTTTGAAACCTCCCGAGATATGTGGCCGTATTACTTTCTCCACGTCTCAACAGATTACACTGTAATGTGACAGTTTCAAAGGTGAAACTGTCGCAATGGCGTGCTCTCATCGTTGGTTAACTGGCTTCCAACGGCGCCGAACAGAACCGATCGAGGACATCATAAATGAGTCAGCTAAAGTGCTTTCTAACTTATGTTTTCACTCTGAGAACTGAAAAGGAAAGACAAGTGGTCTTTGGGTTTTGCAGTGCCGATTTGCTGTTGCCTAAATTTTCTGATAAGTCTCTCAGGCCCAATAAATAAATTGATCAAGAGGTTTTTAATGTATGATTTGACGAGATTGACTGTAAAGGCGAAACTGTGATTTTTTTCCTTTTACAAGATATGTTAAACTTTGTGTCGGAGTTTGATAGTTTTGTAAGCAGATGTCACACATGTCTTCTTTTTATTAGAGCCCCAGTGTCACTTCATAGGAAAAAAAGTTGAAAAGCTTGCTCGTCAGCAGGGGCCTCCGGCTGGAGACAAGTCGGAGGAGGCACACTGCTGGGACAGCCTGTCCGCTAATAAGAGGAAAGCTCGAGACTAGTGAGGCCCCAGCTGGTGGTGAACCACAGGAGAGACTGGAGAGTGGGTGAGGAGAGTTATCTTGACACCGATGCTCTGACCATGTCAGGGTGAGACGCTGATGGATATGAAGATCAAATTAATCAAAAAAAAAACCTTACATCGAACCTGCTTTCCTGCTGGGGTGTTCATGTATCTATATTTCACATACGGTAAAATTCACCCACGATGCCTCAAAGTGTCATTTCTATTTGTACGGGATTTTATGGAGATGTCATATTCATGCGCGATGGCCATCGGGAATTTCGGCCATTCTGTATCGCCCACCCCAACTATCACAGCGTCACGTCCGCCGTCACCCCGTCGACAATTACATTTGGCGGCCGCCGTCCACTCCTACGCACATCCCCACCCCCCCGGCCATCAAGGAATATTCCCAGGCTGAATTTCGGTCGCAGTATGTGCCTGCATGTGTGTGTGCGTGTCATGAAATAATAACGTGGTGCATCTAACTCTATTTAAATCACACAGGGAAAGGATTTTTGTTCTTCTTGACAGTTTGATCTCTATATTGTCATTCTGTGAAAGGATGTGATGAAATTTACATAACCCGAATTTTTCAGCCTGCTGACATGGTGCCCCCCCGCACACCCCCTTATGACAGTCATCTTTAATATTTAGAGAACATTTCCCAATGCCCTTCAACAGTGCCTGAAGTATTAATGTATCCTTAATGGGAGCGGGCCCACAAATGAGCCACAAATGAAGCCAGACATTTTAATGGTCGCGAGTATGACTGTTTTCCACACATGGCTGTAATGGTCTGTGTTGCATATTTAATCAATTGCTCCTTGATAGCTATTGTTTAGAAGTCAAAAACTTTGTATGATTGAGATCCCTTTGTCTCTTCAGACACTCACGTGAAGCTCTTTTGGTTATATTTATTTTTCTTTCTCTTTTCTTTAAACAGTTGTTGTTCATAGCAGTAAATTGTTCTCGAAAAAAAAACAATGCTAAATAAATTACCACCAGTATGAAGACTGTCGCTGAACAAATATATCAAACATATAAATAAACTTTTCAAGCCTCATAATTTCATAGTCAAAGTAAATGAATGAAATTGCAGACCAAAAATTTTTTTATTAACATTCCAGAAATCTTAGATGAATAATTTGGTAGTATTAATGAACTTTAAAGAGGAAACTAAATTTCTTCCTCCTCTAAAGGTCATTCATATAAGAGGTTGGGCTGTAATTCTAGGACTCATTAAGAGTTTTTAATCACTGTCCTTGCCATTTTGAACTTCAGAGAAAACAGAATATTAAGAACTGTGCGTTGACACAATGTTAAGGACGGACTGATTTTTGTCCCCCTTCACCATTTAGTTCAGTGAATAGACTCAAGCTAATTGCAGATTTTTATCATCAAAATATAATGTATTTAAATAACGCTGTCCTTTTTCAATACCTATATATCCGGAATAAAAGACGAAAATGGAAAAGGTCTTAGCGGTCACTCCACGAAACTTCTCATCCTACTCAATCTTTGAACTGAATTTAATATACATATTTTTTTGAAGCCAAGTATTTCCAAATTATAGCGCTGAACAAATTTCCCAACAAGTTGCAATTGTTTTCTCTTAACTACAGTACAAGAGGTGACCCCTGAGTCGACAAAGGTAGCGATTGCTTCCTGTTTGTGTGCACTAAATCCAAAGGTGATAGACCCGGTGATTCAGCACATAGCTTCCCTACTAAGTTTGATAAGTGAAGGGCAGAATCACCCTCATGCATTTTCATCAGCAGCTCATGGACAAGGCTCCGACACTCATTTCAATACCTCCGAGAGCCCTTACGCAACTGAAAGGCAGACTGGAGCCTTAATGTACATCCCACAGTAGCTGTTATTGGAAAGTGGTTGTGAAGGTGTTCAATTGGTCCGATACTTAAAACACCTTAATGAGAACGCGGACACTTACTTTAACCATTTATAACTGAGCCAGTCCATTGATAGACAGTCCCAATCAAGTAACGAGCACCAGGAACTTTTGAAATGTTGTTCCTTTTCGTTTTATGTAAGGCTTATCTGAAATGTTACGAAAAATCGATTCATTGATTAAAATCTATTACAATCGATTCATCTTTTTTTAACGAGATCTGATACATATATATTGTGAGATTTTTTCTTCTATTGGAAAATATAGAAAAAATATCCGTGCTGCAGCCGGACAACAACACAACTGCACACATCAACTATTCAAACACTGTGCTAGTGTTGGGTGATGAAATGACAACTTCATCCGATAGAAGCAATGACGCTTGGTTCGCGTTCGATGCAGTCCTGATGCAGGAATCGACTCAGGGATACTCAAGGTGCACTTTTGGTGAGCTGAATGTTTACAGCAATATTCCTCTTAAAGCTGGCAGATTTTTTGTGGCCATCTGTGAGCACAGGCTTGTGTCTGATGAGATTACGAGAAAGTCACCTTGCGAGTTTAATGTCCAAAAAAGCGATATTAAATTGTAATGTTCTATTGCCACAGTTGAGAATGAGAGCAATTTTTTTTTGTGAATCGTACACGTGACAAGACAATATGATGAGGAACAACAGACTGTGACAGGTCATTCACAAAATTTCTCATTTACTCAAGCTTGTTAGCAAGGAGATAATTTGGTGTGAGTTTAATAGCACCTTTCATCACGAGAGTTTTCACATTGCGACAGTTTATAAAACACGTTGAAATATTACATTGTAGCTGTGAAACTTTTGCTGATTTTTTTTTAACTATCCACAAGTTACTAAGGGCCAACGTTTGTTTTGTTTTGCCAGGATTAGACTTAACTAATCAAATACTTATTTGCAAGTTAATTATAAACATATTGTGATTTTTTCCCAATCGATTTTCAAGCGGCAACATGGGCCATTTAAGCGTCAATACTTTTTCCAGTCCAGATTTGTCATCAGCTCTTTTGCGGAGATTTTGTAAGCAAATTGTGACAACCGGTAGGTGCAGAAAATGACAACACGATGCAGGAGAGAGACACGCTCACACATATTTACACAAGACAATCTAACAGCCCAAAGAGTAACACTGATTGAGAGTCTGTTTGTTTACAATCTGTCTCTTCCTTTCAGCCGACCGAGCTGCTCCGTCTTTTCTTCCAGGGCGATTTCAGTCTTTTAATTGATTTTTGGCTGTTTGCCATTCCTGCCACGTGAAAGCAAACATGATGATGCAACAGTTATTTTTTCCACCCATCCATCATTGATCAGATAGTCTTCAATTAACCAATCACGCGGGTTTTTTTTTATTGACGTATTAGAATCCACCAAATTTGTTTCTGTGAACACATAGCAGATCACCAATAAAGATGACAAACATCGTCTCATCATCATCATCATCATCTTGCAAAAAGAGCCCCCAGAGATGAGGCCTTTTCTTCCATTAAACAGTTTGTGGGATTACACAACATTTCGCTTCGCAGTGTAGTGAGAGCAGCCACACAGATCTTGTTAAGGGTCTGAAAAGCCGACAAGTATATTAAGTGTGATTTAGTTCCAGTGAAGTGCACAGACTTCTTTAGGGTCTGTGTGTTTGTGGTTGTGTCTTGTCTTTGTGTAAATTGTGGCGGAGCACAAGGTTGGCGGGGGGGGGGGGTCACACTCCAAATCACCAAAAGCCTGGAGGGAACACGCTGAGCCTGTTAGAAATAGCTCAGACAAGACTAAACTATTTTTTAATGGCTCCTCCCACTCCATCATTTCATATCTAGGCCGGTCCTCAGCTACACAAACCGACTCCAAGGTTAAGAACCGTCAATACACAGACACTCAATAAAATCATCATAGTAGTTTAAGACCCATAATAAAACATTTTACGTACATTGTAAATATGCTCTGAGATGTGCATTAAAATGTTGATGTGTACACAGTAGATCAGTAGAAGCGCGTTGCTTGTACGCTATTTAATCGATCTCATGAGCTTACGTTGTGTAGTCGTTATGTTTGTGTAGAAAATGAGGAATAATAAAAAAAAAAACAAGGTTGTTGAAGGCGGCAACTCAAATTTTCTGCCGGACTGTCTCAAGGCTGCTTTTAAATGTTCATATGCAAATTTCTCATAAAGGGGGGTTGGTTCTACCGAGTCGTTCGAAAAAAACTTCTGTTCAAGAAAAGTTTTGTAATGGGAAATGCAGCAGTTGAGAAGTCAAGGTCTTAAAGATAAATTATCGCCGTATCCCGAAGCCACAATAATAACACGAAATCATGACAGGTTTTTGCTATTCAGCGAAGCCTACATAAGCACGTCAATTAAGCAAATACTGGTGGAGATGTCAGATACTCCTCCGAAGCAGATCCTGATCAGGCGCCATTTGTTCTTCTGTGACACCAGCTTCCCATGGGAGGGAGTTTTGATGCCGCCACTCTTCTGCTTCATCAAGATTTTTTTCCAGAAAAATATTTTGACAGGTAAACAAGCAGTTTGAGGAAGCAGATTGACGGAGGTGGTAATTGAGGCAATTTAAAGTGACACTTCTTTAATCTTACAATATGTTTTTAATTCCTTAATATGAAATACACAATAGAGTATCATAAAAAGTTCAATGTGCACATTAATCATAGCGGTGATCAAGGTTTTATATTCTTTTAGGACTGTCAGTGCTGCGCCATTTCTATTTATGTCAACCTAAAAAAGAATTACGCTTGCTTTGCAGTGTTCGCCCCCAAAAAATAAATTGAAGTCACGAAATGGACTTTTTTTTTTTCTTACACTCATTCGCACTTGTGGACAATTTAGACCTTTCGATGAACTTAGAAAGTGTATTTTGAAATGCTTAGGAAAGTTGGCGAGGTGAACTGTGAAATCCAAAATTGAGTTTTTCTTTGTCGTGTCTGTCCACACCTATTTTTCATCGTCAAATTCATCCTAAAATACTCCCATTCATTTTGAGGTTTTTATTGGGTTGCATTTAAACCTCTTTTTTTTTTTTTTTTTTTATCCGAGTGGACAAATGGAAATGGGGTCAGGGTTGAGGATGTAGCAGGTGTATGCATGCCGGGCAGTGTTAAGAGGCATCGCAGTAAGTGAGCGACGCAAACGGGAGAAGTGTCAGGAGCTTTGGAGGACTGTCAATGGAAACACTGGCCTCGCTTGTCCTGGCATTTCACCAGACACCCCCCGAGTACAGCCTTTTCTCCGGAAGCTTCAGTTTTGCCCCACTGCCAGTACAAGACGTCCTCTCTGCGCCTGTCGCCGCTAACAGACGCCATCCGTCACAGTTGCTCAGAAACCGCTCGCGTCCAATCTCACACCACTGCTGTGAAGGCAACTGTTGAGGCTTGTCTCACAAATCTGCTCCAAAGGCAAGCAAAGGCGAATATTTACACACTGACACAGCAGCACTCAGACACAAAGAGCGACAACAACAAATTCTTGCCTCACAACGCCAGAAACACTTCTACTCAATTTGCCACCATTTTGTTTTTTTGTATCCCGCGTTCTGTGGAGTTGGCAGCTAGATATAAAATCTCAATCCAACACGTATTGTCATACTGTCTTCATGGCATGAAAAGTCTCACAGCGGCGCAGACTCCCCTCTCTCAGATTTTCCGCTTTTCTGTAAAATTGCCAGCACAGAGATGAGACTCCAAAGTGTGAACGTGAGTGTCAAAACTAATTTTAAAAGCAGTTATTTGAATATCCCGAAGGCAGAGGGCACCTTCAATCCGGTGTCGCACTTTACCAAGGGTCATCGTTGATAGACAATTGCATTATACGGTGACCTTGTCGTGGTGCAACGAGCCTCTCACAACCTTCGTTCAGTTGGAAGTACATTCGCTTTGGTGTTAATGGTGTCATTTTTATGTTCACGCTACTTTATGTGATCTTATGTGCTCAGCGAGAGGATCCGTGCATTTCATTATGTTTAATGCGTCTCATGTTCAAGACGTCGTCGTTTCACCTGGCTGCCAGACAAATGTCCCTGTGGGGGAGAATAAAGCTAAACTCCAAAGTTAATGTGGTGCCCATCACAAAATAAAAATATGGTACATGCGTTGAGAAAGTGTGGTTCACAGAATACAGTTTTGGGTCAATGAAACGCTAATCCCTTTAAGGATTGGAATGATTTCACACACTGCAGGCTTTGCAAATTTAGAATGTAAATTCTTGGATTTTTGCCGAAAGGCTGAACATCAGAAAAATCTGTCATGATCCGTGTTTTGGTTCGGTCTCATTTTGGATCTTTTCCGAGCTGCCTCGATGTGTCCACCTGTTCTCGTTGCTGTCTTCCAATCAGCTCTCTCGGCCGCTCGTGTCTTGTCCAGGTGTTTCTCGTCATTTTGTCAGTTTGTTTGTATTTAGTTCCCGGCTTCCGTTCCGCTCTTTGTTGCTGTCCCATACGCTTGTCCAGTCGGGCGTTTTTTTTTCTTGTGAGCGTTGTTTCCCTGTGTTTCCTTGTTATTTTGAGAATGTTATTTTTTGTTAGGATTTTGTTGTGAGGTTTTTTTTGTATGTTGTTTTTTTCCCCCTAGTACCCTTGCGATTGATTTCGCTCATAAATTCTGTTGAGTCAAACTTGCACTCCTTCTTTTCAGTTTTTCTTTAAGTTTAGAAGGCAGTATTTATTTAAATCACAGTCTAGCTCTGGGATACCCGGCGGTATATCATTCATCTGTCAGTGATAATCAGTTGGTCATTATTTTTGCAAAAGGAGCATATTTCTGATAGCACTCTGGGATGTCTTTATGCTGTGCAGACGAATGCAAAACATGCATTTATTTGAAAATCTCCTTATTGATTCTGGACTATGAAATGTTTTGTATTCCTGCTTGCATTGTGTTTATTAATGGAGCGCTCCAAGTCGGTTTGACACGCCTATGGCTATTGGCGGCTTCATCACAACTCGACTCATCTCATCATATCTCGTTCTTTCTCTCTCTGTCCCCCCCCTCTCAGCTGCCATTATTTATTCAGTTTGTTTGGCGGGACTCGGCAGCCGCAGCAGCCCCCGCCTGGCAGACCTATTGAACTGAGGCATAATAGATGTAATACATCAATGCGTTTGAGCTGAGAGCCTTTAATTAGGCCTTCCTGCTCGTTTCATCAATTCCCCGTGCCCTCCTGGGATTTGGGGGAGGGCTGCCGGTGATACAGACAGGCCTCCTGCGCTGCATGTGAATCACTGCCACCTCCTCAGCCGATGGCTTTGACTCCTCAGTGGCTCCTTTGTCCCTGAAACCGCCAGCCTCTTGTCCTCCTCCCTGCCCGGCCCTCTGCCACTATGCAGACTCTGATGACACAAATGTTAATTGTAACCTGGATGGGCAAATTAAAAAACACGACGCCCTTCGGAACGGGATGACTAACGACTGGCAGTGTTTTTTTATTTTTTTTAAATGATTGTATTTGGGGAATTATGCAGTCACGACCTTGCTCTCCAGGTGCTGTGGAAATATATCTTTTTAGAAATGCAACTGCAATCTCCTGCGGTTGCCGCCACTTTCTTAGTAAGCCATTTACATTTCAAATTAATCATTGCAACGTGACCTATTGGCATCACTCAAAGAGACGCATAAGTACAGCGGTAAAGTGACGTTAACTTTTAATTGAATTGCTTTTGTATACCAACTATCATTTTGCACACACACGTCCATATTTTAGCGGCTCTATTGTTAGATGTTTATCAGAGCCACGCAGAAGCAGCCTACAATGTGTGAAAATCCAATTTCATCCTAGCCTGTCAAGAGTTTCGTTGGTTCTTTTCTGGGAAGAAAAAAATAGTTGGACAATCTTTTAAGCAGTTTTTCTTTGACAGTGCTTGTAATTAGGGTGACTTGTGGTCATAATCACTTAAAGCCAACCGAGTCCAAGGAGTGAGGTCTGACTAAATGTACATTTTACACAGCGCAAGCCATCACCTGTTAGACAGAGCACTTGATTTCACTCCACAGGCTGAGCGACTGGCTCCTATGTAGCGTGACTTGGTCACCTTACATCTACTTAGTAATTAAAATTAGAGTGAAATTGAATTTCCGGTAGAACCACAAAGTTGGGTGCCACTTGTTTCGTTTTTTAATCAAAACGGGAAAGAACAAAAAATTCTAAGTGAACACTTGTGAAGCTTTGGTCCCTGTGGTTGATTTTATCCACTCATAACAAACAAATCAAGTTTTATAAAAAGTTCATTGTATTTCCTAACTCCAACTAACAGTTATGACAAAAAGAATAACATGGATAAAGGCAGTGCAAAGGATGTAGCACAACTGAAAGGAAGGCGACATTCTGGGTGACAAAGGCAGCCGGAATTGGTGGCAAAAAAAGTTTTGGTAGTGTCTGACTGGGAGTCAGCAGGCTTTCATCGGCACGCTAACACTCATTCTCGCACCCCTAACATCGACAGCGCACAGGCATGGCACCCTTGAGGCGTGCCGCTGGCAGCATGACGTTTGGGGAAGAGGAAACAACAGAGACAAAAAGTCTGTGGTCTTTTATTGGTTCTCTGCCAGCTACAATCCACAGAGAGCGAGCTCGGCTGTCATTTCGTTCCTATTATTTTCCTATTATTTAATTGCTTATTTTCCCCAAAATAATAACGTCATGGTCGTTCCTTTTTGATTTTTCTTCTGCCGAAAGACACCACGCAACGTCAAGAATCAATATAGTGTAGAAAAATATAGTGTTTATAAGTCCTAGTCTTTTTGTCTTCACTTGAAAATGTGGACTTCACATCTAAGGGTCTCTTTATTTCAACTCCAGACTGTCATTAGGCCACACAGACGGAAGAAAAAAAAGCAGTCAGTGGTGACTGCATTAAAAATGTCAATTTGAAAAACGATCAGCGTCTGTGCTCGGCCAATTCTCTCTGGGGTCGCAGGTCGTTGCTAGGAAGTGGCCTCTGTTTCACACCATGTGTTTAAACAGTGGCGGCGCTAGATTTTTATCCTTGGGGGGCGGGGGCAAGGCTATTTTTTTCTTTTGCAAAATTTTTGGAAATGTTCTCTTGGAAACAAAATAATATGCCAGAATTTAAAAATTATGAGCGCACCCTCCCCCCTGGTGTGAAAAAATGTTATGTATGCAACTATACAAACATTTAGGTCACATTTCTATGCACATACAAATATGGACTAAGTAGTCTGAATATTGTATCGTAGTGCCCAGTCTCTTAGATCCTCTGAAGCTAATCCCTTCAGTGTTCCGCTAATATATCCATTACAAGTGCGCCTCCCAAAAGACAACCCCAGTCAGTAAATAACTGGGTTAATTATAGCCCAGACATCCGTCTTTGTGCGTGCAGACTCTGCGAGAGGAATGGACTATTAATAAAACAATGGTTATTACTACTGTTGATGGGGTACTTTCAAACCTGTTAATCATATGGAATTCCAAATGAATACACTATAATCTTATCGTAATCCTTTTGAAAAAAAAAAACAGGATGGCACTTCTGTGAATTACAACGCAGCCATAGATCTTCCAGTGCATGAGCGGTTGGAGGTTAGGGATGAGCCGAAGCGAGATCTTGTACGATATCGTCGTCTCGTAACAACTGAACCGATGTAGCTCCGATTATTAATGTGAACACTTTTCTTTCTCTCTCTTTTATTTTAGGTAGGAGGGGTGGAACAGGTTTTGAAAATTGTCCAAATGGTTTGATTCAGCTGTGCTGGTTAAACAAATGTTATTTTTATGGTCAGATTGTTATTCATGATTATTTATGAATTATGACATGTTGTATTGTTTTTTTTTCCCCAAAAAAATTAACTTTAAGTCTCTTATTAGTAGATTGTACGATACGTCGTAACTCTTATACTGGCCTGTGTGCCAAAATAGCGGTTTCAATTGGCAGAGCACTGCAAATAGGTCATTGCAATCATTCACATGTCACAGAAATAGATGAAATAACTACAAAATATCGTAAAATATTCATAAGAAGAAAATTTTGAACTTTTGAGCATTTGCATTACTGTCGTGACAAATGTGGGTCACATCAGCTATGATGCCAGTTACAAAAACTTGTCAAGTCCTTTTATGTGTCCAAGTTGACTTTTCACATTTTTAATGGAAGTACTGCAAGTTTCCGTCTTTCATGAAGTGGTGAAAAAAAATGTTGACTCTTAAATGTATTCATTAAATGTGTTCTTTGTTTTGCAAATGTTTGCAGCTGCACACAAATGTACTTTTGCATTCCATTTGAAATGCACATGAACATTCTGTGAGTTGGTACAAAACTGTGCATAAAAAAGGACAAGCGCGACTTGCACCAACGAAGGCTACTGGATTGTCTGGTTATTTTGCACTAGACCCTGAAGAGGCGCAACGTTGGTAGCCATGGCAACAAAATGTTTGTCAATTTAACACAATAGAAGCGAGCCGCTTCTTTCCTAATGAACCACTCATGACCTTACTGGCTGTTTTATCATGCTTCAGTACTCTTGGACACAAACCTCAACTTTGCTTTTTTTTTTTCTTGCTCTTCACATCCAAGCGCCAGCATACCAAAATGATATGCACCTGTGAATGCACATCACCTTGGATTAAGTAAGCATCGCTTTTTTGTTCCCCTAAGAGCAGAGCTTTATACAATCACACGTCATCCAGCTTTATTTATTTTATTTACTTTCAATGGTCTACCTTTTAAAGTAGTGGGACTGTTTTTTTTTTTTTTTTTCTCTCACAAGTGTGTTCTCCAAATGTGTTAAGATGCAGTAAATAATTTTCTTTTATGATTGTGATCTTGACTTTCGTGGTTTTCCAACACACTTTGGTTTTTGTGACTTTATTACTTTTTGGGGGAATATCAGAATGCATAATGTAGCGCCCTCCATTGGTGGAAGACGTTGTTGACAGGAAAAAGTATGGGACCATAATCAAATCATTAAAATTTTCAATTATGGTCTGAACTAGCACACAAAAGATAAAAAATAATTCTAAATATGAGAGCAGTTGAGAAATGTCTCCTTTCTGAACCTTAGTGTAAAAGTCCATGTCATCAAGTTCATAACAGAATGGTTGGATGATTGAATTTTCTCGCAGGATAGAAGTACAGGAACTCACTTCACTATTCTTTATCTTTCACACAGTGTACTTTTTGAACTAACTTGGTCTAGGTTGCGGTCAACTTTATTATCCCTGGTGGGCAATTGTATAGCTAGCAATGAAAAAAAAAAATCTCTCACATGACGAACAGACGGCTTACTTAAATAGATCTATTGATTATATATTATCTATATTGTTTTCAGGACTGGAATAATTCTCAAGAGGGTCCATCAAATTACGTAAAACATATGACAATGTCAAAAGACAAAAATAAATGTAGAGTACAAGAACATTTGATTCCAGTATTATTCTTATGCCTATAACTTCTTTTGCAGGCATTTAAAATTCGAGCAGCTCCATCAAAAAGTCCTCTCGGACAAAAGCTGATAAAACAACAAACTTGCAAGCAATGGCCATTTATTTTCTAGCGGATTATTGAATTCACATTTCTGCCGCAGGCCGGCCATGACACTGGCCACCAACTTCTTTTGCTGCACTGCTGCACTGGCAAAGAAAATTGATCAGTCGCTTCCAGTGGTGAAAATTAAACACCTTGGGGGCAAAAATGGTCAATTACATGTAACTGAAAAAGTGCTGGCATTACATCAGGATGACAGTACTGAACGGAGCACACCACTCTGCACCTTGTGCAAAACACAGGGCAATCTATTGACAATCATTCATTCCAAGATTATTCTCAATTTTGATGGGTGGCAGATCAAGTGTTCACACCCACATCGGCGCAAACCTCTGCGGCAATATCATCACCTGGTCTAACCCACTTCCGCACAAATTTGTGTGTGTGTTTGCGTAGGTGTGTTTGTGAAAATGCTGCGCAGATTTCTGTCCATTCCTGCTGCAGGCATTCTTGATCTCCACCAGTCATCAAAAATTAATTTGGAAAGTGGGGAATAACCCGGGGCAGGAAAACACCCGGAACCATCCGCAAGATGTTTACGTATCTCATCACAGCAAGATCTTTTGAACATTTCCTGCAAGGTCACCCATGAAATGACGTCCATCATCATCCCACCCAAAAAAAAAAATACCTTATCGTCATCACGTGGAACATAAACTGCGCGCGACATCAAACGTATTTTGTTCGGCGCCATGCATAGACAAGAGCTTTCCATAAATCAGCAATGACAGTCGAGAACCGCATAAATGTGAGTCCACATGCCATCAAAGTGTAATAGAGTGGCACTCCCCTTTCCCTTAGAGAGACACAATTATCAAGATCACAAACGGAGGTCGCCGATGTAAATCACAAGCTTTTGTTCCTCCTAATTCATCCTTGTTGTCTCAGTTACTCCCATGCGAGATGCAAGTGGGGAGTAAATGTAAGTCACTTAACAAAATGAGACGTTTGTGTTTCAGACGTGTCATTTGAAAGTGCCGTCAATTAAGTCCGCATGCCGTGCGACTGCATCAGTGGCTTTATGATCTCTGGATGATGATCATCGCAGCAACACACACATTTACTTTGAATTTAATTCACTGAGTGGCACAATGTGACAAAGATAAATGTAGAGCTTGTACGCCGTCATCCATTACTGAACATCAACACTGGTCAGCTGACTTTGGTGGAAAGGTGGGGGTTGCCTCAAACTGGCAAATGCGATGATAACTCGTTGAGCTTCTCTCAAGAGCATCATATTAGAAGTTCACAAAATGTGCGCCACCAATTGTGCCTCTGATTTTCCTTCCAACTTATTTTCTCATTTGCGGACGATCCGAGAATTAATGACTTTGCAAAGTCTTAAGTAGTTTAGCGGTGAATTGCAAAAATTGATTGTCAACAAATGGCGAGGCACAAATTAGAGAATTTAAAACATCTCTGGTCCATTTCCGGAAAATAACAACGTCTTTAGACGTCTGGTTCTAAATAGATACAATGAAGAGTAACTTGAAATGCATAAAGATTCCACTGAACAGATGGAGGAGCAGTCTGGAGAAGACTTATCGTGACAAAACCACCGACTTCTATTGTTTTCAATTGATATATTTTCTTAAAACATACAGAGTGCACTTTTTCTTAACTCATTCAGTGCCATTGACGGTTATAGACGTCAAAGATATGGTGTCATCTATAAAGATGGATGTCAGATTACACGAATGGTTCGCCAGTCTTGACCCAGAATAGGAAAAGTTTGCATGACGTCAAACTGTTTTATTCGATTTTGCAGCATTCCAACGCCGTTTTAATATCCAGTGTCGTCCGCCCATTACGGCGGGAACTTTTTTCATATCTGAAACTACTCAACCGGACTGGGGTGATTTATAAACCTGACAGTTAACTTTCAACTTGGCATCTGCTATTTCTTCTGATGGCTTACTGAAAGCATTTCAAGGGGACCGCATCTTTTCAAAAGCTCTGCCCTGGTTAGCATCTTTATAACGCATTAAAGGAAGACGCAAAAAAAAAAAAGCAGCCGAAGACGGGATCCCTGATCCATACTTGCAACAGTGGGGGAAGCACTTTATTTGAATTATACAGTGCGATTAATATGCAAGGACTTCCTGCAAGTTGTCCTTTGTAACACCATCACTTCTTCTCACCATTTGGGTGTCTTACATGGTCGTGACAGAACTGTAACACAGACCTTGGGAACGATTGTTTGAACATGTGTCAGTGGGATCTCATCAGGGAACGCGTTGCTCTCATGAACCGGTCCATCTGTAGTCTACACACTGAATAACAAATGCTCTTTGCAGTATTAACTTCTTCACGCTCGCCCCAAATTGGAACGACGTAGCCTTTGTCCTCTGTGGCATGGACAGGAAACTTCCAATTTATGACTTTACGGGGGTTTGCGGCAGAGCACAAGGCTGTCAAATCACCGCTTGATTATTCATTAGATTGGCATCCGTTTTGCCTGCAGAAACGAACATTGATAAGCTACATTTATTCATTCATTAACCTTTTAAAATGTTTCCAAAAGTTCTTCACCCAAGGACCTAGGCTGGAAGTGCCTTGTGTTTGCGACGTTCTTCAGTCCGGTTGTTTTCTCCGTTCATGTATTTCTATTTGTCTTCACAGCTGCTGTCTCTCTCTATGTCATGATTTTGGTTTCCATGCAGGTGTTTTCTTTCAGTGGAATGAATGAGTTATTTCTTGCCTCCTCCTTCCTCTATGTGCCTTCCATTTCGGTGTCTCTCTCTTTGAGAAGACCTTGGCGCTGCAGACGGCTCCCCGAGGGCAGCCGCATGATTAGTGCAGTGATCTTTGCTTCTCACTCACTACACCTGCAGTGTGCCTGCTCGCACCATTGTCTTTTTTTTTTTTTTTTTTTACGTATTCAACTTATCTATTATCCCGCGGTTATTGTCACAGTCTGTGATATATCCGTGAAAAATGACACCAGCACAGGAAATGTACTATGAAGCAGGAAAATTGATCCAATCAATCTTTTGTAATGGGCTTTCGGCTGATAGAAACCTTTTATTCGGATCATGTAAAGAATGACTGGAAAAAAAATCACATTCCATTCTGCTTTTATACACACGTAGCATCGATTGATTTGACAAAGAAAAAAAAAACAATCAGGTTCCCTCAAGCTAAACTTTTTCAAGTCATTGAATCGATTTTGGGGAGGGGGGGGCGCTTTTGCTCGTGTGCTATTACAAACATACAAGGTTAGCCATATAGAATCAAAATTCAAAATGGACCCCGACTCAAATATAAAGTGATAAATATGCAGGCCTTGAGTTATTTGAGCTGCTTTATGAGCTTGTGTGCTATCCATGTCTTCTTTCAAAGCAGTCTTGAGACATTTTTATCCTTTTCCCCTCACAGTCTTTACCGTTTTTGTTATTCATATTTTGTTTGAAGCGTCTTCGTTTTTACGTTTCACTTCTCGGAGCAAAGGATGAGTAACGGTTATTGATGCAAGTGTACATATACACGCAATCAATTTTATTTAGATCTTTGCGCCTGACTCATCGCGTGGTTTATGACTTCCATTTATGAGCTACACTGGCCGATATGCACGCTAACAATTGGTTTGTTTCCTTAAGTTAAAATCGTACGGCAACTTGCCGGCTAAAATCCTTGTAGGAGTCGAAGTTATTTTTGCTCTATTTGAGTAGTTGTGAACTTCAAGCATGCTCGGATCAATTCAGCGTTCAGGAAATTGCTCTCTCTCATTCATGTCCACGGTCCTTGGTCGACTGCAGGATGTGTTGTGCTGAAATCTGAGTGATGGACCAGACCAAAAAAAAAAATCTGAACAATACCATGAACTGTGGATTACATTATTTTTCTTCAATTGATGATTATTTTCTAAAGTAGTTACGGATCACGCATTGATGCTCAAAGTGAAGATTCAAATGTGCACATAAAACTACATAACTAAGTAGATTTAGTGACATCATTAGATGAACCAGTTTGCCAGTGAAGATGATGGAAAGATTTGAGTGCAATAAGAAATATTCATAAAGCTAACATCAGACTATTAGTATTAATGAAATGAATGATGAAGTAACTTTGCCGCTCTCTGCGGGTTGCTTTAATTTCCACTTCCGCTTCTCTCGGGTTTCTGTCTCTGGCGGTGCTGTCAGTTTGGATATGGATCTGCCTGTTTGTTTTTCACTCTGGCTTCCATTCTTCCTTCAGATGAACTGTCACTTCTCCCCCGCTGAATATCAATCCACTCCCCACAATCTGTCCCCACGTTAGCGATGCCAAAAGCATGACGGCCTCACTCAATCCACATTTTCCACCCAATGGAATTTGAGGACACGTGAAAGGAACCTTGCTTGGATATGCGCATTGCCTTTCACGTTCATCAATCAGGCCCCATGGGAGCTGCTGTGCACCAGATTGGTTTTTAGCTTTTCACTGAATTGATTGAGAAGAACAAACTTAAAAGTAATGCCTTTGCCAATAAGTTGCCACAGCAGCTCCGTTTCAAACGGCATTAGGCGCCATGACTGCCTCACGCTATGTTTACTGAGGATTTGGGATTAGATTCAGGAGCCCCCTACCATCTCTTGTTTGCCACACAATCTAACTATGTAGGAAAAAAATAAATAACCCAGCGAGAGGAACTGCTACTGCTGATGATAAAAAGTAAGAGTTTCTGTGAGACAGTAAAATGAGAACGTTTGAAGGGAAAGTGAGGAGGATGTGGGGGGGGACTATTAAAAGAGCAGAAATCCAAAATGCTGCAGTCTGACAGAAAAGTTGAGTCGATGCAGTTCTGGGAAGACTATGCCATATTTGGAGCGGGTCAAATTGTGAGCTGGTGGCCGTAACTTTTTCATAAGTCGAGTCTCCAATTTACTTTTTAATGATGACAAGTTCTGCGGCGTAGATGGAGATGCCTCTTCATTTTGTGTTTCCGAGCAATCCTGATTGCGTCGGACTTGATTTGTGAGTGGAATAAAAATCTCTTAAAAGCCTTTTTTTTTTTTTTTTTTTTATTGTACTGAATGTCAAATTGTGACATAAATAAATAAAATGTTCTCTCAGCTTCCACAAAGTGGGCATGTCCACTATATATTAAAACGGGTTTATTCAACTCAACTTTATTCAAACAGCACTTCACAACGTGGAAAGTGCTGCAGATAAATGACAAAAAAAAAAGTAATACAACTCAATCATTAAGTAATATTTCAAATGTTAGCTACTTTTTATTATGCAATCATGAGCAGTACACAAATGTCCTTTTGAAGAAAATAGCCGTTTAAAGCATGGGCTGAGAGCTAAACAATAAACAAAATGTCCTAATTTTTTGTCCATATGGACCACCGGCTTTCAAACGTTTTGACTACGTCGCTCTTTTTTGGCTTGGACTTGAAACTTATAAAGTACAATCAATTGGCAGTCCCACAAGGAGCTGCCTCTGCTTTGTAAAGTAAATATCCAAATAGGTTTGCTGGGGGATTTGGCGGCGTTACTTTTTACAGCCTTTTGTTGTCGCTAAAATGGAATTTGTCATTTGACTGAAGTGTTGTTGAGTTATCTTCCAAATAAGACAACTCTGGCTGATGCTTTATTCAACAAGAGAGAATTAGCTCTGCCAAGGAGGTTACGTCCTCACCTGTGTCCCTTTGGCCATCGCTGGATTTGAGCATTTACAAACTACAAAACATGATGTCGTAATACTTTGCGGACCGGCAAAGAATTTCTCAAAACTTTTTTGCTTTTTAAAGACAAATGTAGTAACCATCTCTCAGCTGTTTGCCTAATAACAAATAAGAAGTCTGTTTTCTATATGTCCCCTTCAAATTTATTAATAACATTTAAGGTTAAACATTCTTCAAATTGCATTTATTTAAAAATATATATATATTGAAAATAATAATAAATAAATAAATAATATTTTCCCTTAGGAAATGTTCATTTTCAAACCACAACTCTTAAATGATGACATAAATACATTAATTCATTTGAAAAAAATCTGAATTTAATGTGAAGTAATAGCTACTGGCGTAGCCAATATTTGATATATCATAAACACATTTTGAAATGACAACTAAAGCAAAGCACAGCTGAATGAGTTCATTTATTTGACATTTGTTTTATGCTGGCAAAACATTTCAATTAGGACATTATCACCTGATCCTATTAGCGTTAGATAATTAAAAAGAAAAAAAAGTGCTTTTGGAATCTTTTTTGCGTGACATCTGCTATGCACTCAATTTGAAACACAATGTTCCCAGTACTTGACAAAAAAAGGCTTATTATACTTTTTGTAATGTTTCACGAGGCTGCTAATCAAAAGTTGGGACCCACGCAAAGTGGCGTCTGTTTACTATGATGAAACCAAATATGGTAGGAGCAAGCAAAGGTGCATTGTACACTTCACTGTTCAAGTTGAAAGCTTTTTGTTCGTTAGCTTCCGCGTTGACTACTTTTAAGGTTGAACAAAGCATAGAAGACTCCAAAGGCAGCGAAACACGATGAATAAAAAAAGTGCATTATGTAAATCTGATTTGTAGTTACAAAGATGCCGGGATCCGTGTAACGAGTGGGAATAATGCGATGCGGGTTAAGACGCATCATAGAATGATGTTTGGGAAAAAGAGCAAGTAGACCGCAGCCCCTTTATTAGATTCCCTTTGCAGGAACATGACATTTTACGGCTGATTTCAGCTCGCGCTGCTTTTGATTTAGGAAACGGCGACACCCACGCTCCAGCTGCGAGATTGGAGCAGAATGTCATCTCCTGTTGAATACTGCATGTGAATATTAAACCTACTAAATGAGTTCATCTCTGTAAGATTGATGATGGCTTTTGTCACACTGTGTCCTACGGATAATGGCGCTGACAAGCTGCAAGTGCGTCGGCGAAAGGCCCGTTGGAAGCTCGGCGTCGTTCCGAGGCTTTGAAGGTGTTGTTTTGCTACCAACACTTCCTCTTTGTGCTGATTTAAAGGTGCGGGCGCCATTAAGGTAACATTATGAACACAATGAATGTCCCTCAAGGCGGCTCGGTGGCGCACTGGGTAGCACGTCCGCCTCACAGCTAGGAGGGTGCGGGTTCGATTCCACCTCCGGCCCTCCCTGTGTGGAGTTTGCATGTTCTCCCCGGGCCCGCGTGGGTTTTCTCCGGGCACTCCGGTTTCCTCCCACATTCCAAAAACATGCTTGGTAGGCCGATTGAAGACTCCAAATTGTCCCTACGTGTGAGTGTGAGTGCGATTGGTTGTCTGTCTCTGTGTGCCCTGCGATTGGCTGGCAACCAGTTCAGGGTGTCCCCCGCCTACTGCCCGATGACGGCTGGGATAGGCTCCAGCACGCCCGCGACCCCCGTGGGGACTAAGCGGTTCAGAAAATGGATGGATGGATGGATGAATGTCCCTCAGTCAGTGAAGATGCCTAATATGCGCTGAGGTCAATTACTCGGTAAGCAAGGGGAAATTATCTTCTACTTTGATATGGGTGACGTTAAGGTCGTATGACGGCAAATAAAAGTGATTTGCAAAAGGTGATTGCTTGCTTCGTAAACACTTTTTCTTGGCCTAAGCGTGCCGAGACCGGTTCTCTGATTGCTTATTGATCACGAATGAGTATCCTAGTGAGCAGAGATCAGATCAAGGTTACAAAAGGTCACTCAAAAAAGCCTACCGCAGCCTTGTAGTCATACGTTGGGTATCGATCGAGGGGGTAGCAAATACTAACGCGAATGCAACTTTTAAGGCTTTTTAAATCACAGCGCGACGGGACCTAATAGTGAGAGGTTAGGTTATTTTGCGGGTAATGTTTATTTGCTATTGTTTGAATACTTTTAGAGATGCGCTAAGTAGTTTTAGGCAGTTTTCGAACATAACCTCGAGTTCAGCGATATTGTTGACTTTTAGTTATTGTTTTTAGTGAATATTTTTTTTTATATATATCTTCAAAATTCTTACCGCCTGCTGTCCAATAAGGCGTCCGAAATTAACATAAACAGAAAATAAACATGTAAACATGAAAATGAGCTGTCGAGATTTTTATGACCACAAATAACTCTTTTCGGAGTAGTTGAATACCATGTTGTTTTTCATGAGCATTATAGAGACGCTCGGCACTGGGCTGTTCTAATCTATAGGTTCTTAAAGGAAAATGGGATGAGCGGAGGATTGTAAACCATATTTCAAAGGAGCGGCCGTGATAAAAACTCTTTAGCATTCCTTTGCTCGCCTCCATTCCCCAGCTGTGTGTATCAATCATTCTCTAATATTCCCAGCATGTCTTCAGGGTCTCTCTGTTAAGGCCCTAGAGCCCAGCTTATGGCAACCCTCAGATCTTCCTCCCTTTCATGTGAATGCACACTCGGATTCAACATTTCTGAACAGCGCTGAGATTTAAGGTTGTCTTTCAGTATAATGTTTGCCTTTCTTTAGAGCGGGGGGGAAAACACCCCACCCATTTGAGAAACGGTTGAGCTCGAAAATGTAACCAGGCTTGATCAAGACGTATGATTTGATGGAGGGATGGGCAGATGGATGGATGAATAGTTTTGGAACAAAATGAACACAAATCAACAGATTTTCTAGTAACACTCAGAGATACATGAGGACTCAGATTAGACTCCCATTTCTGTCAGCACAGAGTCAGTTTTGTTTGTTTAAATTGACATCCTGTAAAGACTAAGCTTAGCTCAGAACACATTTAGCTTTGAGGGAGTTGTGTTGGCATGAAGTCAAGGACCTGCGACAGATGAGGTAGTTGTAGCAGAGAGCTCAAAGGTGTGGGTGGGTGTTGAAAGGCACATTCTGACAAACTCAGAAGGTGACAACAAGGCTGGCAAGTGGTGCAAGTGGCTGGAAGTGCCGCAGAACAAGAGAGGTGATTAGCAAGCAATAAAAAAAAGAAGATCACTTCTGGCGCCAGGTTTAGGTCATCCCTGACATTAAGAAGACTAAAATATTATAATTATCACATTGATTTACGATGGACGGATGTTAATCATATACGAATCAGCCAATACGAACTTTTTTTATAATAGATATCGGTTTTGTTATTCGCATTACGCATGGATGTAACCATTCAAAAATCAGTTCCTGGAGAGTGGTTTTAAACTCAAACATAATGTATCCAGAAAAACTGAGACAGCTGCCTGGCCACCAGAGCAACTGCGAGTGGACAAATGGAGAGGAGAAGCACAGCATGAGGTCACGGCGAGGTAACTCTCGCTGGGTAAATAAATAAGCCATGATTCCGTCTGCACTGGCAAATATTCATCACAATAAAAGCCACCTTGGGCTTGGTGAAATGTTCCCAGGAAACATCAAGGTCATTCTCTCTGCCCTAATAACATCATACGCTTCAGAAAATGTCTGATTTTGCCTCGCTGTGTTGTCTTTGGGAACGACTTTGGGAGAAAACCTGTTGCGGGGAATTACACTATAATTTCAGTAATTAAATCCTTTTATCTGTTGACCGTGTCAGTTTTTCTGGTCATGTTTCTATTTACACCAAATATTTGACAGTTCATCTTTGCAATGAATTTATTGCGTCTTGCACGGCAACAATGAAGCGCCATCTGTGTATTGATTCTTTGCGGCACTGCCTGTTATCATTTAAAGCTTGAAAAACATATTGTGGCATGTTGTGTTGTTTCCTGGGCCCTTGCATGCTCCATTTGATAAATCTACACAAGAGTTGGATGACAATGAACATAATTGTATGCAACGGAAGCACAACAGTTTGAAAGCGAGCTACTTAAGTATCGTTTCTCGGAAAAATCCACTTTACAATACAAAGCAACAGTTTCCTTTATATGATGAGAGTAGCATAGCTTCCAGCCTACGCTGAAAACGCTTTCATTATTCAGCCTTTATTTTCCGTGGATATACCTTTAGGGTATTTGTCTGGGAATTTAATGAGGCTGATGAAAAAGAATTGTAAAAAGAAGGGGTGGTGAAAAAAAGGATTGAATAGAGTTTGCAGTCCACCGGCATGATACATGACCAGCTTCCTGTGCTGTGAGGACTAACTAACACTTTGGTCGAGAGAAGTGTTCAGCTGCATTATAATGAGAAGAGTGAGAATGCCCTTCGTGCCGCAGGTCAAAAAGGTGCCTTATCAGTCATCGTGGAAGCTTTGAATCCCAGAGTCACACCTTATATGCATTTCATGAAAGAAAGAAAAAAAAAATCTGACAATTACGCTGGGAGATTAGGGTGAAAAAAAATGGTTGGCAAATTGAAGCGTCGGATAATACAACAAAGAAATTGAGGGTGAACACTGAAGTCAAAGTCTAACCACGTCGTGTAGAATGCTGACATTATTGTTTTAATTTTAGTATTTTTTTTTACACTTATCTGATCATTTAATATACTACTCTGGCTCATGAATGTTAAAATCTGATATAAATGCAGCCATAAACCTTAGCGCATGTCAAGGAAAAGTAATTAGCTCGCTTCTGTTGTGTTACGAAGGAAATAATTGCATAAGACCTCCACCTGCCCCGACTTTCTCCACATTTCATAGAAATGGAAATTCCATCCTGACCCCTTTCACCTTGTACATTATTCAGGTGAGCAGTATACGTAGCTACTATTTCTCTGGCATTGTAGCCTAAGGCCCCGGGTTTTTAGCATGTGCTGAAATCTCCGTTAGGCTCTGGAGATTCGAGCTGGGGATTTATTACCCTTCACACACCCTTTTGGCTTCTTGAAAAGTAACTCCCTTTGGATTAAATGTTAAAGACTAAGGCACTCCCATTCTGTAAGGAAACTAAATTAACCTATGCACTCCGAAGAAGATGAGCGCCTTCTACCTCACATGCAAATCCCTAAAGGTGAATCAAGAATAATATTCATTTAGACGGCAAGTATATCGCAACCACCCAGAAGATACAAAGCCTTCAACGTATAACGCTAAATTTGCACGGTAAATGTACTTCGAATGATCAAGCTTTGAAAACGCGTGTCACCTTGACATAATTATCGGTACGAGGCTGCGTTTGCGTAGAAGGGCAGAGGCAACGTCAAGACACTGAACATGATGCAATTAACACGTAAAAGATTTAATGAATGTCACACGGCGAGAAAAGCTGCATGCGTCTCTGAGTAATGACTGCTTTATTAGTTCTCCAACGCGAAGGCAAAGGGCTCCTGTTCATTGCCGTTGTTATCGTATACCTACCACGGTCCGTTAAAGAGTACGCTTGTTAGCTTTGATGAATGGCCTCCTGTCACCTAAAAGGAAATGGAATCAAGCAGAGATGCCAACCAGACAGTTTAAAATATGTTTAAGGCTTTGAATTATTATTATAATTATATATGTGTTTTAGTCATTTATATTTCAGAGTTGTTCCAAATCAAATGTTTTAACCCCACCCCCAAAAAATACAAGTTACATTTTTTTACAGTGTTGTTGTAGTAGTAGGAATATTATTTGCTTTATTTTCTGTATTTATTTCATATTACATTTATTGTAATAAATAAATGGGCTCGGCCCCCTTGAGGCAACTGCCAGGACAATCGAGGACACCTCCGACATCCATTTTTTTTTTTTTCATTGATTTTCATATTATGTATTACTTGTGTACTCTCTGCATCCATTATAACCTGGTGATCCTGAAAGGGGGATCCTTCCATCTGTGGTCCCTTCTCAAGGTTTCTCATTTTCCCCTGGTAGGGGTTTTTTTGAGTTTTTCCTTGCCCTTTTGGGAGCTTATGATCAGGGGATGCTTTGAGAATAATTGTCAATTTTGGCTATGTGAAGCCCTTTGAGACTGTTTGTGATTTAGGGCTATACAAATAAACTTGACTTGACTTGACTTGATTGTATCGCAAATTGTGTCACATGTGGATTTTCCAGAATAGTAGACAAAACAAAAGTTCAGGAAATTATACAGTCCACTTAAGCCTTTAAGAAATGACACCATTTGCAAAGAAAAGGAAAAAATGCATTAATTGCCAGAGTGGTCATGACTTCTCGGGATGAGCGAGACAGCGCCGGCCGCCTCGCTCCCTCCCCCCCCTTGCTGTAATTGCTTCGCAACTCCCTCCCATTACTACCCGGTCATGGTAGCAGCTAAGTCTACATGTTTCAGGGCACAAATATTTGACTTTCCTCGAGCGCTGGCAACTAGGGGTTGGAATCTTGACGTAACTGCCAAATTGTAATATTTTGAAAAAGCTGTGTAGCAATATTTTACATATATATATATTTTTTTTTATCTCGGCGGGTTTATTTTGCATCCTCAATTTCATTTTAGTTTTGGGCAAAGACTTTGTCTCAAAACAAACAGGAAGCTTTGTATTATTTGTAATATTTGAATATTCGGAATAACAAAAATAATAAAAAAAATTGAAATATTGGGAGAAAAATACACTTGTATGTATGTGAGGAAGGAAGAACTTGTGGGAAATACATAGCATACCTATATTTTTTTTTTAATAAAAACTTCTCCCACATATGCACATAATCTTTTGATATATGAATGTAGAGTCTATATGTGATATGTGAAATGTCAGAGACAGGTACTTCCATTAATGCTTGTTAATATTCTCCTCTGTTATAATTATGCATAATTGCAGCGCCATCACTCACTAGATTCCATCCAGTGCACTCAATCAAAGTACAAACATTTTCCAACATAGGTGCACTGGTACTGATACGTTGTATGCAATGATTCAACGAGGCAAGTATGATTTTTATTATTATTATTTCAGTTCAAGATGATGTGCTAATCGAGCAATGATGCAATGACACTAAATTAGCCACATTCCCAAGGGTGCAATCCTCATCTTCAATTATTTTTTTTGATTTTTGCATCTTCCCATTTCTGCAGGGATTACAATAAATGGGGCCATTACTAAGATACGCTCTGCATGAGATGGCGTTTCATCGATAATTTTTAAGATAATAGTCTCCTCTTCTTTCAATCACTGAAGTTCAGTCAGAAAGGTATGATTATTTTCCAGAATACACATTTTCCTGTTTAGAGGAATAACAATGAACAAAAACTACAAAGTCAATCCGATGCATTATAAATTAATGACCATGATAAAGTGCAAAATGTGAGGTCCCCAAAAGAAAATCTATCAAGTAATTACTTGCTTGTTATTGCTGTGCTTTATAGGCCCAGGCTTGCACAATCACTGTAGGGTCCAAACTATGAAAAAATAAATCTTTTTTGCTGGTTTTCTTGTAGTAGAGAGATAATATATTTATAGCTAAATACGCTTTGCTGGATATCTACTTATTACGACTCATTCTAAATACAAAGGAAGGAAATGGAAACGGTAAAGTTTTCTCAGCCTCCGTCTAATAAAGATCTGTTTACTATTCAAGTCCAAGCAAATCTCTGCCTGAGTGCCACGTTTACATACGTGATCATGTGTCATATTGATTGGGGCACTTATTGATTGATTTTCTTTCTTTTTACATGAGCTTGTATTACAAGTATGATTTCATTCATGTACAACACGGGGGTCAAAGTCCAGGCCCGGGGGCTAGATAGGGCCCGCCACATCATTTTAGGTGGCTTGCAAAGACAAATTGTGCATCAAATTCTTATGTCATTTCCAAACTTTCAAATTGTTCTCACTTTTGAAAAATAGAGATATTGTTAGCAATTTTTATTCACATTCTTTTTTTTTTTTTAAATATATAAGTGACGTGTTTGACCCAAACATTGATCTTCTACTTGTTCAAACTGCATTTGTTGTTATGAAGTCGAGCTAATTTTTAATTTTTGTGTTCGCACATACGTTCAATTCAGCAAACTCGTTCGTGTACATCTGAAGCTTAGCGCCGAGGATCCTCACACAACAAAAGCTGTGAACTTTTCTTAGAATTGACTTCTGTCTTGGTTCTAACATTGTCATTAATGTATCACCTTGCCTTGATTCTACCCTTTTGGAATAACAATATGATCATTAAACAGCGAGGTTCATATTTTTCATGATGGTGGTGTGACATCCGTGGTGTCAACACAGCGAACACCCCAGTGGGTATCGAGTGACATCTGAAAGCAAACAATCAAAGCGCTCCCCGTCTAATTATACAAGATCTTATTTTGTCCTTCACTTCCATCTTGTGTCTGCATTGATTTAATTTGTGCGTGTGTGCTATGCTAAAGGCTTTCGCAACGTGTGCTTGGATAAATATGCAGAGAAGCAGCGCTGGTGCTGCAGTCTCTTCGCAATATATTCATGAGACACTTTGAAAGGCCACTCGGAGGGTTAAGACTCGACTCGGAGGTTAAAGAAAGAAAAGGGTTAAAGTTCACCCGAGGAGGAGGGCTGATGCAAAGTTACAGGTTAAATGAATGCATCATTACGGGAAGAAAAAATTCTGCCATTATTATTGTTTATGTTAATTCTAATGGAAAATTTTATGTTTCCGGCAGCCACTGCAAGCTGAAAAGTCACACACAATGTTGTTTGCGAGCGTGAGGGGAGGGGCATGGTCGTGATAGAATTTGATGAGATTTGAAGCTTGTTGAATACAGGTGAAATGAGATCGCGGAGTAAAAGCCAGCGAGTGGGCGTTTGGAGTTGAAATCTCGTTATGTGTAGCTGTGTTTCGTTAGATGAATTTGTACAAGGATGCTTAACTATTGAATCTGGATTAGCCTTCATGATGCAAGATGACATGTTAGCGTAGGAGTGAATAACATGCATTACAACCTCAAACAGGATTGAGGTGGGGGGGGGGGGGATTAGAGAGCAAATAGGTAAAAGTAGTGCAATCTCAATATTTTTGATGCATGACTTTTGTCTAAGTGGCACTATCACCACTATAAAAATATAAATATAATATAAATATAATAAAATAATATATATATATATATATATATATATATATATATATATATATATATATATATATATATATATATATATATATATATATATAATATAAAATATAATATATAGAAATAATATGACATAAAAATATAATACGTATAAATATATATAAAATAAATAATATAAATATAAATACATATAAATTGCGATGCACTGTATTTGATCGGCGGCTCGGTGGCGCACTGGGTAGCACGTCCGCCTCACAGTTAGGAGGGTGCGGGTTCGATTCCACCTCCGGCCCTCCCTGTGTGGAGTTTGCATGTTCTCCCCGGGCCCGCGTGGGTTTTCTCCGGGCACTCCGGTTTCCTCCCACATTCCAAAAACATGCTTGGTAGGCCGATTGAAGACTCCAAATTGTCCCTAGGTGTGAGTGTGAGTGAGATTGGTTGTCTGTCTCTGTGTGCCCTGCGATTGGCTGGCAACCGGTTCAGGGTGTCCCCCGCCTACTGCCCGATGACGGCTGGGATAGGCTCCAGCACGCCCGCGACCCCCGTGGGGACTAAGCGGTTCAGAAAATGGATGGATGGATGGAAAATATAATATATAGAAATAATATGACATAAAAATATAATACGTATAAATATATATAAAATAAAATAAATAATATAAATATAAATACATATAAATTGCGATGCACTGTATTTGATCGTGCAGGGATAAAATAATAGGTGGTGCTCTGTGCAATTCAGACTCCCAAGTTGGAGAAGGTTGAAGTTGCTTTTCCATTTAACACAATTGTGATGGTGAGTGCTTTCACCTTCAATGCAATTGCAAGTTTGACTTTAAAACATAAAGCTGAGATAAATATTGCCATTCTCGCCATCGTTGTTGCCTGTTATTGAGTTTCTTATGATTTCAAAGCCCGAGCGACCGTTATCCTTTGAGGCTGTGGGATGCTCACACTCGACTTCCATTTCAAAGCCAATGTAAACAAACGCAAGGGCACAGAGAACATGCAAACTGCACACGGCAGACATGACTTTGAAGCAGACGTGTGAACGGCTACTGTCAGTGTACTGACAAAGAGCCAGATTTGCAAAGTTGAAAGAAGTTTTATCATATTGCATGACTCCTTCTTGTGACTTGGAACTTTCAGATAGAGTAGATTACCTTCAAATTGCGTTGGATTGCTGTTAAAAGAATGTTGCTGTGTTTTTTTTTTTCTTCACACGGGCTGCTGTCACATGGTTGTTGTGATTACGACTATCAAACCGTTCAACACAGGCAAACATTTACCAGCGTTTGAGTTGTCATCTCAACGCAGCTGCTCAGGTTAAACAGATTTTTTTTAACTTGAAATGTAAGTAGATCTACTTGAAAGTTGGGCTTAATATGCTTGTTAAGTATTTATTAAAATTTAGGCCTGAGGTGCCTCCGTTGATGCACTTCAAATGTTTGCCAGCTTTTGGTTTTTGAGTTGCATCAAACTACAATTTGTACTGAAAGTGTTTGCGCCAGCTTCTTGGATATCAAAAGGATTGCAAATTTAAAACTTAGTTTTCCCATCCATGTTGGGATTTTTTTGGGGGCAGGTTGAATCCTGGTCGCTATCGTAGATCATCTTGTCATTTATTTGCATAAACAATCAAGTCAGCAGTTGTTAACCCATGAGTGAGAAAGTTAGGTCAATACAGTTTAGTCCTTTTCATTTCTTTGACTATCTTCCAAGGAAGCGACCCAGTGGAAGAACCGATGTAGTAGCTCTCATAACTGTTTCCAAGGTTACCACATGTAATGCACCTTGCCATTATTTGCTGAGCTCCGGTTGAAGCAAGGGTAGAGTTTTACTCCCTATCTGAGAAGACTATCACACATCAGAAAAACATGACTGTTGACAGGATGGAGAGGAAAGTGGAAGTTGGAGCCAAGGTTGTTTTTCTCGGGTGGAAAGGCATCTTAAGTTTAGAGTATGCTTGACATCATGGTCACACCCTTACTGTCCAAAAGTATGATTGCGCAAGATCTTAGGAGCTCTTGGGGTACATGGTAGTAAAACTACTACCCTAGAGGCCGACATAAAGATTCAGCGCTCAAATATATGCATCCAGTTTTATTTTATTTAAGCTTGTATTATATATAAAAATATTTAAAATATATATGTTTTTTTTTCTGGTTAGTTCTTTTCTTATATCGCTTACACAATAATTAAAAACTTAATTCATACACGTATGTGACAAAACGAGTGACCAGCTCTCTGGTTGAATGTTCAATTAAGCAGTAATATGATCTTTATTTGCACCCTGAAGAGAGCCAGTGAGTGCCTGCAGGTTGCCTTCAACAGCTGCAATCAGCCAGAGTGCAGAAGAAACAATTAGCTTTTCATTTGCTCCGAGTGGCTGTGAAAGAAAAATTCTGAACATGCAATCACTTTGCTCAAATTGGATTAAACAGATGAGAGATCACAATCCTGAAGAACGCTGATATGAAACGCAAGTGGTGTCACGAAAACCGATTTGAATCGGAAAATTGGTTTTGATTAAGATGTGGCTGCGTTAAACTGAACCGAATCAAATCATTGTACTTTAAAATTATTCTTCTTGAAGCATATCGCAATCCATGTATCGAGACACTGTACGCAGCGAATCATTTGACAAGTGTATTCATTGTACACCAAGAAAGTTATTGCTGACTTGACTCGTAATCCCACTGAATCAAACCGATTCAAATCGTTTAAAATGAATCGTATCACAGCCAGTTTTACTGTTGTCGTACCAATCCAAACTTCTTACAAAGTATATCAGAGAGCTGCACACCCGTAATAATCACAGCTCTTAACAATTTAACAAAATGTATTTTCCCACTTTATCTCATTAATAACTTTATTTTACTTTCACTATTTTGCCAAATAGCAGTCGCACAAAAACAAACACTTTATGCAAGATGACGCTCGTGTCTTTTTGGGCTTCAAAAAGACAACTCCAAAGTGAAAGGTGTGGAAAAAGTTGGCATTCTACTTTGGTGTGGCGGGACCCCCCACCCCTCCCTTAGGGAGTAGGGAGAGAATAATTTAGCCTGTTTGAGTTGATTCATTTTTGAAAGATGACTCTGGGCTCTCCAGAGGAATGCAGCTAGGGTACATAAGTGATATCTGCTCCATGCTTAATTCAGTGTGATTTTCCAAGCACAAGGTCACTCTTTGTCAAGACCCGACAGAAGCCCATTCAGAAGAATGAGATGAGCTCTGAGAGCGTTCTCATTCTGAGGCAGTAGCTCTCGACTCATAATTATCTGGATGGCGCAGGCTTGCCTGCGTGACATTGTCAAAGAACACAAAGCTATAATCTCTGCCTGGTTATTCCATAATGAATTAACGCCAGTGGCCGTGAAACAGTAATGCATCACAGGCAGCAAGAGATTTCATTTTCCAGAATTATCAACACTGCTATCATGGGAATGACTCCGGCAATGTTTGCAGAGAAATGACCTTTTCACCGCTCACGTCTGTCATTCCAGTACGCCGCCACCACCTGTAAGACATAACCATGCAATTATTTTCCTACGACTGTATTCTGTTTATCTATTGACATCAAAGATGCGGAGAAACAGCTTTCTGTGTTTTTATAATCTTCAGTATATCAAATTAAAACCGGTGAAGTGGATCTAATTTGCAGTTTTACCCTCAAAGGAAAACGCAAACGCAGGCAAGGCGCGCTGAATTTGACAGCCGAGACTACCACCATCATCACAAGGCCAGATGAACTTTTGCAAAGTATTATTTATCATTCCAGCGGCGTTCCGGAGACTTCCAAGGTGCATAAATGTGCACTGACGCATTCTTTGAGGTTTGCAATGTTAAATCGAATGTTACGACATGATGTATTTAATCATGTGATGAACTGATGCACAAAAATATTCCAGCTATATTTTCCAGCTGTTTCAACCTCACTGCAGAAGTCCCCAATATGCAAATCATGTTTCTCAGAACTGATTCAAATTCATAGTAGTCGCCGTTACTGCGGCGAGCGCAAGCGCGTTCCTGCGTACGTGCGTGCGTGTGCGTGAAGGATTGAGTCAAACATGAAAGATGACAGAGGGCTTGCAGAAGCATATTAGCAGCCCCGGTGGTTACTGAATAAAACACAAAAGCTTTTAATTCATTCCAGGGATTACTGTTTAGTCATGGCCCCCTCATTAATTTCAACCATTAAATCAGGACATTTCATTATTCAAAGCCAGAGATGAGACCTCAGGATTAAGGCTGCGCGACAGCACTCGTGAAAATCAAATGTCTCGCACCCTGTGACCAACTCTTTGAACGCTGACTATATTTACACTACGAGGAAGAACCAGCCTAGCGTATCCTGGATCCCTCGGGACCTTTGAGCTTCTGTAAAAGACATACAGTCCCAGACATGAAGAAACTGTCAATTTACAACACCACCACCAGCACATTCATGACATCCAACTCTTCTAAGACTTTATTTAATTGACAGTAGGACTTAGAAGATATCTCCCCATCTTTAAAATACACCTGACGGGCTTTAGGGAGACCAACAAATGTACACACCGTTCAACCATGACAGATGATTAGTACCCCCGTTCATCACAGTTTTAGTAGAAGCTGCTTTGGACCATCACTGGTGACTTCTTGTGGTTGGCTTCTGGCTTTCTTGCTGGATGGATGGATTGTTTTTTGGATTGTTGGTCCATTGTCTCTGCTCAGCATGATCGTGCACAACTCGATGCAGTTCTATATTTTCTATTTTCCATTGTGTTATATTGCGTTCTTTGTTGAGTTAGTTGTTTTGCAATTGTGCTTTTACTGTCCCACGCTGCTCTGCTCTTCCCCGATTGGCCTGTGAAATCCACATAAATGTTTTTGCTTTTATTGCGATATGAACCGACTCTTAAACTTCTACCATTGCAAAATACACAAGTCGGAGAGCAATAATATCATCTGGATTGCATATCTGAAATATACAGTATTCTTTATATTCAAAGGGTATATTCATAAAATATTTATAAAGTCCTGTCAAATTTGTTCTCTTAATTCCTCAGATGAAGAAAATCCTCTTCCATGTTAGCCAGCAATTATGAAACAAAGACCAAATATGCCTTTTGATACTTTTACATTTATCATTTTGTACAACAAATATGTTTTTGTAGTGTCTTCAATTGCTCAGCGGGTATTTGTTTATTGACCATGTAAACTCACTAAAGCATGAATGAATCCCTTTCCCAGTACTCGGCCTCTTTAAAAGATATTTTGATTTATAATTCATCTCGAAAGATGTGCAGAGGACACAACTCTTCTAATTAAGCTGTGTAAATGACAAGGTCATTAACAGTGTTCTTATGGTAATAGCCGTGCCCCAAAAGGGGACGGACGGGCTGCAGGTTCTGCTGATCTCAGCGGGAGCTGACGAGACTTCTAGAGCGTGCGCATTAGTCAGGGACAAGACACTACGGCCATTTTAACATCCACGAAAAAAGCCAAAAAAGAAACAGTAGCTCCCAAGTAGGTGGGTGACCGTGTTCAATGTTTGTTCTTCAAAATTGATTTCCATCCTGAATGGATGGTTAACTCTGCATACACTTGCCAGCTGTTCAGTATGTATAACTAATGCATTAGCTACTAAAACAAGCAGACAGGGTTGTGTTGGATGAGCCTGGGGGGCTCTGCACTACCTGCAGTGCATCCACATCGTCTATTTAGTATCTACTTTTGGTGCAGGAAGCTTACATTTTCAATTAGAACTCAAAAAGTGTGTGTGTCAGAGACATGGCGGCCACTGGGAAATGTGCTGATGGTCCGTACCCGGGTCGGCTGACATTTTCCCGTCTGTGATTATTTTCCGACACCGTCTGCCATTTTGAAATGGTTCCGCAAGTGATCCATACGTGGCTGAGGTTGTAAATGAAAAAAATTCCCCAAAATGTTTTGTACTTGAGGGCAATATGGAGGATCATATGTTGCCTGTACGCATATTAGGAATGATTAGATAAATGCAAAACATTGTCGATTATCATCAACTCAAAAAGCCTTCTGCGAGACTCGCTATGCTCCACATACTCATGGCTCTCGGTGTCACATGACCCCCATGAATTAGATTCTACAGTGCTGAAGCCCGGGCTGAGGTGGTGCTTGTGAATATTGATGATTGCAGTCTTATTTCACAAGTAAGTCTTGTTCCCTCACTATTTTCCCCCCATTCTGCCACTGACCGCCTCGCTTTGAATAATCTCAAGCAATGGCGGCGACAGAAGAGCCCATCCCCAAGTGAAGTGGATGTAAGTCAACCTGCCGATGAATGCGTACCCGTAATAGCGGTACTTGTGCAACAAATCAGCATGAATTGCTCGGAAAGGCTGGTCGGGAAAATCAAAGGAGCATCGATGAGTCATTGCTAAATGCAAGGGTCAACGAATGAGAGCTGGGGCTGGATATAATTTATCTACTCATGCCTTGACAAACACTTCAGATGTCAACACCCCCCCCCCACACACACACACACACACACACACATTCTTTCAATATTATTTTCATCTTGATAATTACCCCACTTCCGTTATCTTTCGTGACTGAATCGTTGAAACAAAGTTCCATTGTGTTCTCCGGGGGCCAGATACGGCCTGCCAAATCATTTTACGTGGCCCGTGAAGACAAATTGTGCATCGACGTCATGTGTCAATACTAAAATTACAAATTGTCTTCACTTTTAAAATACAGAAAAATTGCTGGAAATGATTAACGTTCATCAGTTTTTACTAATCTCTCATTTCAAAACTATTTTTTGTTAAACGACTTTAACAGCCCTGCCTTTGCACAATGTCTTTATCTGGACAATTCATTCTTCACTTCAGGATACAAGATTATATTTTATATTTTGCGTGGTATCTGAAGTGCAAATGCCGCCGGAAGCATGACTTTATCACTTTGCTCATCATTGGTGCGCTGAGTCAAGTTGAGTGCTATCAGAGGAGAAACAACGGTGGTGCGTTATTGTCTATCAAGCTTTGGTGCTCGGCCTAACAGCACGCCTGGGTGTTTGCCTTTATCAAGTGCTTTTTATAAGTGACAAAGTAACTATTACAGCTTTGGCAACCTAGATAAAGATTTTTCAGTAAACTCAAAGTCACGTGGGGGCCCGTCAAATAAATTTTGATCAGAATAAGTCTTCCGTAATATGTTTCATTTTAAACATCGATTTCCATTTAATGCCGACTGTTTTGTCTTTTTACCGCTTTCTATTGTGTGGCGTTTATAGCTAACAAAGAAGCAAAGAAACAAGTAGCTCATTTGTTTCACGAGTCGAATAAAACATAAGCGTACGCTCTTTGGACACTTAATTAGGTACACCTGCCCGGTCAAATGAGATTTAAAACAAAATCTAAATAGGCGGCACTTAATATTGCTTGATATTGTCAGATGGTGAAGAACTGTGATAATTTATACCGCAGGGCATGTTTAATATTCCAACCAACTCCTTCATAAATTTCTCAGAAATCATCAGTATTTGTCATCCCTAGCCTGAGTCCATTCTCAATAGGATCGTTTGTAAAGTTTTATTCGGAGCTGTCACAAGGGTTCGGAATGAATCAAAAGCATCCTCAGAAAAGGATGTACCAGAATATTCTGTCATTGTCCACCAGGTTAGTAAAGAACATAAGAAACATTCAGGTGAGGTTTTACTTTTCACCCCAAACGAGCTGAGATTTATTTTACCTGAGCCTGAATGTGAGAAAATACAAAAGATGGAAGGCTGTACAGCAGAAAAGGAGGACTTGACAGATGGCCTTGGAATGAACACGAGTGTATTTTGTATGTTCTGTTATGTTCTGTTATGGTGTTAGGTTAGCTTTTGCTGTTAAAGTGAGAAGAAACAGTCATTTCATAATGTTAAGGTTGTGCTGAGAATGCATTTAAAAATAAATTAATCAACACCTTTGAATCAATTTGAATCTCTTCTATACATATTGGACTTTGAGTCAGGAAAGAGTCAAAGCGTTCATAAGTTTGCCACCCTCGGTCCTTAAAGGGCTGAGGTAGAAAAAAAATCGGCTCAAAAGTTTTTAATTGGGTTAAAATATGCTAAAAGGATTGTGATAGTTGCCCATGACAGGACGTTACAGGATAATGTCGAGAAGCACAATTAAAGTCAGAGAAGTAGACCAACAAGAACGAACATGAAGCGCGCTTCCCATTTTGCTTGCATTGTGATGTGTTTTTGCTTGTTAATTTGCAAAACATTGTTGCTTAAAGAAAAGGGTCACCTATAAATAGCACGCAGAGTTCATTTTAATATACAGTAAAATGGAGAAGCTCAATTTTCCTACAAGTGGAATTGTTTACTGAGCATGATTAATTCAGAATCCACACACTGTTCATCAAGTCCTTCGTATCGACGGCGTGTCTATTGACTCGATCCAAGCAGCACATAAGCAGCTTCAACGTGATGCCCGCTCAAAAGCAGATTATTTTCAACAACTAAATCAGTCACATGATTACTGATGCAACTTTGGGTTTAGTCTTGCCTGTTGATGTCATTCAGTTTACCGTCGTGACGATTCTCAACATGACATCATCGTAAGCACTAGAAGTTGCGTTTCTGTAATGAGCTTGCTGTAGAAGTTCCTCAATGACAACAATGGTTGAATGCTGTCTTTGAGTTATTGCTCCGGCGAGGTAGCATGTCTCATTCTCATTTTAATGTGACGGATGGAAATAAGCTCCAAGTTAAACCTCAGAGGAAGCTACTTCAGCCGAACATCCGAGTTGCTCTGCAATCTCTTCCAAAATTCCCTCCCATGTAGATGGCCTGCAAGGCTATCAAACAATATAAATAATATATGAGGAGTAAACTCAGTTTGTTACTGTCATGGATATCGAGAGAGCAGAGCATTTTGTATCGGCTTTCTCTTTTTTCCTCAGGCTATAACAAGAACACTTGTCACTGTTCCTCTGGGATTCGCTTTAGTTCATGGATTTTTTTTTTTTTTTGCTTTTGACTGCAAATGCAAATGTGTAACTTCATTATTTTATGGTACTTAATGCTATGCTTTTTCTCACTCCTTTCCGAATGTCTTTTTTTTCTTTTTCTCTCCATGTATTTTATTTTGCTTCCTCAATTTTATTTTGGTTGTATGCAAGGAGTATATCTGAGAACAAACAGGAAGTTCTGTAGTATTTGTAATATTTGAATATTCAGAATAAATTAAGAAAAAAATGTATGCACGTTGACATCTTAAAAAAAATGTGGACAAGAGTATGACGCAAAAAAGAAAAGACCATTTATCTATTTATTTATTTATTATGTTATATCATATTTTATTGATTTACTTATTTATTTATTGCCATTTTTTTTATTTTCTCAAAAGATTTTAGTTCTCTGTAAAAGCAACGACTGTCTTCTCAATGAGTATTCCACTCACAACTCCCTGACCTTGAGGTGAGCTTATTCCAGACCAGTGTGGCGAGCTGAATGAATTACAGTATCCACCTATAGGCCCAGTTGGTGCTAGCTTGTGTCCTGACCAAACAACAGCAGGCCTCGCACAGCATCTCGTGAGATGGCAGGCGCGGGCTTTTCTTCACCATTATCATCTGCCCACTCAAGTATGAATCCCCGGCCAGGCACGAACAGTTGGATCCGGAATACAAAGCACACATCATAGAGCAAGGTGGTGCTAACTTCGATGCTGGAAAAATATACAGGAGCTATTTTCCACATGACGAAAGGTATTGTAAGGTGACTAATTGTCAAAACATAAACAGCGTTGAATGTCTACACAGTGAGTCAGATTTTTTTTCCTGTGATTTCTTTGTACTTGTTAAAGCTGTGACCAACAACAACAATAACTAGAAAGCTTCCTATGGTGGCAAAAGAAGCAATTAAGTTGAGATGGAAATCAGTCAGAGCCAGTCCGCAAATGTTGGCCAGAATCAACGCCGCTATTTGAAATGATGCCCTGAAGAATAAAGAAAATGCCGGTTTACTAAGTAACAGATGTGGAAAGGGGAGATCAAGGAAAAAAAAAACTGCAGCAGTTGTTGCTTGAAAGATTTGGTGATTTTTAAAGGAGGATGAAAAGCAAGTGTTTGTGACAACCTCCAGAAGGGAGGAGTGAAGGTATTTTTTTTAAGCTTCTTTGTATACGACGGAAAAGAAAGGCCTCATTTCTTTCTGCAATTTACGGTTGTCTTCATCAGTAGGTCACATGATGATGTTCATGTTGCCCGAGGAGCATCGCAATCTAGTATTAATTCCAAATAGAGCATTAAACTTTAGTTGGGCTTTCTAAATAAGGATGTAAATAAAGTAAGCGTGGGGATTCAAACTTGATTTTCACATTTGGGTTTCAAACTCAGGTTAGGGTTTCACCTTGTAAAATGTTACAAGACGATTTGAGTTTTGTTACTCGAGTACCTTTGGAAACAAACTAATCGATACCACACTTGGAGAAGTAAAAGTTTTGCCATGAAGCAAAGGCTAAGACTAGAAAATCATGGCAGCCATGCACCTACAGTATGTCCTCATAGAATTGCAGAGCTCCAGGGGATCGACCACTTGAATTTGCAATGTGCATAAATTGACTTCACAGTCCTGTCTTCATTGGCCTCCATGGCAGATGACATTGAGGCCAACGGAAGCGAGAGGAAAAACAAACGAGCTCGACATGAAGCCGCAGCATCTTGCCTAATGAATTCACAGCATATTATTTTATACCTTCAAGTTCCAACACTGTAGAATTATTTTTCTGAGTCTTCTACCGTTCATACGCCAAGCATGGTTGTATGGACGGTGGGTTGGCAGCAGGGTTACTCAGAAATGACGGAGCTGTGGAATATACTTAACCTGTATGCAGTATTTTTTTCATATTAAAGGTGTTTCATCAAAGACCAAACATTGAAAAAAAAACACTAACATCAATTTCCAGAACATGTCAGAGATCAAAATGGCACCATGCTGGCGTCATTTCTAAGTTAGATATTCTTTATAGTGCATCGGTTTAATATTCTTTACCCTACTTTGGGTATTTTGTCAAATTTCGGCAAATTGACTCCCATTTAAAATCATAAGAGAGCTTATTTTCATTTTGGATTTGATGAAATAGTTAACAAGAAAATAGCCATGACTGCATTTGTCACAATGGAGTTTTGTGTCTTTAGTCTCAGTCTGCCCTTCCAGTAAGATAAAATGTCTTGAATGTGATTTTAGTTAATGAGGTTAATGGCTCATTTCACAGAAAGACAAAAACTATCTCAGCTATTATCATTAAAGCGCGAGTTTGCTATCTCTCCAGTCACACACACAGTTAAGTTTAATGCCAAAATGCTTGGTGTGCCATAAGCACAGACAGCGGCACAGTACATAAAGCAGCGTGTAATCGATTAAGGACCGCTGATAGATAGTACAGTATTTAAACGAACGGCGTCCAGGTTGTGCAAAAATACAGATGCAATTGTTTTTAATGGCAGTTCAGCATCATGTGTTTTTTCTTTTCGGGATTCTTTTTCCAAATTGAAAGCAAGAGAGAGAGAGAATAAATAACAAATTGATAAAATAATAAACAAATAAATAGATGAATGGATCAAATAAACAAGTGCAGAAAATGTCAAATTTCTCTCTAAGGTGAACAAATTTGAGAAGCAGGAAGTTGAGCAGACATGACAAAAAAGTCCAAATGCAAAAATGGCCACGGCGCTTCTTCTGCATTATAATGCAGTCATGGCAGCGTCCCTATTATTATGCAATCGCAGCCTCTCCTCCTCTACTTGCGTCTCTCCTCATGCCTTTCCCCCGTAACCCGTCCCTCATACATCAGCACATACTTGCTCTGCCTTATCTTGAGTCCCAGACAAGGCTCCCTGTTTGAGCTGTCATTATAATCACTTTGAATGGGCTCGCTTCATGGCGGACGAGGAGAGACACGCTGTGCCCAATCACACAACACTTTCTCCCCGCCCAATAGATGCATGTCATATTTCATTGCGGCTAAGGTAAAATGTATTGAGGGATTTGAATCCAAAATCCTTGAGCGACTGAACGTAGCTGCGGGAGTTTTCCATGAAAAATACTCAGAGACAGGACTGCTTTTTAGAATGTGGCTGCCCTGAGCTCGATTGACATTAATGCATTCCGTGGCCCAAAGGCTGCTGTTCGCCTGCTAAGACGTTGATTGAGCTTGTGCATTAAGCGTTCCATTGGTCGGAAGTGAATACTTTACAAGACCGAAATCAGGCCCAACTAAAGTTTGAAAGTTGCAAAAAAAGCACAACCTGTGGGGAGGGGTGGGGGGGCTCACATAACCTTGAGTACCCTATAATTTAGTCAACTGCCTTTTTGTTGCATGAAGTAAAGCACGAGCACTCACTCTCATCTCCTTAATGCTAACAAAGTTTTTCTTGCTAGCCTCAATCTTGAATCCTGCAGTAGATGAGGGAGAAGCAATACAGTACATGAGGAGAAATTAAGAAGGAAACGAGGGTCAGCACACACAACAAGTACACAAATATATCGACTTTCCCATTATAGATTCAAACGGAAGTAAATCTTGATAATGAAACTACCCGGACAAGCATGACGAAAAAGCCCTCAGCCCCTCCTCCCCCTTCCACCAAACTGGTTGTAGATGAGCTGAATCGATGAAGTCTGAAAGTAAGCTTTTATTATTAAGTCATTAGCAGGCAATAATGGTTGAATATAGCACTAAATGGATGGAGGAGATGTTGCTTAGTGGCTGGAGCCACCAAGGAGATTATGTGTGTGAGTTAGTATCATCGCACTTAACAGCAATTCTCATAAAACTACAAAGGTGACACATTGCGCATAGTCTGGTGGATTTAGTGCGGCTGCAAGCATGAGGATGAATCCACATCCCTTTACTTACAACATAGAGCGGCATTAGTGAACTTAGCCTGAACTTTAATAAGCATTAGGTCGACACTCGGGAGCACCACCACTGAGTAGACCAATTCACCGACGAGTGGAGTGTAAGTGTGCATCACACGTGATGTTAGATAAACACGGACAACGAATTACTTTTCACACACTTTGCAATTATCGCAAGTTAAATTCAGCAGAGATAAGAGTCATTGAGAATATATATATATTACAAGAAATGACAAACTTGTGGTTTGTGACACTCGAATAGTTTTAGCGCCTGAGGACATGAAAGAAATGCAAACGGGAAATAAATAGTAGAGCTGTGAGGTCTGCGGACTTGGGTAATTTGGCGGAAGGCCGGTAGAGTTTTAAGCAAACATGGTGAAGCAGTAATTAGCTGTTATGCTGCACGAACATGATAGTCAGCATTTTGAATATCCACTTGTATACTCATTTAGTAATTTTGTTTGCTTTTAAAATGTCTTGCAGTATTTATATTTTTATTGCATTTGTATTCGTATTTATACTTTTTTTGTAATCCAGTATTTTAAAATTTGCGAAGCGTATTGAGTTACCTTGTGTATGAAATGCGTTCTAAAACTCAAGCTGCCTTGAAATATTTTTCACACGCACAAGTTGCAAAGCATTTCTCATCTCTACATCTGCTACTTCCCAAAGGTCGACCTTGGCTGCAGAACGTTGTTTTTTGTTGTTGTTGTTTTTGTCTTATCCGAACAGGTGCGTGCTTTGCCTTTTCAGACAGCTCCCGAAACTCGCAAAATACTGTCCAAATGTTGTCATATTGAATTGCAAATGACCACAAGTTACAAGTGTTGTTGAAAAAAAAGACCGTTTCAAAGTTTTATATTGGATGACCATCCTTTCATGAGAAATAAATTGTATTTAACTCCTTTGCTTTCTTACTTCAGAGTCCAATGTTTTGACGGACGCCGGCTTTTTTCATGACTGACTCGTCTATTTATATGTGACGAATAAAATGGCCAGTTTTAAGGTTAATTCCAGTTTCAGACAGAAGGTCAGGTTCAGGGATGGCCCCCGTAAGCAAGCGTCCCTCGAGAAGCTTGATTTTCATAATAGCCCATTCATCAGTTGTAATTTGCAAAGCTAATCTTCCTATTTATTCCTGTGAGGGCGGGTGAACCTGGCCATTTTACACTAATGAACCCAGCCATTTGAATTATAATGCTGGATTGAGAGTTCAAATTAAGGTGGCAGTTCAGGGAACCAGGACCCTTCCATAAAAGAAAGATTTGGCGCGTTGTTACTCAGCCCACCGCAAAATAATATTAGAACATGCACAAATGTTATTAATGAATCCATTAGGCCAAAGCTCCACTTGAGGGTTGGAAATACTAACGTTGAATTTAAGCCAGCGTAACACAGGATTCATCTTAAAAGAAACTATGTTCCATTTTTCTCATCATCATTATCGTCCAGATGGCCTTTGAGTCAATCGGCAGGGCGACTGCGATCAATAAAAGGACTCCGTATTCTAACGAATAAACAAAATGAGTGTTTTGGTTCCATTCTGATGTTTGTGTGTTTGAAGACAGCAGAACACACACACACACTACGTATTACTAAGCCTTCAACTCTTTGTTTCATTGACGGTTATAGACGTCAAAGATGTTGGCAGTGATTTTATTTCTACTGACAAATGTTATGCTTTGAATAGTGTCAAATGAAATAGTCAAAGAATAAAGGTTGAACAACCTTTGTGTGAATGGTTTTGTGAATGTCCTGAGATAACCTTGGCCACCACGTGGTGCACCTCAGGAAAGAAAAAAACCCAGCTTTGCCAGTGTTGTCTGAGGCTTGAAATCACAGTAGCAGTGTTTTGTTGTTGTTGTTTTTACAATGAAGCCGCAGCTTCAGTTTTCCAAATGAACACAGCTTGTTGTCCAAGCTCCGCCAGCAGAATCCACCTGCTGATTTACAGGGTGCAGTAGCAAAATAAAAATAATCAGTCAAAAGCTGTTTTCCCTTTCAATCCATTAAAAAAAAAAATGTAGATAGTGATCATGCAAACACAAATAAATTGCATTTAAATTCTAAAAGACCATCTAGTGATAGAAGTAAAGATGTGAAGAAAAATTCCAGGCCCCGTGCAAATCTGCCCCCTAGGGGCTGTAAGCGGACATTCTTTCTCGTAGATGGCCAGCTTATTAATTATTGTAGATAAGCACCATCCTGTCGATGGTGGCCCTGCAGATGGGGCATTTCTTGGGTTCTGTCAGCGCCTCGTAGCACAGCGTGCACGTGCACACATGACCGCATTCAAGGAAGATACAAGAGCGCTGGTGACTCAGGCAGATGGTGCAACAACCGGCAAAGGTCTTCTCGCGAGAGTTGCTCTTCTCGTGTTCCTCAAACTCCTGAGCGGCATCGTATTTTTGCAAAACTTCAATTTTTGCCTTCCATTCAGCAATAGCCGTGTCCATGGAATGCTTTTCTTTTCTGGCCTTTATCGTGGCTTCCATTCTTTTGCGCTCGGCTTCGAATTCAGCTTCTTCTCTTTCTATTGCCAACTTCTCGTTTAAAGCTGCAGATTTGGCCTCTAAGGACGCCCGCTCCAGTTCAGCCTGAAGTCTGATTGACGACGTTGAAGACTTCCGTCGTGTGCCTCCGCCTTGCGATCCGGCGGCATTTGGACATTTTGCGGTTGATCTGGATGACGCAGACTTGATGTCTTCTTTGGCGGAATCATCTGCTTTCTCGGAGCGTCTCCTGACCTCTGTCATCCATTCCTCGCATTTCCAGAAGAAACTGTTCATGACTTTATTCTTCGGATAAAACCAACGAATTTGGTTATTCCTAAATTCCTCTTTGGTCATAAACTGCTGCAAATCGTTATTCAAGTCGCGAAAGTCTTGTTTCAAAGCGACAAAATCAATGCGCGATTTGGTTTTGACAGTGTCGACGTTTGCGTCGTCCTGCATTAAGCGCTCGATTTGCTTCTCCACCGTTGAGATCTGGGAAAGTTTATTGGTACGAGCCCGGAAGAGGTCATTCTTCTGTTCTCCTAGGTGTGAAGCCTTCCCTGGCTTGATCATTTGTGCTTCTCTGTCCTTTTCACTCTGCTTTGCATCCATGCAGTCCTAAATTAGCTTGTTAACTAATCAAAGTATCTTCTTCATCTGTTCATTATGGAACCTCATGAACTTTCAATATGGTTGACCAGTTTACTAAACCAAGAAAATCATGGTAGAAAATCCACATGATATCCATGGTATGTCACAAAAAAATACCTTCAAAGTTTTCTGAAGAATTCCACTCATCTCAGAGGAGTGCTAATGGGGTTTGTTCCACCAGACATCAACAAAATGTCCTACCAAAAAAGAATAATCAACTCACTGCATTTTCATCTTGCTTGACTATGTGATGTGCATTGTTTTGCTATTTCAATTATGCAAATGTGTGAATTTACAGATAAAAGATGATGTATAATGAGTTATGATGAGGTATGATGAGGTGCAATGATGTATACAGAGGAAAAAAAGGCATTTCAGAAGAGTGAGGTGGAGACAAGAGAACAACATGCAAAGGTAAAAAAAAAAAAAAAAAACGTATCTGCTTCCTACCTACAAGACAGCTGTTTGCATTTTCCATCTATAAAATAATCATCATGCATAAGCAAATTATGGATAAAAACATACATGAAACACATGATTGTCAATAGCGGGAATATTCACAAAACACCTTTTTTCCCTCATAAATTTCATTTATTTCATCATCCATTGCATGTAGTTTATTTTTTAATTCAGCATAGTAATCGGCGAATGCATAATGAGGGGAAATTGATTTTTTTAAACCTCACTGCGCTTTGTATTCATTCATGGAGTAGATCAAAGTTCTGGTCGGACAAGATGTCTGACACCAGCAGCCCGTAATCTGGGTCTGCGTCAGCGCTCAAGATGCTCCATTGGCTGAAAGACAGCAAGGTTAATTAGACCAATGCACAGTGTTCAAACAAAGCCAGGCTTGAAGCCACTCTGTGGATTCTTTCATATAGTGGACGTTTTTTGCAAATTCACATAGCTGGAGAAGCCTCCTGGGAAATTGTTGGTAGCTGGCCTAAAACAGAAGTTGACAGAGAGAACAATGTAGGCTTGGGAAATATCCCTTTTTAATAGGCTGGCCTTCATATCTGCTTGTCATTTTCCACCACTATATACTGACTTCATGTTTGTAATAATAGCCATGGAAATGAAGATAATATGCTTGCATTCCTTTCAAACGCAAAATTGTTTCAAAAGAGGAAAAAGCATTGGATATAACTACAAACTTAACATTGAAATAGCAGAAATATTTAAAAAAATATATTTATTATATATATATATATATATTATATTATATATTATATATTATATATTATATATTATTATTATTATTATATTTATTTATTTATTATATTTGAAGTTTAAGTAGTTGATAGATTTACTATGGCGTAACTTTATTTCGCTGTTGTCAATTTGTAAAAAATGAAAAAAAAAAATGTTAACAGCGATTCAAGTGCCCATTTTATAGTGTCAATTTTCTTTGGTTATTTAATATATTTGAAGTATAAGTAGATGATAGATTTACTGTGACCTAACTTTATTTTGCTGTTGTCAATTTGCAGAAAATGTGAAGATGTTTTTATTTTTTTGGAACAGCGATTCAAGTGCCCACTTTATAGTGTCAATTTTGCTCAGCGACATCATTTGCATGCACCGCCAGGATGTGAGTTTAGCACTGCCGTGATCTTGTATAGCAGAGCAAAATTGATGTGTCCATTCAAATTTAACTCCACCTTGCGTATTGCTGTGATTAAATTGCTCTTCAAAGCAACCGTGCTCTTCAAAGCAACCATGACAAGTGGTGCACAAAATGTGCATTCTCGAGCTTATTCGAGGAAGAGGTGAAGGATGTAATGAGCAAGCTGCTCTTTGGTAGAGCACAGGTCAAGTGTAAGGTGTGAACGAAAGAATGAGGGGGGGGGGAAAAATGGTAGAATCACGTTCATTTTGCGTCCGTGCATTAGGGTGAATATTTTCTCGGGTGCTGCAAAGGCCAAAATGAAGGTAGGTCCAGGTCGGCGGGCTGTCTATTAAGGATGACTGCTAGAGAAAATGAGCTAAATGGTTATTATTCCTCTAATCATTCTTCATCATACTCATTGAAGATTTTCTTTTTGAAAGAGTTTTCATTAAAGCCACTTGGAATGACTCAATAAATACCAAATACAGCATCGACGAGTAGGTATCAGATTGAACGAACAAGTTGGAAAGTTCATGACGGAAAGATGGAAGGCAGCACTCGGAGACTGATGGGACACAAAGTGTCCAAGTGTACATCAGTCATTGCAGTTTCCTCCAAGGCTATTGCGCTCAAGGACAAATTGGTGCCGGTCGACAGCAGGGGGTGCTTCATTTTATCTGCCATGCTGACAATTCCATTCTGCAAAGGTGCACCGGAACCTCTTAGGAATATCAGGACAGGCGTTTGTGATGCGGGTATTCCTAATTCGGCTTCAGAAATGTCCGTCACTGGTATACAATGATCAAGGATGCCTGGTGTATTTGTTAAATATCACCACTTCTTACAAAATGTAATACTTGCCCTTAAAACCTAGCGGAAACTCTGATTCTAATAAACACGTTTTCAACTTCCAGGTAATAAATGGCGGGTAGGGATGAATGGACAGATGCCTTGTAAATATTATAGATTTGCTTCCGGAAGATTATAGAATGCGTGGATAGGTTTACAATGACTGAGAACCCACCGCTTCGCTCATCTTTAAAATAAATCGTTAAAAAACTTCAGGATAGCAAACAATAAAGAAATGCAATATCCGAAAAGGTTGTGAAGTTGAAGTGCTTGTGACCTTTTAGAGATGAAGACCATCAAGCATTGATTACGATTAGATCCTGAGTGATCGTGACAGCAAATTACACCGCCGTGCTTTATGTCGCTTTCGCTTATTAGAGAGACATGCTCATTACGTCTGTAGGTATTTATAAATACTCTGAGTTTTGAAACTTCAACGACAATACTCATTGTCACAACGAGAAAAAAAGAGACTTATTGTATTCGGCCTTTGCTCAACCAAAGGTTAATTTAAATGTCAGCATCCGTCTCCGCCATTTTATTCTTCATATTGAAGCCTGTGGAAAATAGTCCTTGCTAATACTACAAAAAACTTCAAACTCAGTGACCCCTCAACTTGGCAAACTATGTTGGAGTATCCAGCCAAAACTATTTCAGAACTCCATTGATCATTTATTGAAGATGGTGATTGTTATGCTTTCTTAGTCTATCAGATTGCAGAATGTTGAGAAGTGATTACATGTTAACTAGCGATGAGAAAATGAAGCTTCAAATATGCTTCATGAAACAGTTGTCTTTTTTTTTTTTTTTTTTTACTCCTCCAGATGGTACTGGTGGTAGAAAAAAAAGGGTTTAAAAAAAATAAATGTCAAGTCGGTATGCTTTCGGCCCAATGTTGAACAGAGAGTGCCATCTGGAGGAGTCAAAAAAATACAACTGGTTCATGAAATAAATGAAAAACCGGTGTCGCACGTTAAATCCACAGCTTATCTGTTACCACTATTTAATCACATAGGATCAAATGGCCAATTAAAAACAGGTACGGACCATTCCGGTAAGTTATTGTTGAACAGTGACACAAGAAATGTTTCTAAAAGATGTCTGACATTATCACTACTAGATCAAACTCTTAAAATCAGTGAGCTGCCATCATTGACCCGAATCCACTTTAGCATCACAAAGGCACTTCCTATGCTTGCTTGCCCAGACGGAGCTATTGATCCTGACAAACAAGCCGCCCAGGATATCTCGCAGTCATTCAACACGAGTCTCCTCTCGTCTTATACACCTCCAAATTTCCCTCTGTCAACAGTTTCCTCCTTGGTGCGGCGACAAGAGCACTCACCTGAGTTTACATTCAATGAGCGGCGCCATAACAACTCAGTAAGTGTTTGTTCAAGCAAAGGGAGGGGGGGGGGGGATGAAGCGAGGGAGGGAGAGAGGATGATAAATCACCAACGAGGACCGCGTGAAGCTGACAGTATTACATCCTTGGACTGTTCCTCACTAGGCAAGGTTAGGCTGGCTGTCGGGTGGGCTGCGGCTCCCTCGGAGCCTCCAGGAAAAGCAAAATTAGGCAATTACAGGCAAATAAATCTTATATCCCTTGACAGCAGCTTTCAGAGTCCTTGTGTAAAATGGCATTAGGATTCAGATGGAGTACCTGAGTGCACCAGGACTTGGGTATCCATGATGTACTGCACATACAATGGAGACGGTTTTAGTCACCATCCAGATTTACAACATGACGATATATAAAATATATACGTAATTTGTTAGAAAAATGGAATTCATGTTTTACTCATTCGCTACTATTGACGAGAATAGACAGCACTTTGTACTGGGCTTGAAAAAGTACTCGTGCAAGATCTCTTCAGTGATTTATTTACTATAAGAAACATTAGCAGCCGTGATTAGTAGCATTTTACTAGCAATAAATCAGAACCAAACAATGATCATTTTTTTGACTTCAGTACAAAAAAAAAATTGTTGGAGTTTACTTCTTGAGCCTTCTGGAACATTTTGTCAAGACAAATGTCTCCAACAGACCCAGTGTTCTGTTTTTTAATGATGATCATCATTTTATTCAACAGTAGACACTAGGCGTCTGAAAACTGATCTGATTCCTGTCTGTATTAGTGTGGATTGCATCAGGGATAGGGAAGCTCTTGATATTCACTGCATGGAAGCGCACCTCAGTGTCCTGACTTTACCAGCAGACGAGACAAGACTGGCAATACAGAAACGTTAATGATAGTGAAACAGAGGTATAGTTAGTATTCATGAAGAGGCACACCTCAACGCTGCTGCTTCTGCTGCTGCCACCGCAAAAGAGGAACATGGCGGTCCAAACGTAGGATCTTGAGGAAACCGCACGTAGGTACTTTATAATGTTTTGCTCCTATAAACATTCTGCCCTTGGCTCTTCCCAAGCAGACGGACCATGGAGAATTTTACAATCGCAATAAAGCATGTTCATCTTCTCTCTCTCCTCTCGCTTCCCCCTTCAGTCATAACATATAGAAAAACACACACACACCCATGCATGTCATATTTCACCAACACCACTTGCATTGAAATGAAGCAAGTGAACAAGAAGACGGATAAAATTCATGGCTTCTTCTTCAGAGCTTTCTTCTGGATTTAAAAACAAAAACATGGACCAGTATTTTCCATCATGCAGCAATATTTTGAGGGAGGTGAAAAGTACACAGAGAAGAAACACGAGATTATGCGAACTTGAGTACTGGAAATCTGACTACTTTGAAACGATGCAATTCATTTTGTTTTTCTTTTACCAAAGAGTGCTCGTCGTGAGTGTTTTTCTAAAAATCTCAGTCTCCTACCAAGAAGGGAATCAACCGCTGCCTTCCCACTTAAAAACATACACACATGAAATCTAATAAAACAGTAGCCAGTAAAAAAAAAAAAAAAGTGTGCATTCAAGCATCCTTTAAGGGGATCCAGGCAGCACTTGCGCGTGAAACTACAAGCTTGTAAACATGGCTAACTTCCATAGTAACCACTCTCCCACTCAAAAATCAATCGCAGAAGAAAAATTCCGTTTATATCAGTGAATGTAACAGCGACCTGTGCAAGCGAGGCATTCCTTGCAGTTTCTGGCACATGCAGTTTTGTCATCAGAATCACCTTTATTGTCGTTGTACACAGTAGATTAAAAAAATGTCAAATATAAGAAAATGATATAAAATATAAAGTATATACAAGCATATTGTTTGTTGCACTGTGATCGATATGATCAGTACATATATTTATGTATATAATGTATGTATGGGGACAGGTTCATCTGTTATTGTTGACGACAGTGATCGCTCTCGGGAAGAAGCTATCCCTGTTTGTCCTTGTTTTGTGTGACCTGTATCTTCAGCCCGACGGTAATCACGGGTAATGCACAGTCGGGTGATTATGGTGATCATGCACCATGCTTTCATCTTTTCCTCAACTTGTAGCTTGATAATCATAAGTCGGTGGTGGTGCTTATTAGAATTTCTGTGTGTTTTCTTACCAAGCCCCTGAAGACCACGGGACACGGGGCATTTTCCGAGTTAATATTAAATTACCGATGGATGATCGTACCTGCAACGTGATATTCTGTGGAGTTGAGAAACCCCAGGCGAGATGACTGAGATAAAAGAAAGTGCAAGTCAGAGAAAATCTTGTTACTTGGCAATTGTGCGAACCAAATTAAACAAGACAAGACATTATTAAACATACTGCACTTTACTTGCCATTCATATTTTTTTTAAAGCCTTTGGATCTAAAGTGAGTTAGTGTCCTTGTGTTTGATTGTCCTCTCCCCGTCCGCTACTACAAGTCCATCTGTCAGACCTTGAGCGACTTTGTCATTGTCAGAATTAGGCAGACCTTCTGCGTTTCAGAGATTTGAGCTGAGCAACATCATCAAACTGCGCTTAATGTTAAACACAATTTAGTTTCTTATGTAACTTGTGTTTTTAAACTCACGTTTTGTTGGACTACATAGTAGAAACTCAACGGCAAGCCATCTATTTTGCCGTCAGTAACAACAAACGCTTGGCAAAACAAAAAAACGGCTCTTTTTATTCAACAAGCGTTGAGCTACGATGATCTCAAAACACACACACACACACGGCCAATCTGTTTCCATGCCTGGAGGAAAATAAATAACTGCCAGTGTCTGAGCCCACCTCCCCAACAGCGCTATTGCGTTTTGGCCCTGTGGTGATGACTGCCCAAAGGTTTAATCATAGAGTGAACAGGTGCTGGCAAATCAGCAAAATGATACCTACCAACCCCTTTCGAAAAAAAAAAAAAAAAAGAACATACAATCATTTACGACAGTAGTCCCCAACCTTTTTAGCACCACCGACCGGATTACTGTCAGAAAATATTTTTACGGACCCGTGTTTGAAGATGCCACGATTTTTGCAAAGCAAACTTTTAAAAACAATTCTAGAAAATATAAAATTAAATGTATCGGTCCGTGGGTTGGGGACCGCTGATTTACTACGATACATGATAAAAATGTTTTTTGTTACCAGAGTTTGAAGGAAGCCTATTTGATGCAAAGACTGTGACAAAGCCACACTTTTTGAAACTTTTTTGGCTTAATTATGCTCAAAAAAGCAAATCCGTCTTTTAAAGGATTTCATTTTTGATGGACAATTAACGTAGCGCATTTACTTTTAACAGCTTATTTACAAGCCAAAATTATCTAAGGTGCCCTTGACATGTTTGCCTCTTATTGGCTCTTAATCACAAAATTGTCTAATGACTTACAGGAATTAAGTTTCTCAAATTAGAAGCATTTTGGATGATTGACAACAGAAATGTGCCATTTGGAAAGAATCCATTGCGTCAATCGGCTTTCCTGCCATCGAGCTTTGTAAATCCCTCTTGCAAACAAAAACAAATCATGTAAAAGAACAAACAAACACGAAAAATCTATATTTTGAACGTTTGTGATAAGGACCGGGATACAGAAAAGCTCGGGATAAAAATTTATTATGCATTATAGTCACCCTCAAGGTAAAAACATAGAGAAAGATATTGATGGAAATTGTCACCCCACAGTGTCAAGTATTGGATGGATGTCAGGTGACAACGTAAATATGTAAATTTAATTGTAAAATTATATGCTGGCGTGCCGAGTGTCACAGCAGTCAATGTCTGCATCAGAATGCAGAGTGAAAAATCAAAATAATTATATGCTCTTCGTGACATTGTGTTAGCCCCAGTGGGAGAGCAATCTGCTGCAGTTTGAAGCATCCATACTAATTTGTCCTATCAGCAGCATTATTATTGGCTGTATTACATTAGAGAATGCTTTTCATTCATAAAGAGAAAAAGCACATTTTGTTTAGCGTCAGTCTTAACCTTCAAACCTTCACTTATGTATTTCATCTGTTTATAGCACTTGGTCTTTCTAAAGCAAAATTGCAAATGTCACAATTGTAGGATAAAAAACAGAATCTTCACATTTTGGACCTATTTTATGTCAACTGTTTCCCTTGTCTTTTATTTATATATTTTATTTTATTATTTACTTTATTTTTTTATTTTTGTAATCATTTATTTATATTATTATTTGAAAAATGTCAACTGTTTCCCTTGTCTTTTCTTTATATCTTTTTTTATTATTTATTTTATTTTAATTTTATTTTTTTATTATAATTTATTTATATTATTATTGATACAAAACCCATAAATGACAAAAAAAAAAATATCCCTCCCAATGTTGACTTCTTGAGGTCAGCTTTGATTGGACTCCAACTCCACACAACCCTAAACATGAACCATTTCATCATGGATATCCCTAAAAAAAAAAGTGTGAAATGGCTCAAAGCAGACTTTTATGTCAACAAAAACTTTTCAACTAGATGTAAAGCTCCAACATTTCTTTGAGAACTATTCATCACTTCCTCGGAGACCTTGACTGAAAACCCCGAATGTAACAAAAACAACCAGCGCGAATGAGGCAATTATCAAACTTTTCAAGGCATTCTTTTCAATACAATAACAAAGGGGGGAAAAAAAAATCATTTAAAAGTAAACACCTGGTTAGCCCAAGGTGTTCCCGCATGAAGCCTTCTGGACTTCCTTCAGATGCACAACCTCAGTTTGGTTGGCGATTTTATTTATTTCTTTCTTTACCCACCGACATCACACAGTCGCATCTCGGTCACAGTTGGGCTAGTTGCCATTATTGTGTGTTTGTAGCTGCTTCTGAGGTTTGATTTATATCAGTTGCTTTGTAGCCATATCCACGCTCTTTGAAGCCATCTCTCTCAGGCAGCGTTTTGTCCACTCTGGTGGTTTAGCTGTGTAGAAATACCAATTAAATTTCTGGACAAGGGTTCATCCCAGTTCTCTGGGAGGGATTAGAATCGCAATGTCTTTAATATTTCAGCAATGCATGGAATGATTGAGCATCATTCTTTTCATCTTCCTGCTACAAAAACATGAAAATACCAATTCGTGGGCTGATAAAAGGAAAGGGAAAATTAAATGTCTTCTTCCAAGAGTTATGCAGGAGTCTGGAGGAGGTGATTAGTGGAATTAATCAACACACCGATTGCTTATTCTTCTGTTGCAGCGTGAACCTTAAGGAAGTGTAATTTATAGGCCTGATGCAAATGCATGTAAAATCAAATATTTTATGAATGATAAAGGAGATTGCGAAATCATTATACTTTGTCTATTTGAAGAGGGAAGACCTGAAACAAGCTGATGGAGAAGATAACGGATGCTTGTGCGTACGTCACATTGGCTGCTTACCAAAATATAATCGGGAAAAAAAAAAACAAGAATACAGGCGTGGATAATTATCAATGACAAATGATTAAATCAATGTTTATCATGGTGAGTTATGGCCTTGAAAAAGAGAAGCCATGCCGGGAGATGGTCCAGTTTGGCTGGAAGGTTGTTCCATCTTTGAGAACGTGCTACAGTTCTTCTCCTGATCCATCTGTCTTTGGATGTAACGCAGGCTGTTCAGATCAAGGCTCTGTGGGCTTCGTACCATCTGCCGCAGGATTGCGTGTCCTTCTCGTCGCACGAGCTCATTCTTTGTGGGGCTGGCTGACTACCGGGTTTGGAATCATTGTTGTGAAGAAGGACCATCTGATTCCAGCCTGATGGCGTTATGCAGTCGAAGATTGCTTTAATGGACTTTTTGGGCTTTAAAAACTCATGTCTTCTTTGTGTTAATGTTTTTGAAGGTCTTTTTTTTTTTTTTAACCAGTTCATTCTACTCCATATATCAGTTTTTGCCTGGTGGTCTTTCAAACAACTCACAAGGAAGCCCATTTTGAAGCTTGTTTGACATTTTTGAGTCTCACAAAGGTGATGCGGTTGTTGTTTTTTTTTCTCCAGCGCATAGTGACAAGACACGGTCCATCACTTCAACCCAAAAAAAAAAAAAATAGAGTATATGTGAAAGAAATTCTGTCACAGTTCTTTGACGTGCATAAGTCAGTGACATCATCTCCAAAATGGCTGTCAGGAACATGACAGGCTTTAAAAAAATAATCAAACAAAGACTTAAACAACAAACGAGAGCTATTCTGGAAAAAAGTCAATTCTTAGTCATTAAAATGAGCTCATTACTGTTTGATTAGCCGTCATATTTTGAGCACATTTAGTCAAAATAACTGCGCCGACATTCTCAATTTGATTGTTTTTCCACTGGATGTGGTTCTTTTAATCATCATAACGGCAAAAGTAATTCAATGCTAATTGTATGCCGTTCCTTGGTGCTTGTTGGAGCTTCTGGATTGATGACAGATGACAACATCTGTCAGGCAGTTTTTGCTACACTTCCCTCAAAGGGTGATTAAAGTCGTCTATTTACATAGTCTCCAGAATGCGCAGGTGTTTATTTGTCTAACTTAAACGATTATTTACAAATGCAGTCTTATTCAAGCAATGGTAATTATCATTCCTTTCTTCGAATTAATTATCGTCAAACCTTTCGGAATGACGAATTGCCTTCCCCTTTTGACACTCATTAGAGCCAGCTCACTGGTCAGAATTTAATCAAGCGTAACAGTCAACAAGTTCAAAAAAATAGAAATATATTGTGTTGAGGAAGCAAGTCACGGTTGCGCTTGAGGTTCAGCACATCCCGGCAGGGATCACCGCAGCGAGTCACTGGCATGTTTTATTTTGCCCTTCCTGATCCGAACCTCCCATTGGGTGCCAGCAGTGGAGAACATCAATGGCAGGTTGTTGATGCACTGGCCGTGAATCAAATCCAAACGCTGTCAATGAAAGGCAACAGTGCGTACATACGTATTTAACTTAAACTATTTATGGAAGTTCATCTTTGCCCGTGGGATTATGACAATCAGGGTTGCGCTTCATGTGCAACAGGTAATCACGATGTAAATTGTGGTCTAGAACTTTTACTTCCATTAAACTATACCCGCTGCTTTGCGATTTGACCTTTGCTTCCTCGGCGGCGTGCCGGGAATCCACAGTCGAAACGACACGGAGCTGACATTCACTGACAGCAGATGAGGATGAGGTTTTGATGCCAGCATTCAAAAAGGATCCGAAATCCCGTGAAGCTAAAGAACAGCTGACAGCCCTCTCGCACTTCTCTTGTGTTGGCTTGCCCTGTCATCTGATGCTTTAACCGCACAGCAGTGAACTTTTCCAGTAAATACCATTTCATACAGTCAAATAGGCGCATATGGTTTTTTTTTGTTGGTTTTTTTTGGACACGGGCAAGCAAGCGTGCAAACACAATTGTGATTACGTGGAAACTTTAAGTCAAAAGAATCTGTGGGCCGGGTTTTCTTTTTCAATGCCATTTTGTTATGGCTGCTCTTTGTGTTGTAAGCCATTATGAAATGTAATTCCATTGATTGGAAATCTTTGACTTTTATATTGGTCAAGGACAGAGATGTGGCAAAGAATGAAAGCCAATGTTTTCTTTCTTGGTAATGCACACAGAGTCATCATAAGAGAAGGGATTTCATACTGACACTTTCATAAAATAATATCCAATCACAGAACACTCAAGATGATCGTTACTTACAAGGGAAGGCATGCTTCCTTAATATTAAAGCAATTATTCTCATTCTAATGAAGCAATTTCCCTCCGGAGTCTAATACATTATCGCAGCTGGTTTTCCTCCAAATTTAATTTGCAATGTAAGACAAACAGCTTGTGATGCCGAACGGAGAAAAGATTTAATGTAAATCTTTAGCGTGTAGGACAACAATATTGTTTTTGTGAAAAGAAATCAGGAGAGAAAAAATGGATGTGTGTTTGTGAAGGCCAAACACAAGCTCAGAGATGTAACCTCATGGTCAAAACGCTCCTGCCCACCTTCAGAGTCCGTACGGCAAATTTATGACTTGTTGAGCAGCGTTTGTGCGATGAAGGACAAAGGGTCATTTTCCTCAAATAGAATGGATCAAATATACTCCTCCAACTCTCCGTGTGAATTTATGTTTGCTCTACTCAAATTGAAAAAAAAGCCGCATTTTCTATGTAGGGCTTGACACTGCATTTATATTATTAAAATATTAATAAATACATTAATATTTATTGTTAATATTAGTAAGTATTTATTATTATTATTGTTATTAGTAAATTAGCGTAGATAAAAAATAAATACAATACACATTTATTTCATAAGCGCTTTCACCATAGCAAAACGCTTTACAAAAATATGACACAAAACAATAGCTCAGAAAATATCACGTAAAACATGAGCAAGATTGGCATATTTGTATCAGATGTGTGAATTAGTGTGCCGTTTTCCTGTTAGTCGTTAAATGATGCCGTTACAAAGCGAGGAAAGCGCAGTCGAGGATCTTCAAAGCTGACTGCCAATTATAATCTGCGTAGCAGCAATACAAATATCTGATTGCTGTTCATTCATGATTAGAATTAAAGCCAGTAAAAGCTGTGTCTGAATGTTTAAAAGGAAAAAAAGAGCCACCTCGGGGTCCAAAGGAGCCTTTTGACATTGAAATCCAACTTACTTAGCTCCTTAACTTTTCTTTTGAAGTTGTGCTCCTTTGGGAACTAAAGGCCAGAGGAAACAGGGCTGCTGTGTCCGAGCCACCTCCTCACCTCTCTCGCTCTCTCTCTCTCTTGTCTCGCAACACTCAGGGGACTCCGAGAAGGTGATGACGGGTGGCCCGACCGACTCTTACGGATGACCGGCTCAATGACCTTCGTTTTGAAAGCCGACAGTGCATTCACTCGAAAATATAGACGGCAATTTTTGAAATGTTCTCAACACGGACACAATACCTGTCACGCTTGCAAAAACACAAATATTAAATATTGTAAAATATTTCAGTCATTTATCCTAAAGCCACTTTTGTTATAAGTCTCACATTTAAAAAAAAAAAAAAGGAATTCACACTGTTTTGAAGCCCCGACCTCAAAACTGAAACGAATAATCCAGCGGCCTACCGTTCGTTGTTCTTGCAGGTCGACTGACAGTCAACACTTCTCCTAGCCGAGCCACATTAATCCCTGCTATCCTAATACCCTTCATAAATCAACACACACATTCACACTGCCTCGCCTTGCAAATGTCTTCCCATTCAGCCTTTATCTTATTAAGGTCCTAATAAGATGTGAGTGATGACAACGTTCCCGGTGATTAAAATGAGCTCCGACAGAGGCGGTGATGTTTGTAGGCAGAGTGAGGGAATCATCATCGAGGGCCCGTGATGGCTTATTTTCAAGTCTGTGATTTACTCAATTGCCAATAATTTAATATGCCGAGCCAATAACGGCATTGTAATAAGCCATCCAAAACAATTTATCTGATGTTTTTTGCAAAATAATTCACCGGATCATGCATGTTTTATGAACGATCCATCACGCCGGACGAGCGGGCTGGGTAGAGAAAACGAATTTATATCTGTAGAAGTTTGGAGGCGGACAACCCCCGACTCCATTGGGTGGCTTTGGTGTCTTCTACGTGGAGGAGAGCTTTTTGAAAACATCCATCACGTTGACCGCATTTGTTATTCAGTCGGTGTCACTCCTCACTTTGTTATGGATTATTAAGCAAAGCGGGCCAAGTGTCTCCGGGCTTTGCTGATGCTCTCCTTGGCTTCAGGCTAAATGCCACCATCGCTATGATGATCTTGCAAAAGACACATTTTACGCTGTAAAGATGTAAGAAACGCAACGATTATTTATTCATGAGTCATGTGATGTTGCAGTCAAGGGGGTTATGAATGGCAGTCTCACGTGCATTGATATTCCTAACGTGATGCGACGCAACCCATGCAAATAAGACCTATTAAAATGTGCGTTTATCTAAGCTTGATCCTTTCATATTGTATTTGCTCCAAAAATCGAAATATCTCCTGAACGAGTTTGCAATCAGCGTTTTTATGTCAATGAGAACATAAATAGGTCAAATGTACAGTGCTGGAATTTATGAGACCACCTGTCATATCTTTCCTCATGCATCATAAAGCACTTTACTCGTTTATTTTCCGACAGCCCTCCTTGTTTTATCATGTTGAACAAGAATGACGGGTTTCATGGCAATTTTTTTTACAAGTAGAGAAAAATATCAGACGTATAGCTTAATATTAGATGGCGGCTTGCACGATATATTCAGTTAGTGTAGCTAACTGACTTCCCAGAGTCGTGAGCGAGCATACTGATTGGCAACAGAGTGAGAGAAAATCACAATTCAAGAACGTCACATAAAACCCTTGTGGCAAAATATTGTGGTGCGGCTAATCATACTAATGTGTTTGCCTGCACATGAATTAGAATGACACCACCAGATATCACATGTGCTTTTGCACGTGCTCAAATTATGAGCGGTAAACTTTTCTCGCATAATAGAAATGCTTAAGGCACTTCAATGACTTGTGTCGTCATGTCGCTTGCTAAAATGGGGTATGAAGCGTTAATCTCCCCTAAGGGAGTCGCAGTCACTTGGTCTATTACCTTCCTGTCGCTGGGCAAGCTTCCAGTTGTGTGTGACAATGTTCTACATAGAGGTAATCCGTAATGACACACGGCGTTAATTGATTGTTGTGTGATCTCTATCCAGTGCTTTCCTTGCAAAGAGGAAATGTTGTTGTTGTTTTCTGGAGGCAAGTTAACCTTCTCTTGCTGAATTGATTAAGTGGGGACAAGCCGGGAAAGAAAAAAAAAAAGGGTTAGTCCACACTGGCTTTGGAATGGATAAGCAGAAAGTTGAAAATGATATGCCGTGACATTTTGTCATGCGCAAGTATACCTCATTGAATAAAGAGAAGTTGGAGGGAGGAAGTTCCAGGAGATGTACGGAACAATCACTTATGTAATATATTCTTTCTTTTCTTCCTCCTCAAAACAATATCTAAATATTTAATATATGTATAATATGTCTAAAAATATCTAAATATTTAATATAATATCTAAACATAACTAAATGAATTGATATATAAAATAATATAAATTAATAAAATATCAAAATAATATCTAAATATCTAATATATGTATATTAAGATGTCTAAAAATAGCAAAATACTTAATATAATCTCTAATATATAATAATTAACAAAATATCAAAACAATATCTAAATATCTAATATATGTATATTAATATGTCTAAAAATAGCTAAATATTTAATATAATATCTACAAATAAATAATTGAATTAATATATACAATATAATATAAATTAATATAATATCAAAAAATATCTAAATATAACATTTATTATAATATCAAAAAATATATCTAAAAAATGTACATAATATGTAAAAGTCAATTCAATGGCCATTGTACCTGTATCGAGGCAAAAAGCAATTTCTGCAGCGCTATCCTATCTGCACTCGAGGATAAAATCCTGCTCCAACTGGCTCCTCTTGACTCCCTGTTGTTTGCGTGTCATTTCTCAACATCATCTTTCAAATTGGGGATAACTGCAGCACTTACAGTCGGGCCCTATGGCGCTTACCCTCAGTTGTTCACTTGAAAAATGAGCCAGTTGTGTCAAGTGAGCAAAGAGAGCTTGATGGAGAAATCATGCATAATTCCTCACTCTTCCCTCACCACCGATTGCTACCTTGGGTGGACACGTGTCTGTTTCTCAAAGTCGCAGTGATCAAAGGTGTGTTGGTGAAGGGATTTCCAATTAAAATCAGAAGAAAGACGTAACACGGTGCTGCATTTGGACGAAAAACTTTCTTTCATCACTTAATTTTTCACCCAGCACAAAAGGAGACGACGCTATTTCATTCTCCAGTTCTGCAACCCTCACAACTACACACAACGTAGAAGTGACCTTTGAATGCGATCATCTTTGAAGCTATTTTATCCAACTAGCATTTCTCTCAATCTTCGCATCAAGCTATCGATTTGAGTGAGTGTGTTTGAGGAGTGGCAGTGGGAAGTCAAGTGATGCTACATTCAAGTCTTGCTAGCAGCTTCAAGACTACTTCCCAGGCCTGTTAACGGCCCATTAACCTCAAACAACCCTTTAACCTTGCCAATGGTCGACTCAGATACACTGCAATGACAGTTGCAGTTGTAAAAAGACGCAGATACAACGCCCATCTGTGTTTTATTATGGCCGTTTCATCGCCAAAGGTCCTGCTGGCTAATTAAAGGAGCCGCCATTTCCGGCTAAGCTACGTAGCCAAATGCTATTTTTATTACCCTGAATGGCAAACACGTTTTCTTCTTCGACCGCGCTTCCGATTTAGCGCCAGCTAAATCCAGCCTGGGTGATATGCGTGCACATTGCGTTGTAAATTGCAAAGGGGCCTCGCAACGATTTCGTATAAGAACACCCCCTAGCGTGCACACGCGAGTTGGCTAACTCTCCCCGTCGCGCACATTTAAGAGTAAACCTTTCAACAGAGCTACTGTATCATTGCACAATATTCATTGTGAAATCCGCGGCCCCGCCCTTTAACGACATATCGACCTTATCTGTGCAATTTAACGCGGCCTCGCTTCCCTGCAGGATAACCAATACATCCTCATCTTACTCACAGATGCACAATATCGAAAGAAAGCGCAAACACGTATGCACACACACCGTGGGAGGGAGGGAGGAGGGGCCCGGGGGGGTCACACTCGAATACGTGACTAATAGACTGTCGACATAGATAAATGACTTTTTAAGTCACATAAAATTGGTCTGTATTGAACAGTAGTTTCCGCTTTCCGCCCTATCTGGCCACCCTTTTTCTTTTTCTTGTCCTCTGCCCGTTGTGCTCATTTTCTCCCTCCTCGCAGCTAATCACATCCGCATCAGCTTGCCCGTGTCATTTTATCACTCCCGCTCAAGCGAGTCCCTTCTCGTTCCCTCCTCCTCGCTCGGCTGCACTCCTCCCTGCGTTGCCGTGGCTGTTTCCTAAGCAACAAGTGGTTGAGGGTTGAGAGGCCTGCGTTTTCATATTGTGTTTGAAGGAGGAGACAGGAAAAGACCTGGGACCGCACAAAAGAAGAATTATGCAAATGAATCCATCCAGTGATAATGGATTACAGCCAGCTCTCTGGCAACTGACAGGAAGTCTTTAGAATGAGCTTGGAGAGCATTTTTAAACGCTTCTTGTCTTGTAAATCACATTTTTCAACCGCGCTAGATTTCAGACTTTTGCCTCTCTGCTGTCTGCCTGATTGATTGGCTGCCTCGTACCTGAAATTCAAACGCACTCGCGGGACGACACAATTGCCAACTTTATGTCTATGCCGCATTAATGTTTCCACATAGGATCAATACAAATCTGCACATTTATGTTCAAAACAATCCTTTTCAAATGGTTTTTTTTTTTTTGTTTTGCATGGCCAATGTCACAAATTGAACATTATCAGAATCAAAACACTTATTGGACAAGATGCTCAGCTGAGACTGATGAAGATGTGTTTGTAGGTATTTGCTCAGGAACCATGCAGGAAATAATGATCAATTTGACCAGCTAATGGTGCAGCCTGACAGGGTAAGCGATCATCACGTTGCGTGAGGGGGTGATCAATTTGCTAATCGTTGAGGCAAATTGTTTTTCAGCACAGTCCAACAATCATTTGTGACCGACTCGTGACCAAGGGAAGGGCGACTGCCTTTCTTGTGGGTGTCCCAAAACCTTTGTCTATATTGTCACTATTGTGTGACACGCAAAGAAGACTCACGGTGACCTTTGTTTCCACTCTGTGGCTATGTCGCAACATGATCTTGATGCGTGTACGCGTCAGTCAAGGTGTCTGGATTAGCTTGTTGCACTGCTGCTTTCAGTGATCCGTGTCTGTTTAGCTAACTTGTCAGGAGCTTCACAGCATCTTGACAGCAGGCAAGCTCTGCTGTGATGATGCAGCGCATGCTGCGCGCCTTCGGCTGTAAATATTCACAAAATTAAACAGCAGTGTTTACCTCTCCTGATAGGAAATTCTGCAACATGGAGTCTGCTCAGTGAGTGAGTGAGTGTGGGAGGCCGGGAGGGGGCTACTGGGGAGAAAAGTGGAGGGAGGGGCAAACAGAGGGAATCTATAGGTGGAGATGGGAGAGTCGTGCAGATTTCATAACGGCCTCATAACAACCTCTGAAGGGTCTCGAGATGGCACGATTCTATCTCAGCAAGAGCTTCTATCATCTTTTGCCGTAGAAATCAAGCCCCCGTCAAGCCCTTCAACCCTTGCGCCCGCTGATATTGCCAATAAGAGTAGGCGGGGGGTGGGGGGGAGCACACTCAGCTGGTTGGCGAGAACGTGCGCACACGTGTTGGTGGAAAGGTCCCCGAGTGGACACTGATCCTCACAACACCATCAGGAAAGAAATAGTTGACGTCCACCTGGTATACGGCTAGAAACGAGGATAAAGACAGATTTGGCGGACACATGGAGGGGAATACAAAGAGGCTGGCACATGGAAAGAAACCTTTTCACTGCTTCCCGTTGTCACTGCCATGACTTCTTGGACAGCTCTGCTTGTCTTGCTGTGTTATGAAGAGGAGATAGAGAAGGTCTTTCATGCATCGTGAATGTAACACCCGCTGAATAGAAAAGCTCGCACGTAGCAGGGAGGAGGACATTTTGAACACCCCACAGAGACAAACGTCATTCGTTTTATAAAGCCTTGAGTGGAAAAACAGCAGTTTTCCAGAAGCGTTTTTTGTTCGGAATAAAGAACAAAACATGGCGGGTACCCACCGCTTAGGTGAGCTAGCGGTAAAAATAAGCTGGCGTTTTTCCTTTTATGCGATCGTGCTATTATTACACAGTGGTAGAAATTACACCGATAAAAACACGATCTCTCCCAAGGTCACCTTTGGAGTCTCTTGATAACGTGTACACTTGTCACACCAAGTTAGGCTTGGAGTTTAATTTTCATGATAACACGTGCTATCAAGTGGAGCTTCTCCAAACGTTTGAATGCTCGCATCCGATTGTTTACTGTTATTTTTGTGTTGTTGTTGAAAAGTGGTTGACGATACCTCACCGTTGGAAATTCTCAGTGGGTTCTTGATTTTGAGTTGAGATACCACATTTTTTGGACTATAAGGCGCACCGGACTATAAGGCGCACCTTCAGTGAATGGCCCATTTTAAAACTTTGTCCATATATAAGGCGCACCGGACTATAAGACGCACCATTAATTTTTAATCCAAATCAAATCATTCTCCAGTTTATCTTTTTTATTTCAACTTCAGACGCAACAAACTACATTATAATCACAAAATAATGATCCATAGTCTTTTTGATTCATGATTCATAGTCTTCAGCAGGCCACTTATGATTGATTTCATGACACAATGCTTCGGGCTAGTTTAAATTTAGGAGTTTGCTCCATATATAAGGTGCACCGGACTATAAGGAGCACTGTCGGCTTTTGAGAAAATTTTAGGTTTTTAGGTGCGCCTTATAGTCCGGAAAATACGGTACATCGAAACAAAAACGGTCACAGAATGGAAAAGAAGTTGGAAAGCCTTGGGATTTTTCAAGGATTAAACAAGGATTTTGCTGTTCAGCTCCTTGTTAGTGCACGGAAAGTTGTGCAAATATTACTCAGGTACATATTGAACAGCTCCATTCAAAACATTCCAACAAATTAATTGCATGTGTAAAGGTTACACAAAATGTTATGTCCCAAAGCTCAAGTTGCTTTACTTTTCGTGAGTAGAGTCCAAATCCAGCTAGTAAAAAACAACAAGTCCGACATAAACACACACCTAAAGGAAATTACTCGGAGAGTAACATGATGATCATTGTGAAACATTTTTATTTAAGCGTATAAGTTAGGCGAGTGAATCAATGCCCTGACAATTAAATCTGCGCCGCTTGCTGCATCTGGTCGGGCTTCTTTAATGAAGGATCAATACAAGTGATTTTTTTTTTCTTATAAATGATCACAATAGAGAATTTGTATACCGCATATTCTTTCCTGGCATCTCAGTACACTTTTTGTTCGATGTGTTTTGATTTACCACATTTTGTCACATCGCCTTCGATCGCCGCTGTTGAATATGTTGAATTCAATCACGGTCTGCTCTGTGTCCACATTTCATCTGGAGACAACCTTGATGGAACATGAGGCACCAAATTAGAACGTGACGGGCACCAGGAATAATTTGGCCTTGCCCTCACTGTCCATCACGCAGTGGTGGCAAGTTTGAGAATTTCCAAAACCAACGGCCCTGTCGTTGAATATTCCCGGGCTGAAATTTGGTCGTCACAGATCCCTTGATGGATGGTGAGAAAACTTGGCAAGACTTGATTACGGAGAAATAATGGCTAAAATGGAGTGCACTATATTTCAGGCCAGTGCGGCTAGCTGGATTATAATGTCAATCTAAAATCAGGCATACTGTCTGTAGAGAAATGTCTCTCCTGCTGAATAAAAGCAAGACTGAGGAAATGGAAACAGAATTATGTGAATAGGGAGATGTGTGATGAAAAATAATCATGGCCCGGATGTTTGTGCTGATGAATACAAGATCAGCATTTGTTCCATTTCTAAGACCTCTGCCCCTGAAGGACACTTTTGGTAGACATCTCATTGTATTTTTCTTCCCTGAAGATTTACAGCATACGGAGGTATCAAACAAAAAGTGGATTTTGCGAGTGTGAAGGACTTTTCATCTTGCTATCTCGAGTGGGATTTTTAAAGCAATGTCTATAGATCCCTGGGGTCATAGCATTCCGAAAAGCCATTTTTTGCGACCATCATCCCCGCGGTAACCATCAGAGACAATCATGGAATGTGAATCAACTTTTTGCAAGGATCCAGAACCCTGCACCTCAAGGTGAACCCCTCGCCGCCGCTGTGCTGGGGAGAATGTCAAAGCTTAAAGCATCATTCCTGGATTTGCCGGTGCTTCCTTTTGCAATCTGTGGCCATTCCTCACTCTCTGCCTTTTCCCTTTGACGATGCACAAATCAATAGATCACGCCAACAAGAGGTCTCGAGGCCAATTAGGCCGCCGCGCAAGTCGGGCCGGTTTCCGAGCCGGTGTCACGTTTCGTGTCAATAGTCGAGCTTGTCCTCCCTTGGGAACAAGGGAAGGGAATAAAGGAGGAAAGATGTTATTGGTCCTTGTACATGTACGTTTGGATGTGTGTACTTTTGTCCTCCGAGCGGCGGTAATTGCTTGCGCGGAAAATGCTAATCAGCTCATCTGGCGGTATCGCTCACGTCTTAAGAGCTGGACCACACCCCACTTTGAGTGAATGCCACCTACAATGTCAGGCTTGCTCTTACATATCAAAGAGAGCAGTGAGATGAGGGGAGACTTTATCAAAAGTCATTGTGCTGTTTTCATGCTTGATACATTAGCGCCCTCCCTTGGTGGCTCAGAGTATTGCAAGCTTTGGAAACGTTAGCCGAGTCCCTCATGTTGTGTATCTCGAAAATTATGCAATAAATATTACTTCCTTTATTCAGGTGTCCCTAACATTTTGGTTACCACCAAATCTGATGGTGTAAATAATTTTTTGAAGGGGATCTCATAAGATTAGATATAGGTGTGTCTTAGGTTGTGGACACTGACTGTAGTCATCATGACCTCTTTGTCCTTAAATGTAAGTTTTCAGTGAAGTGAACACACACACACACACACACACACACACACACACACACACACACACACTCGTGCAGAAGTTCACTCTGTATGATAATCATGTTAATTTAAGCACTTCAGTAATCAGTACTGGTTGTTAGGCCACGATGAGTCACCCCGAAGCCAGTTACTTTAAACATTAATCAGACATTACACTAATCAAGCTTCTTTTTAGCAGCTCCACTCCACTAAAAATGGAAATGAAAATGTTCAAACAGGACACCAAAGGTCTTGTTAGAGGAATAGAACAGGACAAGTGCAGTGTAAATGCGTTCACGACACACAATGCTAGCAAACATTTAGCATTAGCATGTCCAGAAGTTTAGTTTGTAAGATATTATGTGACAGCAGATGGTAGAAGAACGCTAATGGGGGAAAAAATGAAAAAACAGTCATGATGTCAAGGGAAATTATGCATCCAGCTTGTTTTTAAAAGCTTGACTAACCAGTTCTGTCATGACAAATCACGCTGTAGGCTGATTACCGACGATCGTTTTGGCATCCGCGCTGCTTTGCATGTTCAGGCCACACCGAAGAATCCAGCCTTTCGTAACCCGGGGGAGCTACATTGAAGGAATTCACATCATGAATCACTCAAGCCACAGGAAATCATTCATTTCTTCTGGTTTTCTCCAAGATGGTTGGACACTTAATGCCACAAACCATGTTTTTACTTTTCATCTGTATCCGGAAAGACCTTTTTTCACCCCAGTCTTTAAACGGACATGCTGTGACTGCTCAAATCCTAATTTGTCAGTGACCTTACTTCTGAGAAAGTGTCGGGCCAGCAGACTAATACAACTTCCTGATCAGGTGGAGGTTTTTTTTTTTTTTTTCCACAGACATAAACGCTATCATATCAAGTTTTTTTTTAAGACTCCGAAGTCCGGCCAGATCACACGGTTGCAAACCAGAATATATCACTGCATGATTTGTGGAACAGCAGGAACTTTTCAAGGTAGGACTGTTTAATCTTGGACATGTCTGCACAGAAATAATCCAACTTTCTGAAAGCAGTTCAAGAAACTTAACAAGTGCAGGGGTTTAAAATCTTTCTGGTGTCGCTTATTTCATTCCGTGCATGTTTTGGTGAGTGACAAAGAGGGAGTGGTTTCTGCAAGCTGAATAACTTATTGACCAAGGGAAGCAGTTCCGTGTAGATAAAACCAAGGAACAGTTCATGAATGCCGCACTATCATTAAAGACAGAAAAGAGATTTGTTTCCGAGTCAATGAAGCCAGCACGAACAAAACGTCTTGTTCTCTTTCTATAAAAATCCCATCCTTCATACAAACAATGATTTTCCAAGTGTAAATGCTGTCTAAACAATATGATGATGCAAAAGTAAGGAAGGCTGTCTGGATTGACAAATGATTTTCAATTCGGACTAATCTTACTTGCATGCTCATCATGAGAAGGTACGTGCAATAGGCTCACGTTTGGAAACAATGGAATGAGACACACACACACACGACAGGCTCAAACACGTATCTTGATTATTTGTTGTGAAACTGACTCTGCTTCTTTTTATAGGTCAAATGAAACTTTTCTGAAATTGCACACTCCACCTATCTGTAATCATGTCTCCTCCCACCACTATAGGTAAGATATAACCGATCCCATTTCTTCCGCTTAATCATAAAGATTAGACACAATTGGGGTTATTGGGATTGAGCCGTAATGATTCTGTTGCACTTTGGACTTTGTTAAAATAACTGCCGCACTTCCGTCAGATGCGTTCCGAATCTGAAAAATCGCAAAAGCATGTCGTTCGGAATGATGCATTATTCAAGCATGTCAGAAACAAATTGCTTTTTTTATTTGAAAGCATGCATGTATTTTTTTATAAATGAGAGCCAAGCAATTGTTATCTTTCAGGGCGCTTGTGACGTCAACGGTCAAGTGAATATGTACATACCAAAAACGATTTTGCTATTATTTTCTAAAATGTGTTTCCAGATGAGATTTCTGCATACGCCCTTTCCAAGACCTTAACCAAAGTTTCATCGCCGGCAACTGTCGGACTTTATTCTTCTTGTCAGAGTCGAATTGAAAGAATTCTTGGAAAAATGGAAGGTATGTATGCGCTCACTCGTTATTGTCTTCTGGAATCCTGCTGATTCCTATGCGGTGTTTCAGATAAATAATAGTCGTCCTATTGTCGTTATTAAATCCTATATTTAGACTTTATTCGGTTGAATAATATTATTGTTATCCGTGTGAGCCCATTCGCAAATTGTGCCGGACCATACAACAGCAAACTTTGATGACAGCATGTTGTTGTGGATGTTTATCTTATCACCAAGAAGTTCCTGCCCGCTGTGTCTGTAGGAGGCCATTTACGCACAGGCACACACCAACACAAGCTTTGTCATGGCAGATAATCATTAAACACAATGTTTATCCTTAGTTCACTTGGAAAAGTCTTGCTTTTTTTTTTTTTTTATAGACCAGCTCAGATTAAAATCTAGAAATGAACTTTAATAACATAGCTGAAGCTATTTCGTTATGATTTATGATAGTTTAAAATACGTATTAAAAAAAATCAAGTTAAAACGATTGGTAACATGATTGTCATACAGGTTTTTTTCCAAACAAGTTTTTTCATTTAGTTCCATTTTTCTTCTCAGGGTAACAGATGAGAAAGGCTTATTTTGCATGATCCCCGCAGAGACGCCAATTAATTGCAGAACAAGAACAACAAACAATCGACTTCTGGCTAGGTCTCCATCAAATAATAATTGGCTTCAACAAATAGATTGATGAATGTATGGATGTGCAGACAGATATTCTCTATTCATGAGAAAGGATTACCGACAGCAACAAATGAGTGCAGTAGGCCTAATGATCTTTTGAATAATGTATCCAATTTTGCAAGCTTTCCCTGGTCTCAGTAGGTAGGAACAAACTTAATATCACCATGGCAACCTCAAATTCAGTTGAACCATCCAAATCAATTACCATCAAATCATAAATCCACATGGTGATGATTTATATTTCTTGGTATTTTCTCATTTGAATGTGATGCCTGCAAAATGCCCCGCCCCCTCAGAAAAGTGTGGAACCTTCCACAGGTGACCAAGTTAATTGCAAACAGGTGCGTGTCATCATAATTGGGTATATAAGGAACATCCCTCCGCAAGGTTCAGATGTCCTCAAGCAAGGACAGGGAGAGGGTCACCATTTTGAAAAGTTGGAGATTTTGTTTGTTCCTTCCACAAGCTTACATGCAGAACCTATTTGACTTTTTGACATGATAAAAATTGCAGGTGCTGGTCAAAGTCTGTGAACGGGCCACATGTGGCTAGCATGTCATACTTTAGCTGGAACTGGGGAACATGCAGAAATAGCATCAGCTTCTCTGGGCCTCACTGAAGTAAAGTGAAAATATATGCTGTGTTCATACGAGTCCAAATTGCAAATGATAAAATATTGAATTTGATATATTTTAGTGAGATAATGACAAGCCGCATTAAAACACGTGCGACTACTAGATCAACAAGTGACATTTGTGTTGGAGAAATTTTCCTGACCATGTGATTCTACTCCATTTAATTTGCTCCCACCGCTGTTTTTGTCTCCAGTGTACATGTCGCGAGAAGCTTTGAAGATCGAAGAGAACTACGACGGAAAATTCCGGCCTCGCACTATTCAACCTTCACTTTCCGGCCTGTTAGCGCTAGTTTGGCGACTGCTATTCTACAAGCCCATTTGGACCGAAGAGAATCAGAACCATCATAATGTCCGTTTCATTTTTGTAAACTTCAGCGCCTGGCACTTTGCAGGCAGTGACATGCTCTGGGCCGGTCTTGCCATCCGACTCTTTCAAGCAATGGAAATCAATTTTGGGAAATTACAGCTAGTATTATATCGGGCGGCCCAATATGATGTCGAGGATGAAATCAAAAAGAAGGTTTGTGACTTTTTTTTTTCCCCTGTGTAGCAGCTAAAGATTCCAAAACTTGCACATAATACAACACAAACACGTTAGCGGTGGGGTAGCATGCTAACTCGCGCCCAAACTTGACCAAACTCCACTGAATCATCCATTAATCACTTTCCGTGTTTGTTTCATCATCAGATAGTGGTGGCTGGTCCCAATCACTGGAGGTCCAGGAAAGTTTGTTGCTGCCCTCTGTGGTTGCTCCTCTTTCTCACCCTGTTGGTGCCATTAATCATCCTAATATTCCTTTTGGCTTTTGACCTTCCCAAACATATGGGCAAAGTTGCTGCGAAAGTAAACGGAACAACCACGAGCCACGTTAGTGTGCTAGGCCTGGTCATTGCTTCGTTTGGAGTTCCAGCTGTCAGCGCGCTGAGGTTTGCTTTCCCGATTATCACGAACCTTATTTTCAACCAGGAGCGCAATCTCAAGAGAGGCATGGACAACGAGCAGGTCAGCAGCAAGCTGGGCTTCATGGACCAAGTCAGGAAAGAGATGTGGCTCCTTTCTCGTTTTGTCGAGTTCATGGAGGTGTTTGAGAGGAGAAGAATCAGAGTGGTTCTAAAGATCGTCAATTTAGACCGCTGCTCCCCGACAAAAATTGTTGCCGTTTTAAATGCTATCAACATTCTGCTATCAGACAAAGACAGTCCGTTCATTTTAATTCTGGCGGTCGACCCGGACATTATCGTACAGAAGGTCAACTATGCAGATGGCTGCTTTTGTAAAGAAGACCGGGCTTATGCGCTGCTGCGGCGAATTGTTACTCTGGCCTTCACCGTGCCACCCCTTTGTGACGATTCAAAGCTCACTTTATTTCACAGCCTGGCCGACGGTTCAAAAACCTTCAAGGACGGAAACATAACTGAAGATAAACATCAAACTGAAGGCTTTGAAAGAAACTCAAATTCATCTTCAGTGGTTATATTGGAAAAAAACGAGGCAATGCCCTTGGTAGATAAAACTGTTCAACCAGATATAACCGAGGCAGATGTCGAAGGGTGGGTTAAGAGGATCCTTAAAAGCAACGAGAGGAACTTAAATGACTACATCTTAGATGATTGCATGTTCATGCGGCGAGTGATCAACTCAATTCGAGTGAATGTGATCATCATGAAGGCCTCAAAGAAAGAGCTCCCTCAACCTGATCTCATAGCCGCCTGGGTGGTCCTAGCTAATCAGTGGCCCTGCCGACTCAGCTGGATCATCCAGTGTGTGGAAGATGCCAAACAGAGAGGCGACATCGATCAGAATAAGGATTCCGAGGCCGACGATTCCAAGAGCTTATGGGAAGTTTTCACCGAGTCCAGAGCCGAGCTTTACGTGATGCGTTCTCAGATTAAAGACCTACTTGACCAGGATGGAGACCCAGAGATGTTTGAGAGATTCCTCAAGTCAGACTTCCAATTCACAATTAAGGATCTGAAGGCACTCAACTGGGTCACGGTTAACCTAGATCCGTCGATTAAGAGCGAGTTGGCGATGATCCGAGGAACATCCAGGTTGAAAGATTCCGGTTGGATCAGGACCTCAGCGCCTTTGCCAATCAAGTCTCTAATCAATATGGACTCGGAGGATATTTGTAAAGAGGTAAGAAGTGGCAACCCAGGACCACATGTGGAGTGTCTGACTCTAATCTGTACCAAAATATTCGGTGTCATTTGGCTTATACAGCAATTAAATTAAAAATGTAGGCTGTTTAGTGACATGATTTGAATGATTTAAGTTTGACACACTTTTTACCCTCTCTAATGCACCATCATGTGATTCTTTTTCTTCCTAGCTGGAAAAGATGGAATATCCACAAAAGTATGCTGCAATCATAAAAAGCAATCACGTCACTGGCTCGTCTCTGGTATTTGGTGACCCGGATGATATTAAAAAACTCTTAGACATGACCTTTGGAGAATGGACTACTTTCCGACTTCACTTCCTGGGTTTTCCCCTGCATCTTCAACCGCAAAACAATGTGCAGCACTGTCCAAGTCACCTGCCGAGATTTCACCTGCATGACTCTCATCATTCCTCATCAAATCCCCATTTGGCTACTAGCTAAGAATCCAAGATGGATATCCCAGAAATAGGAAAAATAGGAACTCGATCACACAATTCCAAGTGTTATTGATATGCAGCAATTTGGTTTTGGCACCTTATTTCTAAGACTTAATGCTAAACTTGGAGCCAAACGTCTCTTTGTTGCTATCGCGCAATATTTGTGAGCTGGATTGATGTGTTGGATCGGTTTTGGTTTTTCAGTGTCTCACCAATGAGGCACAAATTTTGCAATTTTTTTTTATACAAACTGACACGTAGTGGGCTTTATAGACTGAAGACCACGTTGTGTATTTGTACAGAGTGAAGGTAAAAGCAAATACTCGTGTGAGGCACTGAAATGTAAATGAAGTGTATACAGCATATTTCAAAATTAAACAGTCTATAAATCGATGCTGCACAAAAAGCGACCCGTAATAAATGATGCTGACACTAGCAGAGTTTTGTCACATTTCTCATTCCCAAACAATTTTGCTCACCAACCGTACAAGCGGTATGCTGAATCATGAATATTCCAAGATTTAAGAGTGTTAGTGATACAAGACTGGCAACTTCAAAATGCTGTTTACTTTTTTTAATTGGACTTGGGAAAGCAAACAAGGACAATTGATCAAAAATGGCTTTAAATATCCTCTACCGGTTTTGTTCATAATAATCACGGAACGTGACCAAATGCGGCTTGGACCAAACACAACACACATTTCAAGTAAAAGTATAAATTGGACACATGAATTACTTGTTCGATGGTCATGAGAAAAGGGACATACAGAGTAAGGTCACTTTTTCATACACACGTATAGAATTACATATATTTTTAAAGCGTTAACTATAAAATATAAAATAAACCATGATGATGAAAACCATTTTGTTCTTAATTGTCAGGCCAACTTGCCTATTTGCGTCCTAATGCTTCAGCCAGCTTCTTCAGCCTTTTCTTCAGCTCAAGGGGAAACTTCTCGTAGCACTTTTTACAAACAGGCTTCATGTCAAACTCAACAAATTTGTTCCTGCAAAAACAGGAAGGATGAGCATGTTAGGACTGCGTATGTTTTGGAGTGCATCGGTACGGCTCAACCTCACTACAAGTCACGCTTTGCTCATTAACAGCATTAAAATAGTTTGGGAAACATGACGTGATTCCACCTCCTTTACAACAGCCATTTTTATCTGCCTGAAATGTTTTATTCATTGATGCTGTCAGGTCTCAATTTTCATGGCAATGCTTTTGCAAAACGCTGCAGGATGGAATGATTTGCCCGACTCTTCTCCTCCTTGCACCACCCCGCCATCGCATTTAAAAGGTTCTTAAACGCTTCAACATGACTTCCTGCCTTTATCATTGCTGTACTGTAGAGTGATCCACAATTTGCAATTCCCTCTTTCTGCTCCAACACATCAGACTGAAATTATGCTACAGGGCCCCCAAATTTGACGTCTTCAAGACTGAATGACAGCGTGTGCGATTACGGCAATCTGTTTGTAAATAAATGCAAAATCAACCAAATGGAGGTGCATTTCAAAGCCATTTTTTTCTTCCAATTACAAAGTGCCAAAGAGGCGTTTTATGATACTTTGCTGCCATGTAGTGGGGTCTCGCTGTACTGTAGAAGGTTAAAACTGACATTGAAAAAGAAAAACCAAAAAGGTATGCGTGCATATTATAACGAGTCATGCATATTCACGACATGGAGGAAGGCAGAAACCGCACCAACCGGCAACGTGCAAAAGTTAAGATCTCTACTGAGAAGCGGCAGATTTTTTCTTGCGCTCGCGCCGGGCCAGTCGGCGTTTCAACTCCTCCGGAAAACACTCGTAGCAACGCTTGCATACGGGCTTCAGGTCAATTTCGACAAACTTATCTCTGGGCCGCGCACAAGAAGCATGGAGAGAGTTGAGAGAGGAAATCGGGAGGGACAAGATGGACAGAAGAAGTTGAGTACGTAAGTTGAGTTAGCTGGCTGCAATTGAAGGTTATTGGTTATCACAAACACTTACTTGAGGGTGAGCTTTGTGTTGCAGGTGGAGCAGGAGAAACAACTGACACACCAGGCCTTGTTGAGAGCGGACACCACTGTGGACGAGAAAAATATTCAGATTTTTTCCCCCTCACCAAGATGTCCATGATCAATACTTACCATCGCCCTCAATCACACGGTTGCAGTGGTAACACACATCACCAAAAAGCTTGAAAACAAAAGCATAACAGTCAGATATTTAACGAGAGGTTGGATTTTTACGTTGGGCGCTTTGTTCAAACCTGGTTGTAATGCGTTTCGCAGTAAGCCAAGCCCTTCCTTTCATAATGGCGATGGCCAAGGAACGGCTTCTCGCACTTGGCGCACACAAAATGCTGCAGGCACCAAAGTTCCAAATGAGCTTCTGGGATGAATTTGAAAACAGACTTGCAAGGGGCCGGGCTCCCTCACCTCAACGTGCCACTGCTTGCCCATAGCATTGACAACACGGCCCTCGATGGGTCTCCTGCACGCTCCGCAGATGGGCACGCCCATCTTGTCGTGGCACGGCAGGCAGAAAAGTTCCCCTTTCAGTTCCCTGGCTTCAGCTGTCAGCTCCTTCCTGTAGACAGTACAGTATTGTGAATACCCAAGCAGGCATGATAGATGAGCTCCGACATTCTACCACGGAGAGTACTGACCCGCAATTGTTGCAGTTGAAGTGGTCCGGGTGGTAAGGGTCATTCTTAAAGATCAGTGGTTGCTCTTCGATGATGGCGTGGCACTTCTGGCAGATGTACTTGCCGAGACCACGAGCCTTCTCCCGATTATGGCACGGGCGACACAGGTGCCTGCACATTTCCAGAAACAATTATTTGTCTTGACTGGAGACATGCCATTGTTTGTATTTGTATTTCTTAGTTTAAGCCGACAGCTGTTCCTATGAAGCCATTTGGCATGTGGGCTTTGAAAATAATAAATTAGATGGTGTGCAAACCTGCCAGCATTTTTGACAAAGCCCACGTCAGCCAACACAGACTGGCAGATGTCACAGCAGAAGCAGTCGGGGTGCCAACTGTTGTTCATGGCCTTTATGACACGACCGATGATGAATTCCCCTGAAGGAGGTCACAAGCGATAGATTCACTTGAGACCGAATTTTTCTTCTCCCGGCAGTTTTGATAAGCAATTCACTAGATTGTGCTTTTTACAATGTTATCAGAGGAACAAAACTGCTAACTGAAGTTATAACAGCAAAAAAACTGATGATGAATTTTATATAGAGAAGTTCAAGCATGAGTCATCAATTGTTTGGAGTCCTCTCAAACAAGCTGTATCATCTTGTTTGCCTTATTAGTATTCATTATGACTGCAGTAGTTATAACGCTCACCACATTGACGGCAGCAGGGAGCAAAGAGCATCTGAAAGTCGTGCTCACAGTATTTTCTGCCTTCAAACTGTAAAACAAAAAAGGAAAAAAATGCATTTTGAGGGAAAGATTAACGCTTTCTGATGAGAAATGGAATACTACCTCATAGAAGAGTCCCTCCGGAAATTGCTGGAAACACTGGGCACACACGAAGCATTGTTCATGGTACAACTCTCCATTGCTGTTGACAATCTTCTCAGTAGGAGCAAAGCCACTCTTGCATCGCTCACATACCGCACTGGCCAGGGCATTGGCGATGCTGTTGCATGACACAAGAAAGTAGTCATTAATACACAACAGTAAGTAAAATGTAGTCAATTAAAGTAGGAATGTTTCTGATTCAATGCTTTTCTTGCATGGATCAAATATGATCTACTAGGACGTTTCTGGCACCACAATAGGAGGAAACCTTCATAATCACATCACATAATTTGGATGTGGCTGAATTTCTGTGGCCTCATCTCTAAACTAAAAAAAACAAAATACGTACAGACTTTGTCTTGACACGGACACATTAGTATGAGTAATTACTCTTTTATTACTTCCCGTCCCTACATATTCAATAAGACAAACCAAAGTTTCCGGGTAGAGATAACTTATTAGCATGCTAACTGGCTAACATTTGCACAATAGATTAAAAAAAACGTCTTTTGACGAAGAGTACATTTCTTTTCATAGTCAGTCCATAATTGACAAATCGTGAGCATATTCCAGCGTTATTATTAGGTCATACACGTCTCGTCAAAGTGACGTGTAGCTTTAGCTCGCGCTAGCTCTTAAATTAGCAACTGTGAATGCTAGCAATGTTGACGGTGTTTATGTTAACACTCACCTGCCCGTCATTCCGGCCACACCCAGCATCACCTCTTGACATGCAAGATTATCGAACCGTATTTAGTTAACTGAAGTGTTGGTTATGCTCGCTGAACTAATTTTTGTGTTTTTTTTCTGGGATGGGGCGAAGCCTTGCCACTGGCGTCACGCCACGTGAAGAGACTTGCCCGCTGGATCAACCCTGATTTGCTGATGTGCATCGAATCAAACCGATTTTAATTGTTCTACTTTAGAAGAAGTTGAGAATAGAATCGTCTCTTATTGGGGAAATATCTGAAGCAAATGCCTCATTATCAGTCATGTATCGAGTCGTCTTTCTTCTCCAATAATTAATACTTTAAAATATTGAGGCCGATAGTGATGCCGATTATTAGCAAAATAAGTATACTGATTATAAATTAATTGACTGATTCATTAAAAAAAATCTTATAATTAACCCTCAGATGTATTTCAATGGGTGTTAATTATATGCAGATTTTCCTTACGTACTAAATGTATGTAAAAGTACCTTTTCAAAAGTGCCCATACCTTGAGGATGGATTTTCTACCTGTACTAAGACAGATACAGTGACAATATTTATATCCACCAATGGTATGTATTTATTAAGACATTATAATGTATTGCAAAAAAAAAAAAAAAAAAAAGAACAGAATCCACTGCCGAGGTCATGGACACATACCCATGTGGCAACTGGGGAACATTTGCAAATAAATTACTACAAAGGCTGATTGTCAACCTTGAACAGGCAAAGCGGTACAGAAAATGGATGGAAGGTTTCAACACAATGATTTAAAGGGTTCTTTCATTGACCGGTCCAAGGGTGATGTCCTTCAGTGAGTCCACAAACGTGCTGCGTGAATTTTAAGACTTAATCCAGTTACGTTCCCGCTCAACCGCTAAGAAAAATAGTGAAACATAAAAACATCTCACTAAAGCAATACATTTTCATCAGTCATCTTGTTATTGGAGCACTGATTTACAATGATTTCCATGATTGAATTTGAATTGCATATTAACATCGTTCAAGCATTAGAGTGGGTTATTTTTCCTTGGATTCGCCAAAAATCCCAACATAACTTTTGAGTTGTACAAAAGAGATGATCTCCACTTCAACCTCAGTATATACAGTTTTGTTAAAGGCCCTCAGTTTCATACAAGCATGTACATTCTGAGGACGGAACATTTCAAAGATTCTGAAGCTCACACTAAACCAACATCATCCATTCACATACATTTCAAATCATGTTGAATGGCTATCAAATATGTTCAGGGTGCCCTTTAGAATGACCTTCATCTTAAATATTTGGAATTCATCATAATGAGTTCATTAATAGATGAAACGGCGCTAATGAAAATGGCCAAATATGTATGCATATGTACACTCAAGAGCTAAGGATTGTGATCATTCATTGGAACCAAAGTGCATGTGTGTGGAGATCTGAAATTTGTAATACTGAAAAGAAAAAGAAAAAAAAAAAAAAAAAAAAAAAAACATGCATACGTGTGATTTCTGTATATTGCTAAGTGCCATCCGTTCTATTATCTGTGAATTGGTTACCTAGGATTTAACCACCAGGCCTGGTTCACCCCTAAACATACTCTGAAAGTTTAATCTCATCAACATGTTCTTTTTATATCTCTCAAAGTGCTTTGCAAACGGTTATTAAAAGTGATTAAGCGTTCGATCACACGGCGCCAAAGCTTGACAGTCTGTATATAGCCAAAATTAAAAGCGTAACTGTTAATGATTCCAAATTCAAGGACTCTCCGTTATATCAGGTTATGGTTTTATGATTCAATAAATACACGACTTCATGATACAACTGCCACAAGGTGCCCTTCCATTCCAGACATTTCTGTGATTTGCGCAGAAAAGGTCATCCCTAAAATCTGCACCCTGACAAATCTGCACGTTGCTCCGAGAACAAAGTGCTGAATGTTTTGTCGAAACAGAAACATTTAAATATATATAAATATACATAGAAAATATATACAAATCGCGTGGACAACTTGAAAATAATTTTACAAGATTTCTTTTAGAGCCCACGTAATTAGATTCATTATTTTGCCCCTGTGTCTTAATATATCTTATGGTACAATTAATATTTTCTCAAAGAAATCTCTACGCAGCTTTCATCGCTCACACGACTTCACCAGGTGGGCATCATGTCAGGGAACCAAACGCGGCCCAGATGCTTGGACACCTCCCAGTGGATATCATCCAGCCCGTAGCGATGATCTGGAACCAGCACTTCTTCCATGATTGACAGCTGGCTCAGTCTGTCGCCACACATCTTGACAAACTCCACAAAGGCGCTGCAGGACACTTCGCACTCCCCCAAGCCGATGGCCGACAGCTGCGTGCAGCGTTGGGCTATGCGGATCAGCTCCTCATCCAGCGGCCGCAGCCCGTTAGCGCACACCACCAACTCCACCAGGCGCGGGCAGGTCAGCCCGACGCGGCCCAGCACGTCTTTACTGACCGAGCGGCCGAAATACAGATGCGTGACGGGCAGTTCGTCGCGGAAGAAGGGGCCGAACTCGTCCTCGTAGAGGAAGAAGTACATGACCAGGTTGAATTTGGGCGAGTGGCGCACCATGGCGTCCCAACTGCTCTTCTTGATGGTATGGAACTGCTGGCCCGGATTCTCACTCACCACGTCGATGCGCAGGTGCTCCAGGTGAACGTGCTTCTCTGAGGAAAGGGCGATGAGGAGCTCGTCGCTCAGCAAATGATAATTGAGAGCCAATTCTCTCAAACCGTGGCACTGATCGGCCACACAGAGGATGCCTGAGAGAGGAGAAGGGGACTTACAATTGCGCAGGAGGACAGACATTTTTTTTTTTTCAATTTGCATTTAGGCCCACAAACTATGCACTTTATTTTAAATGTGTTCAGAGTTCAGGCCCGACAGAATTGATCTCGTCTAAGATGGATCGCTGCACCAACTTTGCGCAGCGATAGCGCAATTGTTGTAGATCAATGGAATAGTAATGACAATTCATCACGAGGCCTTATCCCTTAATTTGTTCTTTGTCGTCAGTACCTGCGGGTGACACGTGAGGACAACTGCTCATTTTCAGCAGTTTCAGCGTGTCGCTGTTATTGGCCACCAGGACTTTGAGGGAGGGGTCGTCGACGGGCGTGTCATCAATCTTCAGGGAGGACAACGATTTGGAGTTCACGAAAACCACCGTCAGTGCTGAGATGAAGTGAGACTGTTGAACAGGTACAAAAAACAAATCTTTGTATATGTGCGTGGTGAAAGTCACACAGAATTTATTTACTACTGATAACGGTGAAGGGGAAAACAGAGGACAATGTGGACGATGTCATTATTTTCTTCTCGCTATGCTTTAACGATACCTTATAGTTGAATTTGAATACGATGAAAATTGGCCCGCTCACTCGTGCTTTCTTAAAAAAATGGTACATACCTTAAACATGGTCAAGTTATGTAAACTAATGAGCACGAGTGTACATTTCTCTAACTGGCATAGCTGAGCCAGGAAAAAAAAAAACGCAATTTCAGCTCAATGCTGAGTGCCATCTGGAAAAGTGAAGAAATATACTATAACGGGTTCACAAAACCAATTTGAAGCTTCATTTTCCCATCACCAGATTCAGCTGACCTTAGGCAGCTCCATGAAGCTGGGCCGAGCAGTGGAGATGAGGCCCAGTGTTTTCAGCGAGCAGTTAACAAGCTGAGAGAGGATGTCGCATGCCGCTTCTGCCGATTCTCTGCTGCTGTCCACCTGTTTCGGAAAAGACAGACTCCGACATAAGATGTGACGGCACAGCCGCAGCGGCATCTCTCGTCTCCCCTGATAGACGGTGGGTACCTTGAAGCTGACGTACTGCAAGTGGTTGGCGTGCCTTTTGATGATTTGTTTAATGAGGTCGGGGTGTGTAGCCTTCAGGTAGCTGCTAGCTGGCTGATTCAATTCAAACTCAAAGCATCTCCACAGCTCAGGCATGTGAAAAGCGTGGTTCCAGCCCCGGCACACCTGCATACAATAAGCGGATGCAAATCAGGTCCTGGTACAAGTCCGGGAAAGTGAAATAATCCTCTCAAAAAGTTAAGAATGACTGGGGACTTGTGTACCTGAGAAGCGTAGGCTCGATCCAGCAGAGGCAGATACTGGAAAATGTGGAGAAGGACTTCTTGCGGTAGCAATTCCCAGTGGACCACTTCTTCGTCAAGTTCTGCATCCCGCCTCTGTTTACGAGCCCGCTTGAGAGTACCGCTACTGGTGCCGCCCCCATCCTCCTGTTTAGTTCCCTGGAGGCCTCGTTTCATCCTGGAGGTAATGGAATTTCCATTATTAAACCTTATTTACACATTCTTGTTATACATTAGACTATTAATCGTTACTAGAAAAGGGCTTTTCTGTCTTTTATTCTGTCATGACAATTTTCATAATATTTTATTTTGAAGGGCGATCGGGGGATAATGATATTTGGTAGGCTAACATATTGAGTGCTAGCATAGCAACCACTCCTCTGACCTGATAATGATAGCGGGGGTGGACACGCCTCCCTTTGGCTACAACAAACACGAGCGTCTCATGACCAATTCATAAACTGCACGTTATCTTAAAGTCGTTAAAACCGTTTCCGGTGCAAAAAGCAAACTCTGTACTTTTTCTCAAAATGACTGCATTAATAATTTGCTTACAACGCAAACGCCACGAGTTAGCTAGCCCACTCGCATGTCATGTAGCTGAGCCAAGACATTAGCGAGCGCATTCTGGAAAAGGATTCATATGAAATTGTCGAGTCACACGATGTTTCAGGAAAAAAGTATATTCTAACATCTGACACTTACCTGATTTTGGCTAAGTTAAGCTGTTTGTTTTAAAAAAAAAAAATTAAAAAGCTATCTGTCTGCGTCAACCAGGTCCGACACAACTAAACTGCGTTCGGGCTGCCCGACCGCTCAAAAACATTGATCCATAAATCGTCGATCGAAAGATTGGTAAATTTTTAGCGAGGATTGATGATTTCCAGACGCCGTTTCGTCTCCAAAGCCGTTAACCCAGATTCGTCCCGAAAGACTGCTTCGGTAGTTAGTCAGGTTAAAGATGGCGTTTGTTTTGCAGGCAGCTCGAAGCCAACCTACCGACTGCTTGACCTGCTTGCGCTTACAGCCAAGGGTCAACAGGAGGCGCTAAATCACTCCGTTAAAGAAATTCGCCTCCAGATTAATCTAGAAATTTAATTTGCGATTTAAAAGTGCAGCTCATGGAGTCCAGACCAACAAGTGTTTAGTTTTGAATTTACTAAATGTAATGGTTTTGCAGATTGAACACTGCATCCCCATTGTAGACCATTTGCAAAGCGACAGAGGTACAAACTGCTGATGCACATAACAAAACACAACAGCATGTTTTTTTTTTTTTTTTTATTCCCAATTATTTAAAGTCTGGTCATGAATGATGACAAAAGATCACATGGAATCAACATATACATACTATAGTTTGTGCCTTTCAAAAGAAATACTGACAACTCTTGGAGTGTGGATCCAGCTTTAAACACTTAAGATAGTTTTGGGGTAAATATGTAAATCCACTAATCTCACAGGAACTAAAATACTAATGCCAGATCGTAAAACATTCCTCAAAGGACCTATGGAAAATGTTCTTAGGAGTTTGTATAGTTTGCTTTAAAGTATGATATATTTTCAAAACAGAGTGCAACACTTCAAATACAAAAGTATTTCAATTATTTGCTTGGCATTAGATTTGTTACATTATGATTGTGATTCCAGGTATTTGTCCCAAGTAATATATATAATAAAGCAATGCCACCTTCCCTTTTTAAATGTTTAAAGTCAGTCACAATTTGATTAATTATGCTAATTTTGAGGGGAATAGTCATCAATAGGGAACCCTGTTGTTAATTACAACAACCACAACTTAAGGCAGAAGGTAATGAGTAAAAATAGTCTTTTCATGTCACAATTTCAATTTTGCATCTAACATTGATGTTTGTTAAATAAGGCTAATGCAGATATGAGTTCTACGCATGTTAAGATATATTCTTGCATTAAATCAGTTTGTAACAGAACCAGTCGCTGAGTGAAACCAAAAAGTAAAGACAAAGCAACAGTGAAGCTCTAGTTGTGTGTAGAGTCGGTGCTGTTTATTATCAAATTATGAAGGGACAGGTCATTTAACTTTGACCTCGTTCTTCCCACCATCTCCCAAACTTCCCTCTTTTGCAACACACACATCGCTGTCTGTCCGCCGTCCGAGCTGCCCACAGCAAAGGATGCTTTGCTCTCGTCCCCAAAGTCATCAGCCATGTCAAAAGCCAGCACGTCCGTCCCGCTTTCTTTTGTTGCTTCCAATCAAAGATGACACTGACACCGAGCGTGACGGGCCAAGGCTCACGTGTGGTTGTTGCTATTAGGTAACTGTCTCTTTGTTGGCGTGTTTTTCACTCTTTGGGCGGCGCAGTGTGTGTGGACTGGCACGCCACCCGGCAGACACACAACATCGGGCTCGCTGAAGGTGTTGTGGCATAAGTGGCAGCCCTTCTTTGTTGACACGGCAATTGGCTTCTTTGTCTCTTTCAACTGGAGGGCACAAAAACTTTTTTTTACATCCACTATGTCTGGCTGCATGGATGTATGAAACGAAACACTCACCTTGTCGTGCAGTACTTGAAGATGTTCGGAGCGGGCGAGCCCCAGAGCAATCTGGGACGTGCGGGAGGCGTGCATACTCGCCCGAATGGCTCGACCCAGAAAAGGCCGTAGCAGCTGCAGAGACCAGCTTTCCGGCAGCATCCTCAGCACTTGGACGGGATCGAAAGACTCTCCGTGACGATTCAGGAGGTCAACCGCTGCCATTTCTAGCTCGCTGCTGTCATTGCACACTGCTGACTGGGATTTACTTGTGGTGCTTTTGTCAAGATATATCCCCAAGAGGCGGTGGAACAGTTGCTGTCTGTAGGCGGAATCTTGACAAGCCGAGGCCCAAATGCAAAAGGCCTCGGCAGATTGGAAGTCTCTCAGCTTGTGCACTAAAATGTGGAGAGCTTTATCGTGCTCCTCCAACTTTCCATGTAGAATTGCACATTCCAGCAGCAGTTGCTCACAGTTTTCTATTTTACCTAAACACAGAAGAAGCAAAAAAAAAAGATGTGGCCCCATCAAACAGAAGAGAGCCTTCATCAAAATGCTTCCACGATGATCTCACCTAAAAGATACTGAACTCTGTAAAGATTGGACTCCCTGAGAAGAGCCTGGAGTTTCTCTCTGGATCGACTGAGCTGCTCTTCATTGGTTGGACACTCTGACAGTAAAGAAAAGACCCTTTCCAGGTATAAGACTGCCAGATGCGTGTGGAATTGCTCCTCCTACCGACAAGAATCAGAACTGCAATTTATCAATTTGCAATTTAAAGATCCTCACAAATAGTCTGAACAGTGGCACTTATTTTATAGGTTTGCATGTTAAAATAACTAGAAAAAAAAATCCCCCTAAAAACTTTCATGCTTTATTTAAAAAGTTTGAGAAGATGCTCCGTTTCTGTCCCCATCCAGAAGATTCAGCGAGTGCTACCTCAATCCGTCGTTCAAGCACCAGGTGTTCCAAGTAGAGAAGAAGAGCCTCCCTGTGCTTTTCCAGGAATGTAATGACGTCACCAGGATTCAAGTCTGACTGACCGGCACACCTCTTAGTGAAGATTTGGACAGCTGTCTATGAAGAAAAAGGAACGCCTGGGTCATTGTAACTAGATTCCATGAGGCAAGGAACTAGTCATCTGCAAGCAACTAATAGAGGTTGACCTACAGTGGGATTCTTGTGTAGAGCCCAGTTTGCATACTTCCACACAAGGTCCAGATTGGCAGCAGAGCTGAGAAAATCGACAATGTACTCAAAGAGATCAGGTCTCGTCGAGTCTTGCAGTTCCATGTCTGCAACCCGAATCCACATCTGGACATCAACAAAAAAAAGGTGCATAAATAATTCTGTCCTGTCACATCAGTGCGGCGTCACTGTTTGCTTTTACCTGAAGTGCTGCCGGATCCTGATCGTTCGAGTGGTAAAGCAGCCCGAGTGCAAAATATCTGCGGCAGGGAAGCAGGAAAAATGTTTAATATATATTTTTTTCATATTGTATGGTTAAAAGTTGACAGAACCCGTACTAGGGTGGAAATTGTTCCAGATGACTCTTGAAAGAGAAGTCAGGTACCCCATCAATTAAACATTAAACAAAAAGTCTAAAGTGCAGCCAAGTTTCAGTTTTACGGGAAAATATTGGCAACCTGTTTCATGAAAGGAAAGGGATGGAAAACAAAAACACACAGAGCATAGTACACACTTCTGATATTTCTCCAGCCAGGGTACGCAGTCTGCGAGCAGGCAGGCGTTGTCTGAGGCTAGCAGGTCGAGAAGGCTCTCGTGATTCTGTTCGGCGTACAACTTTAGCAATGCAGTGTCCACATCTTCTCTGCAACCGTTAACGTCCTCCGTGTTTCGAACCTGCAAAGTGAGCAGCGTATGTCAAAGACACGTGGGTGGCATTAAACGCGCTGAGAATAACTTTTCTATGTTACCTCTGTCAAATAAGTGATGAGGAACCTCTTGCATTTCAACATTTTGTCCTGATCACCCTGTGCCAGGTGGTTGAGATCCGCAAACTCATGGAGAGGCGGATGGCAGCGAGTGAAGGATGAAGAAGCTGGCAGTAGCAGTGGGTAGAGAGAAATCAGCTCGCGCACATCCAGCTGACCTTTCCTGACAAGGAGAAGAACAAAGGTAATGTGGCGGACTGTCTTTGACAACTCTGTGCCGTATAGAAACCTTTACCTGAAATGTTCTTTTGCGTCGACAAACTCAAGTTGGCCAAACTGGATGAAGCCTGCCTGTTGTTGGATCCTTTTGTACAGAATCTGTGTACAAAATTAGAAGAAAAAAAAAAAAATAGTGTTTTGTTTTTGCACCATGTGCTTCTTTTATTACAGGAGACAGAAAAAAAGAGACTGTTTATTACCAAAAACCTTTCTCTGGGAATATTTCGTTGTGCTCCCTCTGTAAGAACAAGTGCCTCCTCCACTCTATGGCTGGCCAGTAAGTCCTGGATCTGTCTCTCCAGCGGCAAGGGCACCATAACATACACAGCTTTAGTGGACGCCACAATCACCTTCCCTTTAAAAAAAAAAAACAGCACCCATGGGTCAGAACTCATCTGCCCCACATCCTGTTTGGAAAATGGGGGGGAAACAGCAGAAAGACCCGATACCTTCAAAGTCTTGCAGAATGTGTCCATCCCTGAATGACAGTGTCTGTTTTAGCTGTTGATCCAACATGCTGTGGACGGTGATGAAGCTCTCATCCAAGGCCACCACGTACGGGAAGCACACAGCCGCACCGATCACGCTCTCGGACCAGTTGACGGGGGCTCGTTGAGAAGCCCCTTCCGCGTTGGCAAACATTCCTGGTGGGTGGAGACGTGAAAAAGACTTCATATATCATACGAAGGGAGAATCATTCACTCCACAACCTACCAAGACCACCTGGTGCGGCCAAGAGGAACTCCTCCCGGGCGATCCTTTTGACGATAGGTCTTCGCTCGTCGCTGTTGTAAGGGAAGAGATCTTGGGCAGCTTCTGTTTTGTAGTTCAGGATCATGTACTGCGTGGCCAACGCCAGGCACAGGAAGTAACCATCCAGACTGACGGCACAGGGTTGCTCCGGTGTGCTCACCTCCTTGAGCAGCTGCACCCTGTCTTCATATACCGTGTAAATTTGCACTGTCCTACGCTTCGAAGAAAGGACACCCATCTCCACGCAGAATGGATCGCCATTCACCGGGTTCTCATTAATGCAGAATGACGTAACACCTCTAATCTTGACATCGCCTCCCGATGCTGACGGCACATTTTCCAGCGTCACCATGTCCACAAGAAAAAGTATCCCGTCGCAAAGGACGATGAGACGCTCCAAAGCGGAGGCAGCCCGCAGCTCGGCCACTGGTTTCTTAAGGCCTAAGTATTTGTGCAGCTGCTTCTGAGCCGAGTAAGTCAGTTTCCCTTTGGCGGAAGTGAGCTCGTCCAGCAGGAAGTGATGGATGAAGCAATCGTTGGTCCCCACGTACAAGTGTTTCCCGCAACATTCTAAACATTCTATGTTGATGCGAGCCTTGTCGCCCATGAGGAGGTCCCGCTCCACCGCGGGGATGAGCTCGAAGGCCTTCACGCTCATCTTGGTCAAGGCATTGAAACTAGAGGAAGAAGAATGGCAGGAATCATTTGATCTGTTCAAGAATGATCAGTATGGCTATTGATCACACTTCATACAGTGATTCATATCACTGCTGAATTGCATTTTGAGCAAATTTGAAAGGGTTATATTACATGTGGGCAAAAAGTAAGTCAGAAATTAAAGCCGTTTTTGGCACTTAGTAGCTACAATACATGCAGTTGATCTATTGCATGATTTCCTTATGCTGTATGTACACTCCAGAGTTTAGCTAGGTCCAAAATCTGATGTAGCCTAACAATATGACAATTGTTCCTTTTATCCTTTCAACACTATTTTGTGTGTCACTTATGACTGTTTCTTGTGATGTTTACAAGCTACAGCACACATACAAACAGAAGCTACGCCCTCAAATGCTAACGTTAGTGCTAGCTAGGCTGTCAAAATCATGGAGGCTAACTTCAGTCACGGGATTGACTTGTTGACGTTGGTAAAACGTGACACAATGAAATTGAACAGCGTGGCAAGTCGACACATTCGTGAGGAAACCTTGCCTTGTTTTTAATTCATTGAAGAAGAAGCTAAGGTTAGCCTCTACTGAATGCTCTGATGCAAGTGCTAGCAAGCATTTTGTGACTGGCCATGTTTTTTTTTAATTTATTTTTTTATAACGTAATCAAACAGGTTTACACGCAAACAAGTAGAATGACACTTGCATGAACAAATACAACGTTTCCAAAACAGCCTTTTTTCCCTTAAGACGATCGATGTGTACCAACTCTCTACCCAGTTTCCCTCATGCTTGCTGGCATAACTTACCGATCAGACGTCCTCACCGAGAGAGACTGGAAACAGAGGGATTTAGCAGTACAATAACCACAAAAACTAAAGACAGACAAATATCAACAGGTCCATTTTGACAGGTGACTAAACACCGCAGGAATATGGCATGAATGGGGGCGCTAGATCGCGTCAACCCAGAATTAAACACCGCCCAAAGCATCCACTCTCACTTGAGCTGACTCTTCAGAGTTGCATTCAAGACCATTCAGCAACAGGAAATCCGTGTTCCTAAATCAATCGCTTGCTTTCACAAAACAAAACTCGAAGAAAGAAAGCCCCGATCATGAATTACATTACGTACACTTTTCATGTTATTCTTTAAGGTATCATCTAAATATATTCATAAAGTTTATGTGTCATGTCTAGAGAACACTTATTTCCAAAGTGCACTTGAACGCAATTCGCTTCCTTTTCACCCAAGATGCACCTGTCCAAATGAACCGAAAAGCCATTTTGTTGTGCAAGCTAGCCGTTTGGGCAAAAAAACAAAAACAAAAAGAAAGAAATCGTCCCACCCTTGTCAGCATGAATAACACGGACTGATGACACAAACCCTAATCATTACGCGGCTTCGATTTAGTTTTGCTAGCTCAAGATGTTAAATTTTAACCAACTCGTCAAACGTTTTGTGGATTAGCACTGATGCTAATGCGTTGCGGCTACTACCTCAAGTATGCTACAGTTACAGAAGCACACTGTTAGCTAGCTAGCTGCTCTTTATTGTTTTATTTGCTTGAGTGACCTAACATTACTCAGGGTTTTCTCGCAGATGTTCTGTATGAAGACCGTGGCATATTTTCTTATCACCAAAGATACGTGGGTCAAGGAATACGCTTTATATGGTAACTAGACGGCTGGGCATTCAAAGGAGAAACTTGGCAAAAACACTTGGAAGGAGCAAACGTTAAGCTTTAGAGCTAATCTGATCATGGCCGAAGACACCAGACAGGAGAAGAGGGCCAACTTCTCGGCTTTAACGGACACCAACGGGATGACCAGGACATCCTCCATGTCTTCTGGAAAATCTGGCACTTCCAAGAAATTAGTAATAAAAAATTTCAAAGGTATTGTTCTCAACATCATGTTAGATACAGTGACCCCATTTATCATTTAAAGACAGAATGACGACTTCCCATCTACATATGATTTTATAACAGGTGTAAATTATATGCACATATGACAAATCGGGTAGTTTCTCACTAAATGCTTCAAATGTTTTAACTTTAGATCACGCTAATGTTGAGGTTTGTGTACGAGCCATTTTGAGCAATGCTGGATAGTTTTGTAACTCATGTTCACGTGTTGAGTGTCATCCTTATTTTATTAGAACTCAATTGTTTATGAGTAAAGAATTGGAGCGCTACTACTGGGATCTTCTCTCTACAAGTTGATTATTTGTACTTTCCTCAAAATATTATAGCACACGATTACTTATTCAGTAGAGTTTGACCTAACTGTCAACGTTCAGCGGAAGTGAGCAATAAACCGGCATAATTTAAATAAACAAATGATTTTATTCTGATTACAGATAAGCAAATGATTTTTTTCTGATTCCAGATCGGCCCAAATTATCCGAGAACTACACCGAGGACACTTGGTTGAAACTGCGAGATGCAGTCAGTGCCATCCAGAACAGCACATCCATCAAGTACAGCCTTGAAGAGCTCTATCAGGTTTGCTGTCATTTTATTGCAACTTACTCTGTTCCAATTCAGTCCGTTTTGAATAAAATGAAATCCTTTATATCCATCAGGCCCACTGATAATTTGATTTTTCTTTATTTTTCCGTTTTGTCGAAGGCTGTGGAGAACCTGTGTTCGTATAAAGTCTCGCCCACATTGTACAAGCAGCTACGGCAGGTATGCGAGGATCACGTGCGGGCCCAAATCTACCAGTTCAGAGAATATCCTTTTTTTTCGGCTTGCTCTACCTGCTGCAACATCGACGTTATTGTTGTGAGTCTCAACAAAGGGATTCGCTGTCTTTCGGATCCGGACTTATTGCAGAGACTTTTTGCTTTTAACATTGGAAGATCTCAGTCATGGTGGTAAATTAGCAAAATAATGTAACCTATGCCCATGAGGTATCTCCATATTTACTGGCTGTTGAATTTTTGGTCAATTCAAAGATCCTTTTTCCTTAAGATGGAGTTCACAGAGTCTATGGACAACCTGTCTTTCCTGAAGAGGATGAATCGCTGCTGGCTGGATCACTGCCGACAAACTGTAATGTTTGATCAGCTCTTTGCTTTTTTATACATTTTAACTTTTGAGTGTACATACTATGTGTAATGCGGATTTTTTCTTTAGATAATGATTCGAAGCATCTTTCTCTTCCTGGACCGCACGTATGTGCTGCAAAGCTCCTTGCTCCCCTCCATCTGGTAAATGTGACTCCGCCACTCACTCTGTTGAGGTGAATGATAACAACTTTGGTTATTTGTGCCTTTTAGGGATACTGGGCTGGAATTGTTCCGTATACACATCGTAAGTGACAGCGTTGTCCAGAAGCGTACCGTCGACGGCATTTTGGAGCAGATCGAACTGGAGCGCAACGGCGAGACAGCTGACCGTAGTTTGTTGAGGAGCTTGCTGGGAATGCTTTCAGACCTCCAGGTAGACAACTGAGCGCCACGCATACTGAAAGCAGCCCTTTTATTCTCATCTGATGCCTTTGTAGGTCTATAAAGTGGCTTTTGAAGAGCGATTTTTGTCTGAAACAAATCGCTTGTACGCTGCGGAGGGACAGCGTTTGATGCAAAACAGAGACGTGAGTGGCGTCTGTGATGTCGGCACGGACGAAAGCCGGCGCCGCTATTTTGCATCAATGTGTGTTTTCCGTGCCACCAGGTGCCCGAGTACCTGCACCATGTGGCTCGTCGGTTGGAGGAGGAGAACGATCGCGTCATGAGCTACCTCGACCTGAGCACCCAGTAATACTTGCATTTACGTTGTCAAAGTACCACTGAAAAATTCATTTCAATCCAGACAGTGAGAAATATTTGTCATCAGCTTTTGTGTACATGTTTTGTTCCATTTTCTTTTTTTTTTCTTTTTTTTTTTAGGAAGCCTCTCATTAACTGCGTTGAAAAACAACTTTTAGGAGAGCACATGTCCACAATACTGCAAAAGGGTACGTTGGCCCTCAAACATTTCATTTATTTATGTGGGTTATATTGAAAAGGTTTCACCATTCACCGTTTATTCCGATTAGCAATTTTAATATCAAAATATTAAAGGGCAATTTACTTGACATTGTGACAGGATTGAGCATTCTTTTGGACGGGAACCGTGTGACGGAGCTGGCCCTCCTCTACCAACTGTTCAGCAAGGTGAAGGACGGACTGTCCACTTTGCTGCAGTTTTGGAGGGATTACATCAAGGTGTGCACATGGCTTCTTGCCACCCACACATACGCACAGCCCACTCACACTGCCCCGTTGACCTTCTACTATGTCCTTCCTCTCCGTAGACCTTTGGCGAAGAGATTGTTTGTACACCGGAGAAAGATAAGGACATGGTACAAGAGCTGCTGGACTTCAAGGACAAGATGGACAATGTGGCTCAGAGCTGTTTTGCACGGAGCGAAGGCTTCATCAATGCCATGAAGGAGGCCTTTGAGACGTTTATCAACAAAAGGCCTAACAAACCCGCAGAACTCATCGGTATGTTGGCTTAAGAACGCGTTTGACTTAAAGTCAATTCCTTCAAAAAAAAAAACCTCAAAATTAATTGTTGTACTCTCACTGTTTTGATATTTTATTTGGAAGTTCTAGTTTTTTTTTTGGTTTTTTTTTTAATCGAACTTCAGCATTTATTAACCAAAAACTTCCATTCCAGCTAAATACGTGGATTCGAAGCTAAGAGCCGGTAACAAAGAGGCAACAGAGGAAGAGCTGGAGAGAATTCTCGACAAGATCATGATCATATTCCGCTTCATTCACGGTGAGTTACACATTTTTAGTGGCACGTTGAAAATGAGTTGTGATGCTACTGTGGCAACGCGCATCACAACATTCACCGTGTTGTCTTGTTTTCTCATCTAGGAAAAGATGTCTTTGAAGCCTTTTACAAGAAAGACTTGGCCAAGCGTCTGCTGGTTGGCAAGAGTGCTTCTGTCGATGCTGAAAAGTCAATGCTGTCCAAGCTGAAACATGGTAAGCCAAGATGTCATTATTTCAAATTATACATTTTGTACATCCTTCAATGACAATGCTCTTTTTATACCATAAAACATGTTGCAGTACTCATGTTTGTGCTGTTGACTTCCTACAGAATGTGGAGCAGCATTTACCAGTAAGCTAGAAGGGATGTTTAAGGACATGGAACTCTCCAAAGACATTATGATCCAGTTCAAGCAGGTGCTGTCCACATGGTGCTCTTTTAAAAATGTAACCCGCCGATGCCACAAGGTCATATCGATTTGTGCTCTTTCCTCTCAGTACACGCAAAACCAGAGCGAGCCAAGCAATATTGAACTAACCGTCAACATCCTGACCATGGGGTACTGGCCTTCGTACTTGCCCATGGAAGTCCACTTGCCCTCAGAAGTAAGTATCTGATCGAGGAGATATTCAAGTTGTTTTTCAATCTTTGACAAAAAACATATTGCTTACACTTCACATCATATCTGACCTTTCCAGTACTGTTTCTTTTTTTTTTTTAATATAGATGGTAAAACTCCAGGAAGTGTTCAAGCTGTTCTACTTGGGAAAGCACAGCGGGAGAAAACTGCAGTGGCAGCCCACACTCGGCCACGCTGTGCTGAAGGCAGAGTTTAAAGAAGTAAGTTCATTTGTCATTGTAGCTCCGAAGAACTGCCCTGAAAACTTTCTTCGGAATCCCCCAGGGAAGGAAGGAGCTGCAGGTCTCCCTGTTCCAGACGTTAGTGCTGCTGATGTTCAACGAGGGAGAAGAATTCAGCATGGAGGAGATCGGTACTGCCACGGGTATAGGTTAGTGGTCTTCATTATTTAGGAGGTGATTGAGTAGACACACCCTGAGGGATACCTTCTCGTTTGCCTACTCTCACAGAAGAGGGCGAGCTCAAACGTACGTTGCAGTCCCTGGCCTGTGGAAAAGCCCGCGTCCTCAATAAGATTCCACGGGGGAAAGAAGTGGAGGACGGTGACCGTTTCAGTTTCAATAACGATTTCAGACACAAACTTTTCCGCATCAAGATCAACCAGATCCAAATGAAAGAAACCGTAAGGAGACGTTCCATGTCGCGGTCCTTCCGCAAATCAAATCTTGCTTTGCTATGAAATGACATTTCTCTTATAGGTAGAGGAGCAGGTCAGCACCACAGAGCGGGTGTTTCAAGACCGGCAGTATCAAATTGATGCCGCTGTGGTACGTATCATGAAGATGAGAAAGACCCTGAGTCACAACCTACTCGTGTCGGAGCTCTACAACCAGTTGAAGTTCCCCGTCAAGGTGACTGATTAAAATCGCCTCCTTCGGTACACGTCCATGCACGCTCACGACTGACTCGCTTTTCTCCCCACAGCCTGGCGACTTGAAAAAGCGTATCGAGTCCCTCATAGACAGAGACTACATGGAGCGGGACAAGGAGAATCCGAACCAGTACCACTATGTCGCCTGAGGGGAGGGGGGCAGCACTACAAAGCCATGCATTCGTTAAGTGTATGTACGGCTAGCCCCACGATCCTTCCGCCACCAAGTTTCTTCTTGGTGCCACGATATTGGGCGCAGCATCCAGATGATTTATTGATCCTGAGTCCAGACTTGCCTGGGTTTTGTCCCACATGCGATGGCTCTGGAGTTAAGTCTGAGAGGAGGCTGGAGGTGTCCAAAAAAAAAAAAAAGACAAGCACTTTCTTTTCACTTTGCTTTGTTTTACTGCTGTGGGAGGGGATGGTTCGTTTGTTTTTTCCTCTATTGCTTTGCTCTGAAATCATTTCAGCGTGATTTTTTTTTTTTTTTTTTTGGGGGGAGGGGTCGGTGTTTTATTTTACTTGTTTAAGTTCTTCCCCAAGACCCCCGCCCTCCTTATAAAGTTTGTAAAATTTGATTGTTATGTGGAGAAAGGTTTGTGGCTGATGACAATGCAGGTGAACTACTTTGGACTATTTTTGAGGGTATCTTATTCGTTTATTCAAATTGCTCTAGTGTCACGTGCTGGTTTTTTTCCCCCCCATTTGAAATTATTACTAGGTTGTTTTCAATGTTCCAATGACAAAAGTAAATAAAAGCACATTTAATGAATAACTTGGCACCCACGTGCTGTTATTTTCCGGGAGGATTCCGCTACAGTTTTTTTTCTACATATAAAGCCGACCATTTTTCAGTTTCATAATGTGCGCACATTGTGAAACTGAAAAATGGTCGGCAGAGCAATGTGATTTCAGTTTCTAAATTGGCTTGTCTGCTGTTTAAGATGTGTGAGGAGAATGTTGCAGGATTATGCCAAGTGTTGAAGAGCAATATTAAAAGCAGTCTGCCTTTCTGCTGGGGCTTTACACTCCCTCGTGAATTGATGCCTGTCAGCTGACTGACCACACGACATGCACTTTGGAGCTGTGTTGTGTGTATGAGTGAGACTGGACTGCCATATGCAAACCTCATGAATATAGTCATACAATGAGTACAACAATGTGAATGAAACTTTTATTCACTTTATTCATTTCTCCTTTTACAGAGCTCAATTAATTGTACAATATTTGTGTTATATTAATGCACTCACTGGAGTTATGTATGGGGTGTTGTCAAGAAAGCTATTCCAGAAACTCACGCAGTGTTGATGTGTAAATTCTTCAAAGAAGCATGCCAAGAAATTGAAACCACCACCAGAAGACAACATTGATGCCCCACTATAGATGAGTTTACAATTTGTGGAAGAAACGGCCGTGTTTTGTGCAACCAACTTTTTTTCTACTGATTATAAAAGAACAGGAAAAGGCCGGATGTTTTTTTTTCCCCAGGACATGGCCTACTCTGTTTTTTGTTAAAGTTTGGTTTATACTCTATATCTTGTCGGCCTAATAATAAAATATCAGCAATGTCCATATTTTAGTTCAAGGGTGTCAAACTCATTTTTATCATATCGTATAAGTGTGAGCTCATGCAAATGTATGAACTCCACATATTACCCTTAGATATAAACAACAATTATATACAGTAATCCCTTGTTTATTGCAGATAATTGGTTCCAAAAACCACCCACGATAAGTGAAATCCGTGAAGTACGGTCACCAACAAGAGGCAGGCTAACGAGTTAGCGGAAAGATACTAATTCGCGATTGTGCTAACACACGAAAACGAACTTCTAAAGGAATGAAAACGAACATTTGGAGCAATACTACATTGTCCTAAAGGTTAGACACACGTTTCCTCAATTTAGAAGTTTTATTTTGACTTTTAAATGTTTTTTTTTTTAATTTGGAAAAAAAAAATCCGCGATGTAGTGAAGCCGCGATAAATGAAACGCGAAGTAGCGAGGGATCACTGTACTCTGTGCGCGCGCGTGTGTGTGTGGGGAGGCAAGTATCGCGTGAACGGCGCTCGGGGCCGCGCTCACGTGACAAGCTGGCTGCCGACGCTACCAGTTCACGTGACGTTTCATAGCTTTCGCTTCAAGCCAAAGTAGTCGCCGGTTAACGTTCACAGAGAGCGCCGTTCTCAACGGCACGGCGCAGAATAACTATCACATGTATCTTTAATTTAAAAAAGAACTAGGCTAGGCGTCGTCCCATCCATCGTTGTTTAATTTGACAGTTCGGCAACTGAAGTGCACTTTTGTGTGCGGGCGTCCCACCTGCGACTGAACAGCGGCGGCCGAGCAGCATCTAATCGCTACATCTCTCCATTTTTTTTTTTTTTTTTAACTTACATTAGTAGGATTTGCACTGTCACGGTGAAAAGCATGAAACGCTCCGTGACTTGCGGTTCGATGTTGCTCCTCAGCGTCTTGTTTGCTGTGTTTGGTGAGTGTTTTGCAGACCTCGTGAACAGCTGGCCGGAAGACAAGTGGCGTCAGCTAGCATGCAACATGAAAATATTCGCAGTTTATATTAGCAAACACAATTTGTCTGTCACAAAATGTACGTCGGTCAGCATGTGACAGTCACTTACACATAATAGTTTTTCATCTAGATTTGGTTATTTATCATACAAATAATTAATTCCCCTTTCTAAATGGCAAGGGAGTTGACATTTGGCTTAACCACCGTCTGTTTTGAAACAAAAGCTGTCAAAGTGGGTCACAATACACTAGAAGTCTCTGGACTTGTATTGTGTTGTTGTTTTGTAATTCATCATTGGAGTTTTGTTAATGTGCAGCAGCAGCTTTATTGTCATCTGAGAGCTTCATGTGACTTCTGTGTGCTGCTTTGAGCTACTGATTTTCATATCGAGTTTAACAACAGTGAAAATACTCCCAGTTGCTGACCAATAGCATGAATGCAAGTCAATCTAATTCTGTCGTTCTTGCCTATGAATATAATATTGTTTGTTCCAGTGACACGGATACACCGTCTGCATCTCTAAAACAAATCAGAATAATAAATGTGTCTTTTTTGTTATTGCTTCCCTGCAATGATCTGATTGCGGGGTTGCGTAAACTGTGCGGTGTGTTTACAGGGTGAACAGAGGTGGCAACAGGTTCAGGTTTCAGCATGCAGTATTCAAATGCTGGTGTGATGGGGGTTGGGGAGAATACAGAATTATTTTGTGTATAATAAAGGACAAATAATACTGCCACTTTCTGTGTAATTACATCAGGACCACAATCACATTGTTGGGAAACTAAAAGCCAGTCATCAGCTATTCTTTTTGATAATGAGTCATTAAATGCTTTTCTGGCCCAAAAGTTATATTAGAATATTTTATTTGAATCTTTTAGGCTCGCTCCAGGCTGTTACTCTTGAAGTGAGCGAGAGGAACTCGACGTGCATCAAGGCTGAGCTCTCCGCGTTGTTGTCCATCACGTACAACACTTCCAGCACCTTGGTACGTCAAGCCAAAGATACAAATAAATGGATTCTTCTGAGCTTCCACCTTCACATCTATTCCGATTACGAATCAAAAACTCGTCTCTCCTCAGAGAACCGTCCAGGTGCCGCTGCCCAACACGACCACAGTGGACGCGGCAAGCAGCAGATGCGGCTCAGTTAGCAGCAGCCCGTGGCTGGTGGCAGCGTTTGGATCTGGACATGCACTGGGGCTGAACTTCTCAACCAATGGAAGTCTTTACAATGTGGCTTCCTTGATGCTGCAGTACAACCTTAGTGATTCCTCCATCTTCCCCGATGCCAACAGCTCTGGTGAGAAGAGAGCTTGTGGTTCTTTTCCAGTTAAATTGAGAGATGCGGTCCAGTTATCCTTTCGTTTTCTTTTTTTTCAGCTGTGGTAACCGTTCTGTCAGCTTCGGCCGGCATCTGGGCAGCAATCAACACCACCTACCATTGTGCGAGCGCCACCTCGGTTGGAGTTGGGGGGCAAACGGTCACCTTCTCTGATATGAGACTTGAAGCTTACATGCCACAAAATGATCTGAGTTCAGATGGTAGGACATTTTATAAAAGTTCTGCTCAATCTTACATTTGTGCCTGCCAGGTCACTCAAATATCCTTGCTTTGTGTGCGTCCAGAAACGATATGCGCTGCAGATCAGGCGCTTACCACCACAAGCATTCCGAGCACCACCAGCCGTCCTCCAATCACACCGGCACCAGCACCCACACCACCCGGACCTCCCGAACGGGGGAATTACTCCATTCGCAACAGCACCGGCACAGTTTGTCTCCTGGCCCAAATGGGACTACAGCTCAATTTCTCCTATGTCTCTCAAGCTCAGAATCAGGTAGTGGAAGCCAGGAACTCGTCGTAGTGTTCCATCTTTCTACAATTATTAACATCACATTTGTCTTGCGCTTTTATTTTTCCCAGACTGTTCAGGAATTTTTTAATCTCGCTCCTAATCTGACAATTTCTTCTGGATCATGTGAAGACAACAGCGCTATCTTAGTTCTGAGTCAGGGCAGGAGTACCACACTCAACCTCACCTTTACACTGGTAACTGTACACTTGACGCTGCTGTCCAGCTACTTACAATTTGTGCGCGGACACGGTTGCTAATCCAAACCGTCTTTGCAGAATTCCACGGCCAGCAAATACTACCTTAGCGGGATAAATATGATTGCCAACCGGTCTGATATGACAGGTATTAAAGCCACTCTTGCATCAATTTATGTGATTCGATTTCAAGAGACTCAATCGTGTCTCTGTTTAGCTCCCTTTTCAGCCGGGAACACCAGCCTGAACTACCTGCGTACCACCCAGGGACGTTCTTACATGTGTAATGCGGAGCAAACTCTGGCTGTGGTGCCAAGCTTCTCTCTCAACACATTTCGGCTGCAGGTTCAAGCCTTTAACCTCACCAACAACCAGTTTGCCACAGGTACAGTGTATTCTTTGGACCTTAGTGTTTTTTAATAAAATGTCAGTGATGATGCTTGAAGTAATTTATCATCCATCTTTGCACCTGCAGCGGAGGAGTGTCAGATCGATCAAGACGATATGCTCATCCCCATCATCGTCGGAGCGGCCCTTGCCGGACTGGTGCTGATCGTTCTCATTGCGTACCTAATCGGCCGCAAGAGGAGCCACGCTGGGTATCAGACAATCTGAACAGAACCTGAGCGGATCGTGACAGTGAAACAGCAGAGCTACAGGCACAAGCGTTAGTCAGTGGATACAATGTTGCCGTGTCTGCATGTTGTTTTGTAATATTTGGAGAATACATTTTTTTCTGGGTTGATAAACAAATGCCAAATGCAATTAAGTGTTAAGTTTGAGTCCAGCATAGAAGGCAGCATGTTGACCTTGTGGAGGTGTTACTTATCTTTTTGGAAATTATTCTTTTTGTGTAATGTGTGCTTGTTTTCAGATGGGTAAATTATTTATAAACTGTGTCTTCTCCCGCTAGTTAAGACAGATGAGTATCACAAACTGAATGTTAAAAATGTACTTTTAACCGATGGTTCCTTTTTGTAAGAAAATTGGACAGCTAAGAACGTGTACATTACTATATTCAAATATTCCAGAGTTGAGTCTCCCTTGTTAATAAATACTCAGATGTTTCTCCTTCCACAAGGCTTTTGCAGTGAAGCGTGACTGCCTCTTTTTTTTTTTTTAATTGTGTGTGTGTGTGGTCCAACAATTTAAGGCTGCCTTGTCTTGCTGATATCCTCAACAACTCCGAAAAAAGTGTTCAAAGAAACTAGTGAGTGATTTGATCTTTATTTTTATAGAAAATGCTTTTAAGTCTTTTTTTTTTTTGCATTGTGCATACTACTAAAACAGAATAAACATTTGGGTGGTGATTCCTTTTGAATAGACCCCTTTGGAGTTTGTAAACAATGTAGGGTCATTTGGAAACGTGGCTTAGCTGGAGGTGAAAATGTTCACAATGCAGTTTATCATTGTTTATTTCGACAGTGTTTACACAGGAATGGATGTGGAAAAAAAAAAAGAAAAGTCATCGCCCAGCCATTGGACTTGGAAAGATTCAGAGCACCGGACTTCCAACTTTGTGGACCTCAAGGGAAATGTAAGTCAAATGAACCCTTACAGATTTCAATTGACTGTAAAATGACCTATGAACAATTTAAAAGTTGTTTGCGTATCTTGGTGACTTATGAAAGAAAAAAAAAAACAGGCAGACATGATAGTAACGGCACTTTAGCTGGTGATTATCAGTTTCAACATTTCAGGGCTGGCAGAGGCTAGGATGTGATATATCATTCATTTTTGTTTTTATGGTTTTGACAACCAAAACCACAACAAGCTGACATTTTCTAAAAATACATTGATTGCGTCTCTTGACCGTGCTCAAAGTGTACAAAACAAAAACAAATGAAACCTGGATTTTGACATGTGTTAACTGGTTCCAGAGTAACATTCTCAAAAAGAAGAAACAAATCACAATAATGTGTAAACTAAAAAGTTATTTTCACATAGCAATAAATATCACATACTTTTTCATTTACGTAACGGTGAAATGATGAAGACGAAATCAATACATGGAGGTGAAGGTGAAACAAGTCGTTTGGTCCTTCTGTGAAATTTTCAAAAGTGCATGAGCAAACAAAATTCATTTTGCCTCCTCAGCCATAATTTGCGTTCGACACGCTGCTCTGAGTTTGGTCAACGTTGCAATGGGTAGACTTCCAGGTTCAGTAAAGATTTTCTAGGATAGCAAAAAAAAAAAACAGGATGAAGGAGGAAATCACTGCCGGTCTTTTTGTTCTATCTTGTCTTACCTGCATGAACGGGTGGCATTCCTCCACAAACGCTCCTCGCGTGATCTCCTTGAAGATTTGACATATATCTGGCAAGGACTGAGCTTCTTCAATTTGAACTCTGGAGTGGTGAATCAGCGTCAGCGCCACACGGAAAATAATTTTGGAGCCCTCGTAGAACAGGCAATCCCAAATCCGTAGAACTGTCTGCAATAGAAGCAAATGCTGAATCGTTTCTAATCATTTGAGAGAAGTCTAACCCTCACCTCCACAGGAAGAACGTCTATGAAGAGGCAGATGAACCATCGGGACACCACAAGAGTCCACATCACGTTGTGATCCATCATGGCCTTCCAGACTCCGGGGGACTTGACTCGGACCAACTCCCCCAGCACCTCCTGGTCTATCTTCAAGCCGAGCATAGCTGGACTGTAGTAGTCTGTCATCAGACAGGTACGTAAACAAAGACATTCCGATGAAGAAAGTAGCAACATACTGGAGATAGCGTTGACCACACACCTGGTAAGATCCTACCAAGGAGCGCATCCATCAGCCAGAAAGACTTCTCTTCATCATTTGTTATAATGAGCAGATACCCAGCTATAAAATTCATACCCTGAGAGCAAATAAAATGATTTTGACATACAATTTTTCATTTAGAGAAGTGACTAGCGGACATGATGTTTACCATTTACCTGACAATAACCCACAGCAGCATTGTGGTGGCCGTAAGCCCGCAGCACATTGGACAAAGATTTCTGCAGACACGGGTTGGATGTCTTTCGGAACTGCACGTTGTCAGGAAATGTTCTGTTCAAGTCTAAACAAACAAAAAAACGATTTAAGAGAAGTCAGTAGGGGTAGGTCCTCCAAGTGTTAACCAAAACCACCACAAGCTAACCTGTGCAGATGGTCTCCACCAGTTTAGGGTCATGTTGTGCTTTGAGCAGGGCCTGGTAGTAGCCTGGGTTTTTCTCCAACTGCTCTTGAGCTCCGCTCGCCGCCATCCAAATCAGAGCCCGGTGCTCATTGGGTATGCCCTTGCGTATGTAACGCTTCACTGGAACAGAAGGAAAATGGCGGGTTACCATACGCGATGCAAGCTTGTGTCACTTGCACGATTGACACTCACATTTCACGTTCCTCTGCACCTTGCGTTTGCTCTTCAGTAGTTTGGACCACTTGATGGACCTTTGAGTGAGCACAACAAGATACTCGGACATCAGCTCTTCATAGGACTCATAGTCAAAGTCTTCTGGACGCTCAAAGCCGTATGGATCCACCCTGGATGATATTTGGCAAATTGAGGATTTTTACCGATTACTGATTATCGACACTTGTTTACAAACTCAACGCAACACAAAACATTAAGTAAAAGTGCATTATGAATTATTGACCAGATCAAATTTGATTGGCACAATGCTTTGTCTGTCTCGTTACCTGAATATACTTTGTTATAGTGACGGTGGATGGCGTGACGCGGTACCTTTAAGATGGTTGCATAACATGATAATCTTTCTTATCTTATCTTATCTTAAGCCCTCCACCAGACTAAATACGTACTTATCCTAAGGAAGGAAGAATTGTATTTGTATACAGTGTATGTGTTTTGAGCAGGTTATAAATCACCCAACTAGATGTTAAAGACAAAATAATATTTAAAATGTCACGAGTGAGCAAGGTCCTAACAAAGTCAAGGTTGTTATGGCTAAGGACATTTTCATTGCCAAAACAAACAAAAATACTTCAGTGAAGCAGGTAACGCTAAACAGTGGCAAATGTTGGGTTGGGAAATTATTTCCTGTTGAGTAAAAAAGTTCAACACTATATTATTTGCAATCAGACAATCTTTAAAACAAAAAGCAATTATCAGCGTGTATTGAATACATTTTTTTTGTATAAATATGAATGATAAAATGATAAAAATCATTTTTATATTTTCTTATGTAAATGCCAAATGTGACTATTAAATTGTTTGGGGAAAATACATATACTAAATAAAGTTAGAAATTACGATTTTATAGCAATTACGACAGGCAACAGTTTATATACGGAAGCCCTTTTTGTCCATTTTAACATCCCGAATTTTGACGTCATTCGTTACCTGTTCACTCTGTCTTTGGCTGTTTCGCCGTAGGAGCTCGCCTTATTCTTCTCCATGTCTTCTAGTTTCTCCTTTCTTTTGGTCCGTTTCTCTCCGAGATCTTTCCAGACCGCGTTGGATCACGCCCTTCAAGTTGAGTTTCGGGTAGTTTATTTATCTAGTAATTGCTTTCTTTGTTTACTTTTTTCCTTAACACGGATGTTCTCAAACTGGATCTCCGCATGCTACACGCAAGTAGAAAACAGCGTTTACTTAATTACTCGTTCCTTTTCTAAATTCGATCGCTTAGTTTGTTTAGCAGATTCCCAGTCCAGTCGGCCATTGTAGCTGCCGTATGGAGAGAACTTTAAGTTTGACTTTTGCCGCCATTCATATGCACCTGCTGCTTGCGTCTTCGCTCCCTCGGAATACAAACCGGAACGTACCAACGGAATCAAATAACGCATGCAATCTGTATTTAAAGATCGGAGGTTGGTTGCCCGGCGATGGCAGCTGAAGATTTTCTTTGGACTCCTGGAGAAGTCCGTGGATTCGTGGAAGGAAGGTTGCAGACGCGTGACGCTTGCTCCGGGACTCTCACGTCAATCACATCTGATGGTGCCTTCAAGGGAATCAGGTAAATCTGCACTACGGCTTGCTCCAATAGATTTCATTTAGATAATATTTTTAAAAAAAAATAGATTTTTAAGGTTTTTTTTTCACTTGTCCATGTGAACAAGAGAAGAGTTTTTTTCCCCCTCAAGGAATATACTCTTTTAGTTAAAAGCACACAAATTGCCCAGTTTACCTTGATGACGTGTACTTAATACTTTTGTGATATTGTAGCCAATATATATGTAGAGTATAGTTTGTTTGCAAAAACTAAAACGAATGCAGTTAGAGTGATAAAGAAAAATGACTTCTGAAAATACACTATTTCATTTTAATTTTTCATTTTAAAATTACATCACATTACACTGGTTGGGCTCGACCACTTGAGGGCGACACTGACAAACAAAACGAAAATTTCGGGCGTGCATGTAAAGTGATTTTATATTCCCATTTGTAATTTGAAAAAAAAAATATGCATAGGATTGCTGATTTTGTATATTTTGTTTTTATTCGAATGTATATGATCTGATTCAGTTGCCTCTCCCCCAATTCATCAAAATACATGTATTCATTTAAAAATGCTATACTTTAATGTTTTTAATTCAAAGCAATCTAGAAAGTAAATGTGTCGGTAAAGCGTATAACCTTAGGTTTATATGTTTGTTTGACAGACGGGTCGCCGTAGTTTATTGACGTATACTTTGGTCTCATGGGTAATTGAGTTTGAGCGGCCTCAGATGTTTGGCAACTGTCTGGTAATTCCAAAGAGCTCAATTCTGGCATTATTGTGTCCCTCTTTACGTTCTCCTCCTGCTCGTGCTTTACTTGAAATGTTCTTTCAGTTTTATTTTCTGCTGTGTGTACCTTGAGGTCAAGAGGACATGACTCCTGTAAAGTTGCCCTTGTTCTCAATCCGGCTTCAAAAACATGAGTGGAGCAGTTTGAGGCTGAAGTCAGCCTTTGAGCCAAAACAGTCTCCGAGTGTTGACCATCACCGTGTTGAGTATCAGATCTACAAATGTGTGGGATGGCGTAACGAGGCAGTCCTCTTTGATTAGCTACACATCGGTGTCGATTTGGCTCATCCATCAGTTCTTTCCCCATCAAGCTATAGTCCGTACCAATGGACCCAATCCCACAATTTGTGTCTTTCTCCATTTTTTTCACATCAGAACTAGCGGAAGCCTCGAGTTGATGTTTCTTAAAGTATTGTTTAGGAGAAGAAACCTCATATGTGGACCACAGGATGGAGCATGGAAGGACAGATGTCATGTGGTACTTTAGTGGAGCATCACTGTGCAGGACAAGCTTATAGGGTCCGGGAAGGCACCACTGTGACGCACATCTAAATTGGATTATCTCCTGACAAGCATAGTTCAGCTTTGCTGTGGTGCAAATATTTTCTTGTGGTTTTCCAGAATTACAATATTGTGCATCATCTCTGATGTTGCGTAATAGATCAACACTCTCATCCAAAAGTGGTGGAATTTGCTCTGGTTTTAAATTCAGCTGTGATTTCTCCTCAGGGTTTCGTTGCCCTTCGTCTCTTTGATTTGCTTCCAAGCACTTCCTTGTACTTTCCAACGTCACTTTTTTGCACTGGATTTTTTGGGGATCACTTTCTCGTTCACTGCAAGCGACCCGTTGTTTGACACTGACGGTTGTGGGAAGTCTCTGGTTTAAACATGTCGACTTTATCCCCTTGGACACAATGGCCATGTTCTCAAACTTCTCCATCAAGGAGGACAGGAGGATCCCTTTTCCAATTTGTCTTGAGGTCATGGACGGCTTTGGGGTCTTCAGTCCCATTTCCTTCTGCTCAGTCAAGGCGAACTTGGCCACGATATCTTTCACCATGCCACCTCGCTTCAGTTTGTGCTCTTTTCTTTCTTTGCTATTTTTCTTCATTGCATGTCCACCATCTTGTCTTTGATTTTGAGCACCGGCCGTTCCTCCTCTGGATAACAGAGTTCCTACCTCCCTTCTGTTTGTCAGAGGGGGTTTGGGAGTAGACCTTGAGAATTTGGATTGAAGCAACCGGAATGTGGTGAAACGCCGGGGTGTTGGGTCTTCTTCTCCTCCACAGAATCCTTCAAACATCTCTTTTGGTTGTTGTGGGATCTTAGTCTCTCTTTCGGTCGTTTTATCAAGGGACTGAATCGCTGGCATGAGATTTGTTTTATGTTCAGTCTTCTGGATTTTCGAAACAGTTCCATCTCTCTTCCTTTGGAATGAAGCTGTGGAAATCATCTCATCCCCATGTTGGGTTCTGGCGATCCTGTTGGGTAAGTCCTGTGTCAGGTAATGCAGGAGAGTCTCCAAAATCCCTCGGAGCACTGGACGACAGTCGCGGTCTCTTAGTAACTTCCTCAACATACGGGCATCAGGGCTGATACGGGCTTTCTGAGAATCTGCTCTATAGAGAATAGAGGATATGCAAAACTTCATTCAAATGAGCGTGTCCAGATGAGCAGAAAGAACATTCTCAGCAGGTAGAAGAATTTTGCATGATCGAAACAGAAATGCAGCTGCCAACAACCTGGTAACTTGGTACTCAAGTTTTCTTGTCTGCAGTGATTTAAGCTTTTGCAAACAAGTTATTTATTTATGTTTTTGGATTCAAGTGCAGCTACATACATTGTTAAAAAAATTAACCTGATATATATTAGAATAAAAAGTTTGGAAATTTGTTATACTGAAGCCTAAACTCTTTTAATTAAATTAATTAAATTTTTTGTTGACCAGTATAATTTTCTTTTTGTATATGGCTACAAATCTATTTTTTTAAATTGAAAATTGAAAACAATTAAGAGAAAAAAAAAAGAAGTGCTTATTAGCCAACTTTGCGTTAATTAGGGAGCGCTGATTAGTTCGTTGGATAAATTAGGTAGAGTAAAATTAAGAAAAGGTGCAAACTTCTACAAGATTTATCATTCAGAAGTGTCAAGAGAAAAAGAGTCAGGGGCTTTCCATGTCTAAGTACTTTTTAATCATTGCTACGCTATGGTTAGTTGACATGCTGTAACTAGTATGTTTGTCACCCTTTACAGAATTAAATGTACTGACAAACTACAGTTGGATCGAGTCCTGGAGAGCTTTTAGATTTATGATGTAACATGTTCAACTTAAAAATAGAATTATGCCTGCATTGTTCTCGAGAAATTCTGTTTTAGGTTAGCATTTAAAGGGAGAAAAAGCTAAGTGTTAGCCTTGGGTTGCTAAAGTTTACTTAACACTTGCAAAAGTCTTTCCACTGCAATGAAACACCATCCAATCCATACACATTAAAAAAAACATTCCACATAATGTGAGTTAAAGTACTTCCATGTGGAATAGAAGCTAATTAGTGAAAAATATAAATGTTAGTATTTTCTCACACACTAGAGAGGATAATGTTACATTGGAAAGAATCTGCCAGGACAAGGGACAGTGCGGGTTCTTTGGCTCGTGCGGTTCCTGTTGGACTTGTGAAGTGCACTTTTACTTGTCTATGCACTTCTCGGCTGATGCGGCTTTGTAAAGCGCCTCTCCCAGTTCTTCCAAACGCTCCTTTTTGTCTAAATCCTGATACAGGTTGGAGGGAACTTGGCTTAGACCGTACATTAGACCATAGAGGCAACCGGCGATTAGGCCCGTGGCTTCGCTCTCCCCTAAAATAACAGACAAGTGACAGTTAGCTTCTTTCCAAACTATCGTCTTCCAATCGGACATCTTACCTCCGTGGAACATGGCTCGCTTGCATAGTTCGGCCCAGTCGTTTCCTGCAATCAGAAGGGCGTCGTAGGCTATCATCGGGGCATCGTGGCCCCTCCGCCCCGCACGGCCTTCTGAACTCCATCGCTTGTAAATCTGCACCGACAAGAGTCGTCAGGCAGTTCTCAATTTAAACTCATCGGGAAAAAAAATTAATTACCTTATCCGTCTCTTCAGCATCATAGCGACCGTCCAAGAAGGGCTTATTCTGCCCTTCTTTTTCGAGTTGCCGTTCTTCCAAGTAAAACTGCCACTTTGCCTCAAAGTAGAACCAGTTTTCCTGATACTCTGCAGAGAAATATAATCAATGACGTTAACCAACCCTAACCTTACATTTTGAAACCATGAAGAAAAACGTCGTTTTACCCGCCATGTGGCGTATGGTCTTCCTGCAATACTCCTCGGCACGAGGGATGACTTTCATGAGCTCACGTCCCCAAGTCCCAAGCGGCTTTCCCTGGATTGCATAGGATGCAAACAATGCCGTTGCCAGGGATCCCAAGAAACCTGGAAGGCAGCAACCATTGCTTCAGACGCCATTTTGAATTGAATCGTTTAAAATTGATTTGATACTTCAATATTTGGGAAAATCATCACCTGTGGGATGATTGTGGGTCATCCTTCCAGTTTCAATGCTGACCTCTACCAGGCTTTCAAGTCTATCCGGTTGCCAGTATCTCATCCCCACGCACATGGCCTTAGCGGCACCCCCGAATCCGGACCCTGCTCAGACACATTTCAGCATTTTTATGACTAGGCAAAAGGAAATTTTTGAGGGAGTGAGAGAAAAACCTTTTTCATTGAAGGGTGTATGCCAAGCGAGGAGAAAATTGTGAGGCTTGAGGTGTACACAGCCTTCCACCGTCACCGGGTCGGGGTTTTTACCCTGGAGAGACACCATGGCTTCCACGTAGAGACGCACCAGCTCTCGGTAGAGGTCCTCCAGGCACCAGTAATCTAAACGTAGGCAAACACGCCGTGATTGGGAGTCATTCACGCAACAGGCAACGAGTGTTGCTGAGGCGGGCTAAGTTTAGACCGATTAGAACAAGCAAGCCTTGAGCAAAGGGAGACATTCACACACCCACTCTGGTCAGCTGAGATCGACAAACATAAAGGGCGATAGAATTTAGTCTTGTCACTCTTGTAAAGTGATACAAATAATGTCACAATGTAGAAAGGAATGGAGATTTACGGTATGAGAAACTTGTAGCCTTGGAAGTAGCCTTGTGTCTCTTTGTTTCATTTGATTCTTCTTCTGTTACACAAGATTAGATTAAAAGGGAAACTCTGAGATGAATACAGTCGAACTTTTCAGTCTTTACGTACGTGTGCGCCGACGGCATTCCAGGATGTGGCTAAATGGGGAGACGTAATCTCAAAAGATGTCATCGCCATATTACTGTTGCCTTGTTACCGGCAGGCTATTGTTCACCAGGGAGAGAGCTAAGCTTCCCTATGCTATTTTAAACGCAATATTTACTGCCATCCTTTGCCCGGGGATTAACATGACATTGGGGTGACGAAATAGAGACTGTTTCTACTTAGATTTTGGCTTTGGTGACTAGAAGATGTGAGGATGGTGGCTGGTCTGGAATCATTCTTAGAAATATTGTTGGATTAAAAAAAGGACCTCATCTATAAAGTTGAACTCCAAACTGTTCTTAGCGCCTGAACCTACCTGTAATAAGTGCCTCTGCAGTAGTCATGTGCATTAAGGCGGCATCACTCAGCGGCCAGTTATCGGGGTCCAGTTTAAGTCCTGCCAGACCGCCAAGGGACACCAGTTCTTCTTGGATCTTTCTGCCTGACGTGCAACTTTCCCAATGGCCTTTCCTGAAGCCCAAGGCATCGCCAACACCACCCAGAAGCATACCTGCCTTGAATTTCTCCATGATTACAACTTCTGATGACTTCTCTCTCCTACCCCAGAGGACTTGATCACTCTAAAATTCCCTTCCAAATGTTTTCCAGTGCCAACAGTTCTATTGGCATTGTTTCTTCAGGAGGTTCCCGTTGTTGCCGCAGTCCTCTAGCTTTTCTCCGGTTGTCCGTTCTGTTGTGTGTAAAAATGCACGTTACGTTTCAAGCGTGGTTATCCTCCACAGCGTCTTGATGGCATGTTGACGGGAACGATGCGTCTCCTAAAAAGGCAAGCAATCCCCTCGGCTCTATAGCTTGAGTGGCTCGGTTTGGGGTACCGTCGGGGCCTGGAAGCACTTTAAGAGATGCTAATGTACTGGTGGTCAGCTGGTGCTGGACCATGTTGGGATTCCACTCCACCCATTGGGAGGAGGAGAGTAAGCGTGTAACATCATCCCCAGTCACCGAAGATGACTCTAATCCGAAACACGCTCGTTCAGACATTTTCAATTTACGCTTGCCCACATGTTCCGTTCTTTAGCGAGCTTATCTCATAGCTTCCTTTTACCTTTTCTATTCCAACATGCTATTTGAGACCTTAATCTCTTTACCCTCACACGATTGTGGAGCCAGACATACAAAGTAACAGGAGACAAAGCATGACCACAAGAGCTTATCAAGACTGTGACGACGATGATGACATGAAATCGGAATGCAACCGGATAAGAAACAACTGTTACCGAGCAGGCATGGAGTCCCTCACAAAAATATACACACAGTATCCGGCAGTGCTTTTCATTCCGCAATATGAATCATTGTATTGGAAATGATACATTTAAATAAAATCACAAACTTGGAAACAAACAAGGAAGGGATTGCGTCAATCTGATGTTGTGACGGTACTGCAACTCTTAGCATGAAATAACGTTGAGCCTACTCGTCGCTTTTTGTTGCCGCGACAGTCGAGGACGATCAGATGACAGATAAAACGATATGATCACCGACCACCACTAAAATGTAACGTCTTAATCAGTTTCACACACATGCTTTATTGACATTCTTTTGTAAAACACCTTTGGAACTTAATCCGTTTCCTTTTCCATGTAACCAGATGACGCGAACCAAATGTAACACATTGCCCATCTTTAGGATGACATTTTCTCCTCAATCGTGTTACCGGCAATCAGTTACATCAGGTTTCACATCATCTGAATATTTTCACAAGGACAAACAAGTGAACCAGAAGTACACACGGTGTACCAAAGTACACAAACAACCAGGTTGTGTGAAACATGGGCGTCGCTCACTGTGGATAAAACTTGTTTTGTAGCATTCACATTCAATGCGGGTTTAAAGGTCATACAAGTTGACAGCTTTGTGAAGGGCAGCAGTGCGACATAATATGGGGAAATAACTTAAAACATGTTCGGGGTGACAGTCCAGCTATTATAGTGTTCATAGCTATCCCGAGATGGCAGCAACAATGTCAGTCAGCCCTTTTCTGAAATACTTTCTAGCATCAAATTAAAACAATGTAAACAAAAGACTTTTAAAATACTGATGGATTGTATGTTGACCTAAAATGTAGCAGCTTAGTGTGATCGAAATGTTTGCCAAACTGTGTAAATCAATGGAGTTTGTAGTTGGCGTCATTCACCAGGCTACTACAAAAAACGCTTAACGTGCCAGTCAGTTTCTGGCCGTGCTCCGATTTAAACATTGCTGAACATATTAACAAAAAAATAAATAAGAGGCAGTTGTGTTTCAAAATAGAATGCAAATGAGGAGCAACGCAGTATTTTACTGATCCTCAAAATGCATACTTCTTTGAACCGTCAAATTTGAGTATAAAATGCAGAGCTTGGCCACGTTGCTAAATGTAAAAGCAAAATAAAAGAATCACAAGGAACCCCGACTGAAAACAAGACTGACAGCGAGTGCACACATAGTAGCTCGCACTGCGATCGTCAGTGAGATAGTTGATGGCACTGTTCCTGACTGTTATTGTTCCAGTCACTGACAAAAGGAAGACGGCACCTGCTGTTGCTGCACCAAAAGCTCGCCCCCACCCTCCCATCCTCTTTGTTGTGCAAAAGATTTAGGTCAGTGAGCCAAGTCCGCAGCAGCATGATGAATCTTTGTCCATAATTGCCAAGTACCAGATGACCATCACTTTCAAAGTTCACTCCAAGTCGACGTATAAAAGTCTTGGCGCGGCGTCTTCCACGAGGAGGCATCTTACGCAGGCTCGGCAACTCTGCAAACAAGACTACTGAGGCTGTCTTTTTGGCTTATGTATGTGTTTTTGAAAAAAAAAATCATTCACAAAAAAAAAAAAAACTGGGAGAGAAGTCCATTCAAAGTGTGAGTCAAAGGCTATGTCATGCCGCTTTTGCCCCCCGATACGATTGGCCGTGCAAACTCCACAAAGTCATCGATGAGAACTGGCCATGCCCCTGAGAAGAGAGGAGGAAAAAAAAAAAAAAAAAGTCTCATGCAATGTTTGGACAGCCTTGAAGAAAATAATACGTGACAAGTAGCTCACCCTCTTCATCATAGTTTGACATGTCATCTGCAATCATATTGCCAAAGTCCAGAAGAAGATTCCATGTGTCCTTGGGGATGGAACGCTTGTGATGCTCCTGAATGCCAAACATTTCATCAGAGTGTTAAAAAAAACAATTTGCTATTTCATCCACACGCTCCTCTCACCTGCAGGAATCTGTTCCAAAGATCCAAAAACTTGAAGCGACCAGTGAGAACTAGATTCCAGTAAGCCACGGCCATCTCCAACTCTGAGACATTAAGAATGACGGAGGAAATCAGTTGCGATAAAAATGAAATTAAACATCTTTGCTTTTGGCCTTACCTAAACCTTTCTGTCCAGGATTCTTGGCAAAATTAAAAGTGAACTGGTAAAAGTCTTTAAACTTGCCGCTGTCTTTCAGTTCCTGTTCTAGTCTGGGAAGGATGGCCTTCAGTTTTTCAGGAGTGTCACAGCTGGGAAGATCAAATTAGTAACTAATATTATTCTGAATTTTTTTGGGGGCAATCTTTACAGTTGAAAATAGATTTAAATCTGTATTTCACTATTGCTCACCCGAGGTCTGCCATCCCATCCAGGAACTCTTTCTTACTGAACTCGCACTGCGTGGCCGCTCTGAACTTCCACGCTACCACCAATATGCTCATGCTGGCCGGGTCAAGGGTCAGGTCATCGCAGAACTGTTGGATTCCATCAATTCCAATCTTATTCTCATCCTGGGGATCTGCAAAGATTGACAAGAAATGCGATCAAATCACTGGAAAGGGACCTTGAGAATGTCACCGCATGGATTCTGACACTCACCTTTATATCTGTTATAGAGCTGATCCAGCCTCTTGCGATCTATTAAATTTTTCATGGACTCTTTAAAATAGAGGTCTGGATTGTGGAAGTAATTGTCCGTTGCGACTTCTAGTTTCCAGTCATTCTGCGACAGGCAGTACACAGCAGTTCTCTCTCCTGCCTGTGTGAAGGACATGAACTGCCGGACTTTGTCTCTCTGTGATGACTTTAGCTTGTGCTGGAAAAATAAATCACAGCAAGATGAACTCACCATTATTGAGTTCAACACACTTTTGCAAAGCCTACTTCTAGTACTGTTTACAATATAGAAAACTTTAGCAACACAATGTGGCACACATTTGATGAAATACAAACAAGGTTTGCTTAATTTAAATAGGTCATAAAACGGAGGTATGCGCATGCGTATTAAGGTTGAAGTAGCGCAAAAGTGTCAACACAACGTCCTGATGATTTACAGAATGATCCTACTGTACTAAATGAACCTTGCAGAAGGTCATCCACTGCAAGTCTTGCACACTCGACCTGCCCGGGGATCGTACAGCACATTCACTATGACCGTGACGTGACACGATCAAACGGGATCCTCCGAGTGGTCTCTTGACCCGGAGGAGCGGCTTGGGGGCAGTCGGCTTTCCAAAAAGGGAAAGGTACGTGCCACAAGTGCTGTCGTGCGCCTTCCAAATATACCAACCACTGACCTTCCCTTTCCATCATATTCCAACCAATGCGACACGAGGCTTAACAAACAACTATTTCGCAAAAACCTCATATTATGCAAAACGGCCTTTTTGTGCATCATTTGCATTAGAAATATCTTGCGCTGGTATCGCCTTTTGAATTGTACCTACCATGTTATCACCCGCTGTTTTGGCCAACATAGCTATTTAGCTGTGTTGCGCATGCGCACAAGAACTGCACTACTGTGTTTGGAGTTGATTCATGGGAAGTGTAGTCCAAAAAGCTATGTGCCTTGTTTGGCACTAATCTAACCGTATTTACATAAGTAGAATGTTAATCTTTTTAAAAGATTGCTTGGTAGTGACGGCAAATGAAGAGTGAAATAGAGGTTTGTCCAAAACATGCTTATAAAAGTCCTAATTATAGATTGGTGGGGGGTATCTGATTCAGTTTGAACACCACCTTCAAACTGATTTGTACTTGGACTGAGCGATCGTCCTCCCCCAAACGATTTAATCCCTTTTTTTTTTACTGCAATTCAAAATGACCCAAAAGATAAATCGACGTAAAAGTGGTTGCACTAGTTTCAGGCACTTGACTTGTTCGGGGACAAAAACAAAACTACAACTCCCATAGCGAAACCCAAAACGGTTTCGGAAGTAATAGGAGACGGCTCAAAGTTTTCAACATCAATTTTGGCCATTTCGTTTCTCCTTTTTGGCATGAAAACGACGGAATCATGACGTAATGTCGATTCTGATGCGGGTGGAGATGGACAGAGTTAGCAAAGTTAGCTTTAGCAATACAGTACAGAATGTGAGTTGGCTCGAGCTGGTCTGACAGCCCATAAGAAGAGAACAGGTACAACTTTATAACCAGCGTATCAAAGAAGAATGACAAATCAAAACGTTGTCCTGGGGAATAGAAAATAGAATAGAAAATAGATCTGTACCTATCCGGATGACTGAGCGATCGTCCACCCTTTGCTAACACCCCTGTTGTTGTTTATGTATCCCCCGTGAAAGTTGTTGGGCAAGTGATCGTCGCTTGGAGGCTGGCTTGTTTGAGCAATGTGGCCAGAAGGGGGGAGCCATCGGTGCCTTACAACAACCTGATTGTTCCCGGCTTATTCACTCGTGCACAGGAGAGCCGACGGAGTGCAAATAAGATTTCGCAGGTAGCTGTTGCTTTATTCGTGTGTTTGGACTGGATCTTACTCAACCGGGATGTGTTTCCACCAGCCCAAGTGCTTGCTCATCCTCACATGATGGTAGGATCAGCTGTCACGGTTTATTCCGATGTCATTGCATGCTTTTTCGCTATTGGACTCATTCAGTGTCCACCAAACAGCAATGAGGAAGGATAGCTGTCATTAATTGTCATTACGCCTTCCGGTGTTAATAATGTAATTCATTTAAATTCTCCACTCATTAGTCATTAGTTGTCATTACGCCTTCCCGTGTTAATAATCCAATTCATTGAAAATTCTCCACCCACCGCAATTGTGTTGGTTAACCATCCTCAACGTCATGTTTTGGCACTGTTACTTTCCTGAGTTCCAAGGATTCCCTTTTGACTATTTTTACACCAACTCACAAGTCTTGTTGATCAACGTTTCCATAATTGCAGTTATTCATCAGACAGTATAATTTTACAGCCTTTAAGATATTTCCATGAATGAGTGTTTTTACTACAGCGGCCATCCTGTGCAGAACACTGGAACTATTGACCACCAGTAGCAGCAGCCAGCACCCAAGCAGCATTCCAGCCACTGGAGGAAGGGGCAGGGCAGGAGTAGTTTGGAAAGGTAACGTCACCCATCTTTGGTAGTACTCACAAAGATCCCCAATATTAAATCAACTGGATTGGTGAAGGGCTCTGTGCAATATTGCTGGACAACCGCAACTGTATGAAAATGTAGGTCTTGCGCTGGAACCCAAACTTATATCAGCTTTGTGTTGTTCAATAAAGAACACCATCATCCGTGTATGCGCAGCTGTTGTTTAACCTGACCCGCTGGCATAGTGTACCACACCTTACATAAATATTCATTGTGCACAGTGAATCACTAACTAAAGTGTCCCACTTCTCTTCGTATGTAATATAAAGACAATTTGCCAACACCTACTTTTCTTTTTGATAATACCTGAATTCATTTCCCGACATTTGCAGTAAGCGGATTTTAAAGCGTTCTATGAAGAATTGCTTTTGTGAGGTCAGCGATTTTCCGCAACATTCTGGTCTCACTGAACCCAAAAAAAA